>NC_040080.1:84497071-85097071 GCF_003369695.1 Bos indicus x Bos taurus
TGGCTGAATTTCCCCCAATTGTATAAAATTCCACTTTTATTATTTAGAATCAGAATATTTTAGAGATTTTAATAAATTTATGCATACTGATGGCAGCCTAGAAAACAGCTGGATTACAAATGGGTGTCTTAACTGGGGCTACCCTTGGACATGATTAAATATCGGAGAGACCAGAACGGGCAGCCTACCTACTTGAGTTCAGCTGCCTAAAGCAAAATAAATCTGCTCTGTGTAGTTTGCAGCTGCTGCCAATTTTCTTTCCAGTGCAATTCAAAGAGCTGCAGTTAATCTATAAATCTCTATATGGATAGCTACAGGCCCTTTAAAGACAGCTGCTGATTGATTTGATGCTGTTTTTATCCCTGTCTTGCTTGTCCTCTTAATTAGATGGCACCCACTGGGTAGAGGAAGGACCTAACAAGATTTAGTTTAACATCCAGTATGGTAATGTTCAACAAACGTAAATAACTGCACAACCCAGGATCTGCTTTCCTCTGTTGTCCTTTACTCACAGCATCCACTGAAATGAAGAAGTGGGTCCTAAGCAATTCAAGGGTGAAGACAGTTTTCCAGTTTTCAAATGTACCAGTGCACACAGGTGTGAACGCTGTTCTCTTGGCCTTCAGTGCCTACCCCATGGATTCTCCTGGAAAATTCTTACTACTTTTAAATTCAGTTCAGTCACTCAGTTGTGACTGACTCTTTGCGACCCCATGGACTGCAGCATGCCAGGCTTCCCTGTCCATCACCAACTACCGGAGCCTACTCAAACTCATGTCCATTGAGTCGGTGATGCCATCCAACCATCTCATCCTCTATTGTCTCCTTCTCCTCCTGCCTTCAATCTTTCCCAGCATCAGAGTCTTTTCCAATGAGTTGGTTGTTTGCATCAGGTGGCCAAAGTATTGGAGTTTCAGCTTCAACATCAGTCCTTCCAATGAAAATTCAGGACTGATTCCTTTTGGATTGATTGGTTGGATCTCCTTACAGTCCAAGGGACTCTCAAGAGTCTTCTCCAACACCATAGTTCAAAAGCATCGATTCTTTGGTGCTCAGATTTCTTTATGGTTCAACTCTCACATCCATACATGACTACTGGAAAAACCATAGCTTTGACTAGACAGACCTTTGCTGACAAAGTAATGTCTCTGCTTTTTAATATGCATGTCTAGATTGGTCATAGCTTTTCTTCCAAGGAGCAAGTGTCTTTTAATTTCATGGCTGCAGTCACCATCTGCAGTGATTTTGGAGCACCCCTCCCCCCCCCAAAAAAAAGTCTCTCACTGTTAAATGACATGTTTTCTGTGAAAATATCTTTCTCCTACCTCCTGCAGAGTTGGGGACTTCTGTCTGCTTTCCCTAGCACAAGGCTCTCTTACTATATTTTATCATAAATGTCCGCTTCTCCTTGGTCCTCTATTTTCATGCACCACTTGGGACTGTGAAGTTTAGGGGAAGAATTTTACATTTTTCTTTGTATTTCATTTCAGCATTTAAAGATAGTGTTTCGAATAAATGATTCAAAGAATGAATGACCAGATCAGGAAAGCTAGGATAGCCTTCCTCTGCTGTTATCATTCAAGTCAACCTAATCCATTCAACTGTAGAGTGTGTGTATGTGCTCAGTTGCTCAGTTGTATCTGACTCTGTGGCCCCAGGGACTAAAGCCCACCAGGCTCCTCTGTCCATGGGATTCTCCAGGCAAGAATACTGGAATAGTTGGCCATTCCCTCTCCAGAGAATCTTCCCAACCCAGGGATCAAACCCCTATCTCTTATGTCTCCTATGCTGGCAGGTGGATTCTTTACCTCTGAGCCATCTGGGAAGCCCCATTTAACTGGAGACTAGATATCAAATGGAAAGCTACTGAAACTTAAGCTGTTTTTTTGTTTGTTTTTTTTTTTTACTGATTTTTCTATCATGGTGTTTTATTTGGTTTGGAATATTTCAAATGTTTATTAAGATAGCAAGATACACTTTGAAAACAAATATTGATTCCTTTTCATCATTACTTTAATTTTTTTCACACAACTTAAAGTTGGTCATACAATTATCAACTAAACGGTGATCTTAAGAAAAGTCTTTTAAAATGCCTTTCCTGAAATCTCACAGAAGAATTAACTTTAATTTGACAGCTCTTTACAAAAGAGAATGTGAATGAAGCAAGGAGCAAATATCCTATAAGGTTATCTCAATAAATAGTTAACGATTGCTGTGCCATATCCAGTTTTGGTCAAATGTCAATCTTTTTACCCTTTCCCTGACTCACATACCCCTAAGGACTCAACCACCAACCCACCAGTCAGCCTATCCATTTTTAAAACTTCCTCCAACATTTTAAACATATAATTGATAAAATAAGGAGGGAAATATTATGACAGAATTTAAATCAATATTATATACCAGTGTTTGAGAAGAGCATGTCAGGATGTAAGTGTGAATGAATTCCAAGTTTTATTTCACATATAGTGAAATGCAGACATTTCAGGTATGATGTTCAGAATATTCAATCTGTCAGATTCAATGCTATCCTCATATCCTCAGATAAAATGTCATTGTTCATGTGACATGACAGTTCAAACAATAGCTGGGATTGAAACCAAATGCACCCTTTTCTTTTTCTTTTCACTAAAAATATTAGCACATAATAATTTTAATCAAAATATAATCATTTTTGTATCTATGCATTTTAAACAGTAAAATGGAAAAAAGAAAGAAATATTGAAGGAAAACTCCATCCTTTAACATTTCTTAAAAAATAGTAATATGGATGTCAATTATTATAGTACATTCTATATAGAACAGATGACCTTATAGTGGTAGCTGGCAAAAATTTCTCTTGAATGCCATAATTTGCTTGCTCTGCATCTTCACATATATGTGAAACTGGTTTTACACCAGTGACAAAGGTCAGCACAGTAAAATTCATTTATGAAAATAAAGTAATAATATACACACCTGAATTTACCTAAATGTAGATGTTACATCGGAGAAGGCAATGGCACCCCACTCCTGTACTCTTGCCTGGAAAATCCCATGGACAGAGGAGCCTGGTGGGCTGTATAGTCCATGGGGTCGCTAAGGGTCGGACACGACTGAGCAACTTCACTTTCACTTTTCGCTTTCATGCATTGGAGAAGGAAATGGCAACCCACTCCAGTGTTCTTGCCTGGAGAATCCCAGGGACGGGGGAGCCTGGTGGGCTGCCGTCTAGGGGTCTCACAGTCGGACACGACTGAAGTGACTTAGCAGCAGTAGCAGCAGATGTTACATATAACAAAAATATTGTCATTTCACTAACCTGTGTAAGTTAATGTATCTAAAATCATTTTAAGACTCAATACCCAACAGATCATTAGTCATAATAACACATCAGATCAGATCAGATCACTCGCTCAGTCGTGTCCGACTCTTTGCGACTCCATGAATCGCAGCACGCCAGGCCTCCCTGTCCATCACCAACTCCCGGAGTTCACTCAGACTCACGTCCATCGAGTCAGTGATGCCATCCAGCCATCTCATCCTCTGTCGTCCCCTTCTCCTCCTGCCCCCAATCCCTCCCAGCATCAGAGTCTTTTCCAATGAGTCAACTCTTCGCATGAGGTGGCCAAAGTACTGGAGTTTCAGCTTTAGCATTATTCTCTCCAAAGAAATCCCAGGACTGATCTCCTTCAGAATGGACTGGTTGGATCTCCTTGCAGTCCAAGGGACTCTCAACAGTCTTCTCCAACACCACAGTTCAAAAGCATCAATTCTTTGGCGCTCAGCCTTCTTCACAGTCCAACTCTCACATCCATACATGACCACAGGAAAAACCATAGCCTTGACTAGACGAACCTTTGTTGGCAAAGTAATGTCTCTGCTTTTGAGTATGCTATCTAGGTTGGATTCAAATTGAATTTTAAAATTGGTGTTCATATTGAGCTGTTTCCAGAATGAATATACTATCTAGAGATGATATGGCCATTCTAAAATTCACATAGCTTTTCTCAGTGTGATTTTAACACAGACATACAATACACATAGCACATGTTCTATTCAAGAAATTCACTATGATACAAAATGCAAATACTACAGAAAATAGGAGTGAAAGTAATTTAAATGTATCTACAATTCAATTAAATACAAAATTTTCAATGTCTATTTGTATTAGGATTTTCCTGGGATTAAAAATATGACTATAAGTAGTAGTTACCCTCACAGAACTTATAATTTAGTTGGGGAGATTAGATAAAAACATAAAAGCCATACATGGCTTCATTATGAGAAATGCTGAAGCAAGGAAGTAATCTCTGTTTAAAAATGTTGAGATCAACAGAGAAAGTCATTTCTAGTTGGGTAAGTGGGAATACAAGAATGACTTTATGCAGAAGGGAGCATTTGACACAGATATTTTTATGTGTGTGGAGGAAAGTTACAGATTCTAAATTAAAACAGCACTTATTTATTTGCTTCTTTTCTTTTTGGAATCTTGAGCCTCTTACAAGGTTGAATGAACTTCAGTGCTTTGTAATAATTGTACCTCTAATTCAGTGCTTACTACATACTACACACTTTGTAACAAAAACCACTTCATTTAATCCTCATATTCACGTGGAAACATTATTTTTCGGGAAGTTAAATTTGGCTTGTAGATGTTACCTATCTTGCCTGAGATCACATGGCTGATAACTGTTAGAGCTGTGAATCAGGACATCTGACTCCAGAAAGTAGTCTACTGATTGCTATGCAATAGAGCCTCCTGACATTTAATAAGTCTTCCCTGATCTATTTTTTTACTCTAGTGATCTTTGATGTAATTATTCAGAAATTTTGAATGTTTATACATTAGAAGTCTTCTAATGCTTAGTGTTAGGAAGCTGTGACTGCTGTTCAGTTGCTAAGTCACGTCCAACTCTTTGTGACCCACTGGACTGCAGCACGCTAGGTTTCCCTGAATTTCACTATCTTCCAGAGTTTGCTCAAACTCATGTCCATTGAGTTGGTGATGCTATCCTCATCCTCTCTTGTCTCCTTCTTCTCCTGCCTTCAATCTTTCCCAGCATGAGGTCTTTTCCAATGAGTGTGCTCTATCAGGTGGCCAAAGCATTGGAGCTTCAATTTCAGCATCAGTCCTTCCAAAGAATATTCAGGGTTGATTTCCTTTAGGATTGACTGGTATGATCTCCTTGCCATCCAAGGGACTCTTCTCCAGCACCACAGTTCAAAAGCAACAATTCTTCGGCACTCAGGTTTCTTTATGGTCCAACTCTTACATCTGTATATGACTACAGAAAAAACCACAGCTTTGATTATGTGGACCTTTGTCAGCAAAGTGATGTCTCTGCTTTTTAATATGCTGTCTAGGTTTGTCATAGCTTTCCGTCCAAGAAGTAAGCATCTTAATTTCATGGCTGCAGTCACTGTCCATGTGATTTTGGAGCCCAAGAAAATAAAATTTGGCATTGTTTCCACTTTTTCCCCATCTATTTGCCATGAAGTGATGGGACTGGATGCCATAATCTTAGTTTTTTGAATGTTGAGTTTTAAGCCAGTTTTTTCACTCTGCTCTTTCATCCTCAAAAAGAAGCTCTAGTTCCTCTTCACTTTCTGCCATTAGAGTGGTATCATCTGCACATCTGACATTGTTGATCTCTTTATTGTATTTTCTAGTACTTTGAACCCTATAGGAGCCTTATTCAAAATTATAGAACTCCATAGGACAAAGCAGTGAGGTAATTTCAGCTCATACTAAAATTCACATTTTCACTCAGTTGAGAGACATTTAAAAAAAAAAAAGGAAAATAGCAATATGGTCAAATACAAATGTTTGAAAAACAAAGTAACCGCCTCACAGAACCTGAACTCTAACACTGCTTCCCTCAAATGAAATCTTTGGAAGTTCAACCTAAATGCAGTTTGGCAAACAGATATCTCCAATGTCCAGGAGTCAGTTAGGCTTTGGTAATGTCATCCTTTGCTTCTGGGTAATTCTGGTTTATAT
Source organism: Bos indicus x Bos taurus (assembly GCF_003369695.1). Classification (NCBI taxonomy): domain Eukaryota; kingdom Metazoa; phylum Chordata; class Mammalia; order Artiodactyla; family Bovidae; genus Bos; species Bos indicus x Bos taurus. The sequence goes on from NC_040080.1 coordinate 84,503,055, forward strand.
CCCTGTAATATACCAGATCCTTTGGCTGACATCTTTACACAGTAGATTCCACTCTTCTGACAACAGAATGTAATATATCTTCATAGCTTTATAACTGGCCCAATACTCTCAGAGAATCTTTCTTTTCCTCTGATAGATTTCTCCAGTCACAAGAATTACATTACCTATGCTGCATCTTCTACTCTCTTGTCTAAATCCAGAAATGCTGGGAAAAACAGTGGCTATCACAATATACAGGTGAAAATTCCACAAAGAAAACTGCTTCACTCTCTTTGAACTGAGTGTTTTTTAGACTACGAGCTCAAAATGAGCATATTCTCTCTTTGAATGTGGCAAGATGTGGCTCTGAATCTAGTGACAACCAACCTCAGGCCTTTACTATGATTTGATTATTAGAAACCTGGGACAAAGCTCCATCAGGCTTAAGACTGGATAAGTCTTGCAGCAAGGAAGCCCACAGAAGTATAAATTTTTCTTGAAAGTGAAAGTGAAGTCTCTTAGTCGTGTCTGACTCTTTGAGACCCGTGGACTGTAGCCCACCAAACTCCGCCGTCCATGGGATTCTCCAGGCAAGAATACTGGAGTGGGTTGCCATTTCCTTGAGGAGCTCTTAATAACATCATCAAACTATATGGTTAGATTGGGGATTTATCTCAAAAACAAAGAACTGCTTGGTTATGGTCCTCTTACATTTCTGGAAACCATATTGCTTGCCTGAAGGTATCAAGGAGATTTGAAGAAGCTCCTCCATGAATTTCAATCATATGTGTCCCCACCTAAGTCAATGTGCTCTGACCTGTAAAGAGCATCAGAACTTGACAGCCCATGGGTCTGCAACTGAGATCTCTTATTTTTCTCTCAAAAGAATGGCAACAATGATGAGTCCCCAGATAATACATGCCATCTCTGTTTCTCAAACAAAATAACTTTTTGAATTTGACCATAGCTCCTAGGCTTTCCTGTTGGCTCAGTGGTAAAGAATTCCCCTGCAATGCAGGAGATGCAGGAGATACGTGTTCGATCCCTGGGTCAGGAAGATCCCCTGGAGGCAGACATGGCAACCCACTCCAGTATTCCTACCTGAAGAATCCCATGGACAGACAAGTCTAGTGGGCTACAGTCCATAGGGCTGCAAAGAGTTAAACTTGACTGAAGCAACTTAGCATGCACGCATAGCTCCTTAGACCATTCACAAGATAATTTATTCAATGGCAGGTCTTTTCAAAGTGAGTACACACTGAATATAAAGTAATATCTCTATTACAACTCAACAATTTTTAGATAATTCGGGGGCCTATTGGAAAGAACTTGAAGCGCTTCCTTCTCTCTTCTCCTTTCTTCCTCCCCCTCCACAAATATTTAGTGCTCAATGACACCAGCAAGACAAATCTCTGAAATCAAAACATCTGTCCTAATGATTAAAGAAGACTGTTTCCATTTATCAGTTTAAAATGTCCCCCATAAACTGTTCTGTAAGGGGACCCTAACTACATTTGAAGGACAAAGTAGAAATATGAGAAAATTATGTACTATTATAAATAGCAATAGCAGGGAGGCGACATGATACATATGCTTTCCAGACAGGCTTGGTTTGAGATGCTGTTTTATTCAAAGTTCTCAGTGGCCTTGAGAAAGTTAGCCGATCTTTCTAAGTTTAAAATGAGAAAATTAAGACCTACAATAGAGAACTATTGCAAAGAATACACTTAAATGATGAAGGTAAACACACTGGCAAATAATAGACACTCAACAGATATTAGTTACCCTCTCATCTCATTACCTAGTTCAGTGGGAAAACTCATTTTGTCTTTATTAGCAAATGGACAGCTAAAGATAATGTCCTCTCTTTTCTATTTCAATTATCTGGAGAAAACCTAAATGTCTTACAGAATTTGCTTTCTTCATAATCTTTTCTGAAATCAAACACATTCTGGACATTCTTCTGTTTTCTAAAATGCTGCTGAACAACTTTCAGTGGTTACATTAAGGGAAAATGCCTCTATCAAACCTACCCAGAGCTATTCATTTTGTTTCTTATAGTTACATTACTTATTCACTTTTATTAGAGAGAAACGTCTATTTATTACAAGGTCATTTTAACAGAAATCTACTTTTACTTTTAACACCATTCAAGCAGCTACAAGAAATTATATTTTCAGCCTGCTTAATGCCTACAGCTGTAGCAAAGCCACTAAAACTCATTTTTACACCCAAGCATTTCTTGTTCAGTACTCAAGTTTCCTGTTCACTGACCACACCGATTCAACACTGACTTCTTGTTATTCTTCAGTTTGTTCGGCAACTAGGAATTTGTTAGATTTCCTTCCTTTGACATGCTTGGTTTATTTTCTTCTAGTCTTTTCACTCTATGTTCAGACTTTTTGCCTAATCCTTATTTGATCAAGAATCTTGACAACCAAAGCACAAATTCCCTCTTTACCCTTACAGTAATTTCACAAAGAAATTAAAATTCAATTTTTATGGCAAAATCTTACTTTGCCCTATTTTGTGTCTCGTGGAGTAAGCTTTGTCTGAACCCAATGTAGGGCAACAAAATACTTTGAAGCATCAACCAGGTGATTTTCATGTGTTCTTTCAACACACATTTGTGAAGCTTCTGCTGTGTGAGTCTAGTGCTCCAGAAGAGGCAAAGATGCATCAAACTGGGATTTGTGACCTCAAGAAACTTTTGAACTATTACAGGATTCATGATGTGAAGAGAGAATAACTATGATATACTGCAGCTATTGATTAGTGCTGTAAGGGAGAAATCATAGTAATAATGACAATAGTTAATTTCTAAGTGCTTACTACATACTCTAAAGCATTACATTAAGTGTTTTATATGCATTATCCCCTTCAGTCTTCACAAAAATCTTTTCAGATTAGTCCTATTATTATTCCTATTTTACAAATAGGAATTAGAGCTTTCTCAGAGCCAGGACATTTCCTTGCCAATGTCATATAGCTGGGAGGCGATAAGACCGCAATTTGGCTTCGGGGTTTTAAAAAAACTATAAACAGAGATCTCAAAGGTTTAAAGAGGAAGAGATGAGGAACAACTGAGAAGTATTCCCGTAATTGTGGGAAAATGTCATATAGCAAACAGGCCAAACAAGTGAGTCTTGAAGGACAGAAAGAGTTTTAACAGGAAAAGAACAAACATGGAAAGGAACATTCCACATGGACAGAGCGTGGGTGCAAAAGACACAAGATGAGGTACAGCAGGGCCTGAAGAGACTGAGCTGCTACAGCTGATGACTGACAGGGAAGAGTAAGGAACAGTGTGAATAGGGTCAGGAAAACAGCATGATTTTATCAGGTGGACAATAAGGAGCCACTTCCCCTGTACAATACAAAGTGGGATCACAAAATTAGAGTTGATTTTAGGGAAATTAATAGCAGTATGCAGTTGAGGAGAGAATAACTTTCCTCGACACAGGGAGGAGTCCTATGTTAGTAAGCCAGCCTCCCTCTCCTTAATCCCTCTTTCTTCCTTTTATTCTTCTCCTTTTAAATTGGTGTTAGATTATTACTGAGAGTTGAAAAAAAAGTGTCTGTGCAACACTGAGAGTTGAAACAAAGGGATACAGAAGAGGAAGAGGAGGAGGGGTAGTGGAAGGGGAAGAAAGCAGACAGACAGAAACTGTGTGCTTATCACCTGCCAAGCACCGCCTTGGGCGATGCACAGGGCCAGCATAAGGAAGTGCTGCCAGGACACAGAAAGAAGAGCTGCAAAGTCAAGCCCCCAGATCCTAAGATTCAAGTCCCTTTCAGGCAGCAACTGTGTCATTCATTTTATATGTCCCAGTTCCTATACTCTTGTGGAATGAAACTATGTTGAAAGAGGGCCTACCATAAAATGAACAGTGATGCTGGGAGAGGGGCAGGGTTAGACACAGAACTAATGCGCCCCACAGTGAATCCATTTTTGAGCCATGAGGAATAAAGGCATTAAAAATAGCTTAGGTTTCAAATCTGGATGACCAGGAAGATGGTGGTGAGGTGAATAGAATTGAGAAAGCATCTTAATTTTAGGGATTTTGTTATTTTTGTTCTCATTTTAGTTTGGTTTGATTTGGTTTTTATGGAAAAGAAGAAAATAGAATTAAGAAGTCAAATATAAAAGCACAGATCATATTAGAAGTTTGAATTTACTCTACTGATGGTGACAAGAAACCAAGAAAACATTCCCCAACCAAAATCTGTCTCATAGATAACCCCTAGATGCTAAAGCCTTGGGTCTAATCCATCAACTGCCCCAACATCCAACACAATGATTGGCACATCACTGATCTTCAGTGAGTATTTGTTAAGGAGTCAGTCAATCACTATAAAGTATGTCTCTAACATGCAAAACATCCAGTGGCCTGCTAATGCAAAATATTCAAGGTACGTATTCTGCAGTGACAATTCTGCGCATCTCCTGCTTTCTTTTCCATCCCTTCAATAGCCATGCTGCTTTCTCTTAAAACACCTGCCCCATTCTCATTCCCGTACTCCTGGCACTCCCTTACTCCTTACTCCTTCCCAACAACTTCACAGAAAACATCCAGGTCATCAGGAAAGAACATCCTCAGATTTCCCACCCACAGATGAATCTGTAGCTAAATGTATCCCCTAGGTCTTTCTTCCTCTCAAACTGGGAATCTAGGAGTCACCATAGACTTCTCTGGGGCTTCCAGGTGGTACTAGTGGTAAAGAATCCACCTGTCAAAGCAGGTAGACTTAAGAGACACAGGTTTGATCCCTGGGTTGGGAAGATCCCCTGGAGGAGGGCATGGTGACCCACTCCAGTATTTTTGCCTGGAGAAACAGAGGAGCCTGGCAGGCTGCAGTCCATAGAGTCACACTGAGGTGACGTAGCACACGCCCATAGACCTCTCTGCCCTTCATCCCAACCACCACATCCAAGGGCCAGTTCATCCAGATTCTACTTCCTTGGCCGTTTTCAACCTTATCCCTAGCCATCAAGACACCACTTACTCATAAAGACTTTCATTATGATACTTTGCTGTCACCAAACTGCATCATTTACAACTCCCCCATGGCACCCATTTATTAATGATGTCATCGATTAAGATTCTACTAACGGCCAAAGATCATACCAGCCAATCCTTATATATTTCACACAGGCATCTGAGTTCTTTGTCTCAAAGGCTCTTCCCCACTTTCTTTGTCTAACTCTCCTACTCACCTCCCACTCAGATCAAACAAAACTTCCTTCTTCAGAAAACCTTTCTTAAAACTTCCTCACTCTAATTTAGTTGAGCCCCTTAGGACATGCTTAATCACATCACAGCATTTAAAAGCCACAGTACTAGTATTAAGAGTAAGGACTTTAAAGTCAGGTTACCTCAGTTCAGATCCTGGCTCTGCTTTTTACCAGCTGTCAGATCTTACATAGTTTATTTAATCTCTTTACATCAGTTTCCTCCTCTGTTAAATGGACCTAACAACAGTACAAGTGAAATCTCCAGCAGGATCTGGGGTGTGTGTGTGTTTGTTGCTTAGTCGTGTCTGACTCTTTGCAACCCTATAGCCCTCTGGTCTCCAGCAGGATCTGGGGTATCTCTAGAAGGATCTGGGTTAGTACTCAGTATTGAAATATTTCTGTAGTAAAGGTATGACTATTCATATCAAATTGGATAAAGATGAGAAAATAACAGGCATGAGATCAATTCTGCTGCTAAATGAATTAAAAAATAAAAACAATCAATGTTCAGAGCTCTCTGTGATATTCTGGAGTTCAGAACTGTAGATAGGGGATTGTGGATCTGTATGTTCTTCAGAGTTAACTGAGGTAATGAATGAAACAATCCAGTGCAGGAAAATGTTTCATAAATTAGCATGAGCTTAGCCCTTATCACACTGTCAGGGATTTTTCTTTGATAATTCTTCTACCCATCCCCCATGAATCAGTATACTCCCTGAGACAGCAAATTTTTTATAACAGATCTTTGAATCCTCTGTTCTTGCCATAACATCTGACATATTTTAGGTGCTTGGTAAACATGGATTCAAATACTGAAATGAATATTTGGCTTCAATCTACACAAAATCCATCTTTTCAATTTCTCAGAGTACTTTACATTGGGTACTTTACATTTTACATTTTACTCATTCCAAATCCATGTAACATGCTTGGGATTTATCATTTAGAGCAGTACCTATATATAAGGTTCAAGCTTGATGCTCCTACATTTTAATACCAGTGCTGCCTCTAAATTAGGAAAGAGGCATTCCCCCCCCCCCCGCCCCCGCCATCTGTTAAGATTTATTTGAAAGAAAAGAAAGATGTTCACTAAGCTAGGGAAAACTTCTAATGGAGAAAAAGATCATCCCCACCTAACACCATGTGATCTATTCTTTCATTTAAAGTTCTAAGGCCTGCTCTGCTTTAATGTCTACAAAAAATAGTAAGAATAGAGAGTATATTCAACCAACTGAATCAGGAAAAGTATCTCAAAAATGCAACATAAAAGGGGACTTTTGAAATACAAAATTATATAAGAAAAAACAACCAACTGAAACAACCTAGACAAGCCTTCCCAGTGATTTTCAAGATGATCTCAGATTCTCATACTTGGATCAGACATAATATTCTGACCTTTTATTGTTCAACATACAGAAAGTAAAATGATCCTCAAATATTAAAGGGTTGGGACTATGGGACAAAGGAAAATCATTGACCTTTTCACTTGTAAGCTGACTTTTTATAATAAGCTTCATTACAAAATTCATCTCTTAGAGAAAGTTACTTGCATCTTTACTACAGCAAAATACAAGATATAAGAGTCTTTTAGATTCCAAAGGATTTTACATATATATATATATATTTCTTCAGTATACTTGATTAAACATAATCTATATATATATAAGTATTTTTGATATACTTTTATCTCACACTTTTCTGTGTACTCTGTACTTTCACAGTATATAGCTACCTCTGACATGCTGGAGCTAATATCTTTTGATATTTTTTAGTATTTCTAATTGCAATAATATTTATTGATATTACAAATTAGTTCTATTATGCTTCAGATCAGTTCAGTTCAGTTCAGTTGCTCAGTAATGCCCGACTCTTTGCGACCCCATGAAGTGCAAATGAAGATCAAGGCCTCCCTGTCCATCACCAATTCCTGGAGTTTACCCAGACTCATGTCTATCGAGTCGGTGATGCCATCCAAACATCTCATCCTCTGTCGTCCCCTTCTCCTCCTGCCCCCAATCCCTCCCAGCATCAGGGTCTTTTCCAAGAGGCAACTCTTCGCATGAGGTGGCCAAAGTATTGGAGTTTCAGCTTCAGCATTAGACCTTCCAAAGAACACCTAGGACTGATCTCCTTTAGGATGGACTTTTTGGATCTCCTTGCAGTCCAAGGGACTCTCAAGAGTCTTCTCCAACATCACAGTTCAAAAGCATCAATTTTTTAGCATTCAGCTTTCTTCACAGTCCAACTCTCACATCCATACATGACTACTGGAAAAACCATAGCCTTGACTAGACGGACCTTTGTTGGCAAAGTAATGTCTCTGCTTTTGAATATGCTATCTAGGTTGGTCATAACTTTCCTTCCAAGGAGTAAGTGTCTTTTAATTTCATGGCTGCAATCACCATCTGCAGTGATTTGGGAGCCCAAAAAAATAAAGTTTCTCACTGTTTCCACTGTTTCCCCATCTAATATGCTTAAGTAAGAGTTGTAATTGCTATAAGATGATTAAGGCAGAGTACCTGTTTCCAAAATATTTATAGCTGTGGTTTGTTCATAAGACAATACACATAAGTGTATTTCTTTAAATGTGTGCAGTATATGTATGAATATATTTTGTATGAATGTGTGTTTATATATTTGTATGTCTGAATGCATATAATTTGTATGTACTAGGTATAGAGAGAAGACAGAGAGGAAGTTGTCAACTAATTTATACCCATGTTTTTTTAGTTCTTAAGAGGCAGGAGTCAATTCAGCAGTATAGCAAAATCTTTTTTTCTGTTATTTAGAAACCATTTCTTAAAATCCAATAAGGATTTTCTCTCCTGATGGTTAGAGTGCCTCTTCTTTTTATATTATATTCTTTTAAAGAATTTGAAATGGCTTTCATTCAAAACCTCATTCTGAATCACTCACTTTTACTTGATGAGTTTCCTTCAAATGTAGCAATTCTTCTCTCACTGTTTTTCACAGAGGGGAGCTCTTGCTCCCAAGAATCTCTGAAAATGTGCAGAGGAGTTGGAGAAAGATTTTAACCTGCCATTCCATCACTCATGTTCCCCGAAGAGCATATTCAGGTCAGGAAACAACAGTTAGAATTGGACATGGAACAACAGACTGGTTCCAAATAGGAAAAGGAGCACGTTAAGGCTGTATATTGTCACCCTGCTTATTTAACTTCTATGCAGAGTACATCATGAGAAATGCTGGGATGGAAGAAGCACAAGCTGGAATCAAGATTGCCAGGAGAAATATCAATAACCTCAGATATGCAAATGACACCACCCTTATGGCAGAAAGTGAAGAAGAACTAAAGAACATCTTGATGAAAGTGAAAAAAGAGTGAAAAAGTGGGCTTAAAGCTCAACATTCAGAAAACAAAGATCATGGCATCTGGTCACATCACTTCATGGCAAATAGATGGGGAAACAGTGGCTGACTTTATTTTTGGGGGCTCCAAAATCACTGCAGATGGTGACTGTAGCCATGAAATTAAAAGACGCTTACTCCTTGGAAGGAAAGTTATGACCAACCTAGATAGCATATTCAAAAGCAGAGACATTACTTTGCCAACAAAGGTCTGTCTAGTCAAGGCTATGGTTGTTCCATTAGTCATGTATGGGAGTTGGACTGTAAAGAAAGCTGAATGCCGAAGAATTGATGCTTTTGAACTGTGGTGTTAGAGAAGACTCTTGAGAGTCCCTTAGATTGCAAGGAGATCCAACCAGTCCATTCTAAAGGAGATCAGTCCGGGGTGTGCATTGGAAGGACTGATGCTGAAGCTGAAACTCCAATACTTTGACCACCTGATGCAAAGGGCTGACTCATTTGAAAAGACCCTGAAGCTGAGAAAGATTGAAGGCAGGAGGAGAAGGGGATGACAGAGGATGAAATGGTTGGATGGCATCACTGACTCAACGGACATGAGTTTGGGTAAACTCCAGGAGTTGGTGATGGACACGGAGGCCTGGCATGCTGTGGTTCATGGGGCCGCAAAGAGACGGACATGACTGAGTGACTGAACTGAACAGTGGAAACAGTGAGAGACTTTGTTTTCTTGGGCTCCAAAATCACTGTTGATGGTGACTGCAGCCATGAAATGAAAAGACGCTTGCTCCTTGAAAAAAAAGTTATGACCAACCTAGATAGCATATTAAAAAGCAGAGAGATTATTTTGCCAACAAAGCTCTGTCTAGTCACAGCTGTGATTTTTTCCAGTAGTCATGTATGGATGTTAGAGTTGGACTATAAAGAAATCTGAGCACTGAAGAATTGGTGCTTTTGAACTGTGGTGTTGGAGAAGACTCTTGAGAGTCCCTTGGACTGCAAGGAGATCCAACCAGTCCATTCTGAAGGAGATCAGCCCTGGGATTTCTTTGGAAGGAATGATGCTAAAGCTGAAACTCCAGTACTTTGGCCGTCTGATGCGAAGAACTGACTCATTGGAAAAGACCCTGAAGCTGGGAAAGATTGAAGGTAGGAGGAGAAGGGGATGACAGAGGATGAGATGGTTGGATGGCATCACCGACTCAATGGACATGAGTCTGAGTAAACTCCAGGTTTGGCAATGGACAGGGAGGCCTGGTGTGCTGCAGTCCATGGGGTCGCCGAGTCGGGACACAACTGAGCAACTGAACTGAACTGAATAGTATATTCCCCTCTTCAACAAGCTCTTCCCTTCACCTTTCACCCTTCGTGGATCCTCAGTCCTTTTGGCTTCCAGGATCCCAATCAGATTCTTTGAATCCGATTTGAATTGTTTGAATGTGAACAGAAATCAGATCTCAAAACCAGATGAACAGCTGAATAACTAGTTCGACTGGATCCTGATCCTAACTTTCTTTTCCTTCCCTTCTGGTGGTTTCACTACCTGCCTTCTTACCTCTCGGCTTCTTGCCCTTCTTCACTCAGTGTGAGCTTTATTTCCATTCTTCCCTCTCCAATTTAATCATCCTGCATTCTTTCATTCTTCTGCGGTATCAATTAAAATTTTTTAATGGATAACTTATAGCAATCTTCTGCCTGACTGCAAGTGTGTTTTAATTACAATCAACAATGTCCTGCTCTGGGGAAAACATGTGCTCTTTGTATTCACAGATTTTACTTTCCCCTCCTCTAATTACACCCAGGGCCCCCTCATCACAGCATTTCCTCCCCTCCTTTTCTGGGGGCTCAGATCTAATACAACTGGCAAGCAAGTATATTTAAAACCTCCCTCTCTTAGTGCTACTTGAATGTATTCCATGTATCTTCAGTTGAATGACAAAATCCATTTGCTCATTGAAAATGTCCCTTTAAGACAGACAAATTGGGACAAAAGGAGGAAGGCCAGAAGGCAAAATGGGAAATACTTGCAAGTTCCCCAAGAACAGCTGGCTCAAGCAGCCTCCTGGGCCATGATGGCAGACTGACCAAGTGGACTGTGACTTAATTTTCCACTGGCCAATTCTGCTTCCATCTTCTAATCTGTCCTCTGCATTATCCAGTCTCAACCAAGACAAAATGATAAACTGAATGTTATGGACTGGAAACTTGGATCTTCCCAAAACTCATTTGTTGAAGTCTAAACCCCAAAGTGGGCTTCCCTGGTGGTTCAGATGGTAAAGCGTCTGCAATGCTGGAGACCTGGGTTCGATCCCTGGGTCAGGAAGATCCCCTGGAGAAGGAAATGGCAACCCACTCCAGTACTCTTGCCTGGAAAATCCCATGGACAGAGGAGCCTGGTAGGCTACAGTCCATGGGGTTGCAAAGAGTCAGACACGACTGAGCAACTTTACTTACTTAAACCCCAAAGTGATGGTATTTGGAAGTAGAGCTTTAGGGGGTGATTAGATCATGAGGATGGAGCCCTAATGAATAGGATGAGTACCCTTATAAGAAAGACTCCAGAAAACTCTCACGCCCCTTCTGCCATCTGAGGACACAAGGAGAAGACTGTCATTTATAAATCAGGAAGCAGGCCAACACCAAACAATGAACCTGCCACTGCCCTGATCTTGAACTTCCTAGTCTCCAGAACTGTAAATAAAATCTTGTTGCTTAAGCCGCCCAGTCTGTAGTGTTTTTGTTATAACAGCTTGAAGGGACTAAGCCACTAAATCAAAATCATTATTTTTAAAAGTCCCAGAGCTAGGAAAAACAAAATGATGGTATCGTGTTTGGAAACCTATGAGAAATAGAATTCTCTAGAAGAGGAGACAGAAATCCTTAGCTACACATATTTCTGAGTAACTGAATGTTAGGAAATGTATAATATGATGTTAATTACAGATTTATTTTGGGAACAGGAAGGTAGATGTGCAGAGATTGATTTGTTCTTATTTTTTAAATTTCTGTTTCCTTTGCCACTGACTCATCACTTTCATGGCTCAGCATCTTTGCCTAACCTGTTTCCTTAGCTTGCTGCACTTTGCTGTATTATAGGACTGAACCGCAGTTGTCTGTGTACAGATCAATTTTCACTTATAGGTTATGATCTCCTTAGTGACAAGGAAGATGTGTTCTGTTTTTATACACAACTGACAAAGTAGATAGTTTGGAAGGGGAGTTAGTCCTGCCATAATGGGCATTAATCAACTTCCCAGCCATTGCTGGACATCTAAGTAATGACAGAATGCAGGTGTGAATGTAAACACAGCTTTAAAAGAGATTCTTAGTTTCCTGCTGCTGCTGCTGCTGGTAAGTCACTTCAGTCGTGTCCGACTGTGAGACCCCATAGACAGCAGCCCACCAGGCTCCCCGTCCCTGGGATTCTCCAAGCAAGAACACTGGAGTGGGTTGCCATTTCCTTCTCCAGTGCATGAAAGTGAAAAGTGAAAGTGAAGTTGCTCAGTCGTGTCCGACTCTTAGCGACCCCATGGACTGCAGCCCACCAGGCTCCTCCGTTCATGGGATTTTCCATACAAGGGCACTGGAGTGGGGTGCCATTGCCTTCTCCATCTTAGCTCCCTACTCAAGCATATTATCACCAGCAAACTTTCTGTAGGCATCCCTGCTAAATCCCAAGTGCTTGGTGGAATGTTTGACTAGAACTGAATGCTCTATCTATGTTTGTTGATTGAATGTTTTCATGCATTAAAAAAAAATCAGTTTGGCATGATACACCAACAGAAGAAAAAAATCCATTTAGGATGTTTGAAGAAACTTACCAGCCTTTATGCTGAATATGTGCAGGATTTTCATGTCTGATTGGAAATATGCACCTTAACTCTCTCTCCCAATTCAACTATTCTAGAGAAAGATACCTGGAAAAGTGTTCATTATTCGTTGTTTAATCAAATCTTATAATACACTATTAAGATCTCCAAATCTTTCCTGAATCAGGCTAAAAACTAAACATGACAGTGTAAATGAAGTTAGCCTTCTTCTTCTTTCGTGATTATTCCTGCCAGTTCTACATTATCTAAGGTAAAATGAAACTCAAAGGTGATCTTAAAAAAATCAAAAGATATTGAAAGAGTCCTGTGATCATGAGTCTTCTCTGATATCTCTACAAAAATTTATCTCCATAAATTTGAAATCACGTTATTTTTTAAAGTGATGATTTCCATATCAGTGGGGCTTCCCGGGTGGCACTAGTAGTAAAGAACGTGCCTGCCAATGCAGAGGACATAAAAGGCATGAGTTTGATTTCAGGATCAGGAATATCCTTTGGAGGAGGGGACGGCAGCCCACTCCAGTATTCTTGCTTGAAGAATCCCATGCACAGAGGATCCTGGTGGGCTACGGTCCATAGGGTTGCAAAGAGCTGGACACAACTGAAGCAACAGCATGCACACATATATCAGTGTATTTGAACAAATTCTGTTAAAATGCAGATATTTCCACCAGAAGCCTTATTTTATAAGACAGGTAGAGAAATTCTTTCAAAACTTATGATGTCCACAACATTCTTCAGCTCTTAACCTTTCCCTGAATTCACTTTGACTTTTTTCATTTCGAATAAAATCCAAAGTTTTTGCCATAGCCACAGCATACCCCAGTGAAGTCATTTTCTACTTCTTTCCTCCTCTCTGCCACACTGGCTCCTGTCTGCTCCTTGAACACAAAAAACATCTTGCTCTTTCTTCCTCTTGAGTTGCTCTTAACTCACAGTGTATCAGGGCTTAGTCACTGAATTCAGGCCTCTGCTCAGAGGGTGCCTCCTCGGAGAGGCTCTGTCTCACACCTTTGTTTACCTGGATTCCTTCTTCACAATACCTGCTTTTATCTGATGTTAAACTATCTGAAATTCTTTGCTTATGTGTTTATGGTCTGTCTTCCTCATTCCTCATTAGAATACAAGTTTCATAAGGGCAGCAACCCTAATATGTTTACTGGTATATCTACAACAACTGAAAGAGAATTTATTCTTAGTAGAAACAGAGGGTTTTAAAAGGGAAATTGGACCTTAGAGAGTGTATCCTTCACCAAAATTTTTATTGAGCACACAAAGAAACTGAGGCTCAAGAGGATTAAATGGCTTATCGAAGGTCACAGTTAATAAGCAGCAGAATTGAGTCTGAGTTATATTTATTTCCAGTCCAACTGCCTTTGACTATAAAAAACAAAAATGAACAAGAGGAATGCCTAGGTTGACTTTCAACTTTACAGAGATTTATAATTTTTGTTTTCTAGAACAGTCTCTCCATAAAAACCGCAATAGATTTTAATTCTCACTTTATTTTTGTTTTCCTTTCAGTCTCCAAGAGTGAGTCCTAGTGTGATTTTGCAAATCCCAGAACGTGAAAGCTAACAGGGTGTGACAGCTGGTATGTCCCCTGCTCATCACATTCAGTGGTCTGTAACAGGGTAAATGACACAATTACCTGCTGTAATTACTGCTGCTGACAATACAGTCTCCCTGGTGAATGCTTTATGAAATTCAGAACTGCTTTCCCCGTCAATTCAATAAAAACCTTTGCCTACAGATTTTGGGCAGTATTTTGTTAAATAAATGTTTAAAAATTAAAACCTAAATCTAAATGGACATTTATTACTTCACATAATTCAAATATTGTGTATTCATTTTGCTCTAATCTAATCTTTGCACTGAAATGCAAATCTTTGTAACAAAGTTTTGCTTTAAATCAAGACTGTGTTCTCAAAGGTTAAGAAGATACATAGAACACTTCACAAAAAAGCAGATGTATGAAAAGAGTCAGGAGAACTGAATTTTAAAAAATCCACCAAAATCCTGATCTAGAGAAGTCTGATGTACACCAAATGTGTTACTTCTTTCATTTCAGCTATAAAGACACTTGAGAATACATACAGAAACAAACAATTGTAAAGGTTGACTGCTCTGAGTTTGACTGCCAGCCAAAATCCTTCACAAATTACAGGCAGGCTGTCAGAATAAAAAATAAAAATGCACAGATACATCCTTACCTGCAGATATAACTCGTTTTCCTTCACCTTTTTTAAAAAGTACTATTGCCAAATTCCTATTCTATGACTGTGATTAACAGATTGAATAGCTTAACAGATAGTATTAAAAACCAGCCCACTTAGGAGAAAGCTGTACAAACTCTTTTTGCAAATACATTCAGGGAATACACTTTTTCTCCCTCTGGGTAACACCAATATGTTAACAGAAGTATATGAATAAACAGATGACTTTGATTTTGCAAATAAGTTATTCCTGCTTTAATGATGCAATATATTCCTGGAAACCACACCAGAAGACCAATTATCATTAAGTGGAACTAATTATGTCCTTATCGGGTTCACATGTTCCAACATAGTTTGGCATCATCAGCAGAAACTGATGAATAAATGGGTGAGGAGGTCAAGAGTAAAGGACTTATAGTTGATAATCAGTGTTGAATGCACCCAGCAGTGAAACACAATGATGAGAAAACAGAACTGATATGGAATTCAAGTACACAGTGATTATTCCACAGTGACACAAAAGAACTGGACCCATTTTAACTTTTAAATTTGATATCCTTTGCTTTTTTGTAACAAAATGAAGATAAATAAGTGCTATCCAAACATCAAGATGGAAATGCTATATGAATGTCAAGAAGGAAGAGTTAATATAAGGATATAAATTTCCACATACACCTTGTATCTCAATGCACTAACAGCAGAAAAACCATACATTTCAAGATATAACAACACATAGACTTTCCTGGTGGCTCAGATGGTAGGCAAAGAATCTGCCTGCAATGCAGGAGACCCGGGTTTGATCCTTGGGTCACAAAGATCCCCTGGAGAAGGGAATTCTTCTTAGAAGGCTACCCACTCTAGTATTCTTCCCCAGAGAATTCCATGGACAGAGGAGCCTGGTGGGCTATAGTCCATGGAGTTGTAAAGAATCAGGAACAACTGAGTGACTATCATTCTATGATAATGCTAGCTAATCATACAATGGTATCATGATATCATTTTTGAAAATGGAAGCAATGGTAAATCAGTAAACCCTCTCTTAGTTTTTCAGACTTTGCAGTTTTACAGTGATTGCTGAAGAACTGTAGCATACCCAAGACTTTATAGGACTTCATAAATAGAAAGTGTTAACCACTTAGCTACTTGCAATGTGACACAATCCAGGTCAAAATGTAGTACTCATGCAGTTGAGATGGAGATGATTAAATCTGTTACTTCAATCTCCAATCCCACTGGGTTCTGTTTAACTCTCCCAGCCTTGAGACCTGCCCTCTATTACCGGTCAGCACTTTGTTTCGGGCTATTTGGACCTGATTTTTCCATCTGTAATGTTTTTCCCCAGGTTCTTCCTCTCTCATGACCCTACTTGAACACACAGTCTGAGTAGGTTCCCAGTGCTAGTCTCTGTAGCATTTGTACATACCAAATATTTGATACTATTCATCCAGTTGCTCAAAGTTTACTAGTCTCCTATCCCTACAGACGATGAAGTCAATGAGCACAGGAATTGCATGATTAGCATTGTACCCACACAGAGGAGACTCTCAAAGATCATGGATCCATATGTCCTTCAGATTAAAGGACTTCTTTCCTTCTGTAAGCCTTTTATCACATTTTATAACTTTAAATTTGAAAACTAGTAGATATGCATTGAGTGATAAGACTAACAGCTTCTCTATTTGATGCAGAATAATTGTACAATATCAGGTTTTTATTTGAATGTAGTCACATTTCAAGAGATATGATATTATATAAAGTGTATCTGAATTTCGGTAAAAAGGAATCCAATAATATAATTTCATTCTACTTATTAATGCTACTTCTGAATGACAACTATTTCTATACAAATGGCCTAAACAGCCACTTTCAAATTGACACATGAAAGGGTATAATTTCCGTTCCAGCATATTAAGAGTCCACTACAAAAGAAAAATATTGAGTTAGCAGAGTTAAATGTATCTGCAAAAGAAGTCTCTTGAAAACCACCTCAGGAGAATATTTTTAAGTTTATTGAAAATATTTTTTCCTATTTATATGATTATCTAGTCAATAGAAGTTATTTACAACCAGGTTCAGTTTCAGAGGATTAAAACATGAAGTCCCACTAATGAAATTTTGTTCTTAGCAATAGAACACAGGGTTGTGTTGACTCTATAGTAATGAATTAGAGGCAAAAGCATCTCAAAGATATCAGAGGCAAGTTGATTTGGTAACGTGCAGGATGTCACCTTCATCAGTTTAGTTCAGTCACTGAGTTGTGTATGACTCTTAGTGACCCAATGCACTGCAGCACACCAGGCCTCCCTGTCCATCACCAATTCCGAGACTTTACTCAAACTCCTGTCCATCAAGTTGGTGATAACATCCAACCATCTCATCCTCTGTCGTCCCCTCCTCCTCCTGCCTTCAATCTTTCCCAGCATCAGGGTCTTTTCCAATGAGTCAGTTCTTCTCATCAGGTGGCCAAAGTACTGGAGTTTTGGCTTCAGCATCAGTCCTTCCCATGAATATTCAGGACTGATTTCCTTTTGGATTGACTGGTTGGATCTCCTTGCAGTCTAAGGGACTCTCAAGAGTCTTCAACAATACCACAGTTCAAAAACATCAATTCTTCGGCACTAGTACTCTTGCCTGGAAAATCCCATGGATGGAGGAGCCTGGTGAGCTGCAATCTATGGGGTCGCTAAGAGTCAGACATGACTGAGCAACTTCCCTTTCACTTTTCTGCGTTGGAGAAGGAAATGACAACCCACTCCAGCGTTCCTGCCTGGAGAATCCCAGGGACGGGGGAGCCTGGTGGGCTGCCATCTACGGGGTCACACAGAGTCGGACACGGCTGAAGTGACTTAGCAGCAGCAGCTTTCTGTATAGCCCAACTCTCACATCCATACATGATTACTGGAAAAACCACAGCTTTGACTAGACAGACCTTTGTTGGCAAAGTAATGCTCTGCTTTTTAATATGCTGTCTAGGTATGTCATAACTTTTGTCCTGAGGAGCAAACATCTTTTAATTTCATGGCTGACATCACCATCTGCAGTGGTTTTGGAGCCCCCAAAAATGAAGTCTCTCACTGCTTCCACTGTTTCCCCATCTATTTTCCATGAAGTGATGGGGCCGGATGGCATGATCTTATTTTTCTGAATGTTGAGTTTTAAGCCCACTTTTTCACTCTGCTCTTTCGCTTTCATCAAGAGGCTCTTTAGTTCCTCTTCGCTTTCTGCCATTAGGGTGGTGTCATCCGCATATCTGAGGTTACTTATATTTCTCCCGGAAATCTTGATTTCAGCTTCTGCTTCCTCCAGCCCATTGTTTCTCATGATGTACTCTGCATATAAATTAAATAAGCGGGGTGACAATATACAGCCTTGATGTACTCCTTTCCCGATTTGGAACCAGTCTGTTGTTCCATATGGTTCTAACTGATGCTTCTTGACCTGCATACAGATTTCTCAGGAGGCAGGTCAGGTGGTCTGGTATTCCCATCTCTTGAAGAACTTTCCACAGTTTGTTGTGATCCACATAGTCAAAGGCTTTGACATAGTCAATAAAGCAGAGGTCAATGTTTTTCTGGAACTCTCTTGGTTTTTCAATAATCCAACAGATGTTGGCAATTTGATCTCTGGTTCCTTTGCCTTTTCTAAATCCAGTTTGAATATAGGAAGTTCATGATTCACATACTGTTGAAGCCTTTCTTGGAGAATTTTGAGCATTACTTTGCTAGCATGTGAGATGAGTGCAGTTGTGCAGTAGTTTGAACATTCTTTGACATTGCCTTTCTTTGGAGTTGGAATGTCCTATGGCCACTACTAAGTTTTCCAAATTTGCTGACATATTGGGTGCAGCACTTTCACAGCACCATCTTGTAGGTTTTGAAATAGCTCAACTGGAATTCCATCACCTCCACTAGCTTTGTTTGTAGTGATGCTTCTTAAGGCCCACTTGACTTCACATTGCAGGATGTCTGGCTCTAGGTGAGTGATCACACCATCATGATTATCTGGGTCATGAAGATCTTTTTTGTACAGTTCTTCTGTGTGTTCTTACCACCTCTTCTTAATATCTTCTGCTTCTGTTAGGTCCACACCATTTCTGTCCTTTATTTTGCCCATCTTTGGATGAAAAATTCCCTTGGTATCTCTAATTTTCTTGAAGAGATCTCTAACCTTTCCCATTCTATTGTTTTCTCTATTTCTTTGCACCGATCACTGAGGAAGGCTTTCTTATTTCTCCTTGCTAGTCTTTGGAACTCTGCATTCAAATGGGTATATCTTTCCTTTTCTCCCTTGCCTTTCATTTCTTTTCTTTTCATAGCTATATGTAAGGCCTCCTCAGACAGCCACTTTGCCTTTTTCCATTTCTTTTCCTTGGGGCAGTCTTGATCACTACCTCGTGTACAATGTCAGGAACCTCCATCCATAGTTCTTCCGACACTCTTTCTATCAGATCTAATCCCTTGAATCTATTTGTCATCTTCACAGTCACATATTAATACAAGGTGTTCGTGGGCGGACTCCACATTTCAGAGATGAATTGGGCATATACAATGAAATAATACATTGGTGACTCTCTTTGGCACTTCTTGGTTAAAATGTTATTTTCCTCATTCATTATGAATATCATGGTAACTGAACCAAAATGCAGACTGAAAATATTAGCAAATTGCTTTTCCCAGACTACATCATCAGCCACAGAAGCTTGCTTGCATTATTACTTTTGCCAACACTGTCATAAATTTTCATCAACACTGCAATTGTTATTTTCAAACCTAGATATACTCATGGAGGGTTTGAGAATATGTTTACCCTAGAAATGTCTTTATCTGCCTTTTTCTTTCTGAAAAGATTCCCATAAATAGTATTGTGTAACTAAAAAGAGAGGGCTTCCCTGGTGGCTCAAATGGTAAAGACTCAGCCTTCGATGAAGAAGACCTGAGTTCAATCTTGAGGTTGGGAAGATCTCCTGGAGGAGGGCATGGCAACCCATTCCAATATTCTTGTCTGTAGAATTCCCATGGATAGAGGATCCTGGCAGGTTATAGTCCATGGGATCACAAAGAGTTGGACACAACTGAGTGACTAAGAATACACAACACTAAAAAGAGGACCATTTAAAGAATAACATTGGAGGAGGGAGGAGGGTTCGGGATGGGGAACACATGTATACCTGTGGCGGATTCATTTTGATATTTGGCAAAACTAATACAATTATGTAAAGTTTAAAAATAAAATAAAATTAGAAAAAAAAATACCTTTGAAATAAAAAAATTCATGGACCTGGAAGAGGTCCTCAGGGTAAAAAAAGAATAACATTGTGCTTACATGTTATAATCTATAGTAAAGCACTCACTATTTCTTGCTCCATATACTAATAGCCACATTAATTATGGTTCATTATTCATGTGGAAACAATACCTACATGCATATTTTACGTATTTAACATCCTAGCATTTGGGGATATAAAATTTATACTGGTATATATTGAAGTAGAGTTGATATGAATAGGAAAATGCTACATCATTTGGCTGACTATATCCAAGCTTATATTTAGCTATGACTTGTTGAACATTTACAATGTGCCAAGTACTACATATGATGGACTCAGTTCTTTGATCTAATTTTCATACCAACACTAAGAAATGGGTATTGTTATTCTCATTTTATAGATGAGGCAAATGAGTCATAAAGAGGTTAAATAAATTCATCCAACATCATAGAATTTTAAGTGAAACAGCTAGAATTCAAAGTCAGATCTGTTGAATTCCAAGTCTGAACTCAAACTTTATAAATTAAGAAGACCTAATCAATCTAATTGATCTTCTTCATTTAAAAGTCTTTTGTGTGCCTAGTTTCTCAGTCATTTCCGACTCTTTGAGACCCAATGGGCTATAGACTGCTAGGCTCCTCTGTCCATGGGAATTCTCCAGGCAAGACTACTGGAGGGGGTTTCCAGGCCCTCCTCCAAGGGATCTTCCCAATCCAGGGATCATATCGATGTCTCCCCCATTGCAGGCAGATTCTTTACTGTCTTGAGCCATCAGGGAAGCCCACAGAAGTCTTATAACTTATGAAAAATAAATTAGTTACTCCTTAATTGTCCCAGTCGCATGGCCACACTGTAGATTTGACAGGTGGTTCCCAATTTTATTAGCACCAGGGACTTGTTTTGTGGAAGACAGTCTTTCCATGGACAGTGTGGGGCAGATGGTTTCAGGATAATTATCATAAGGAGCATGCTACTTAGAATCCTCACATGTGCAGTTCACAGTAGGGTTCACATTCTTATGAGAATCAAATGCTGATGCTGATCTGATAGGAGGCAGATCAATGGAGAGTGCCTGTTAATACAGATGAAGCTTCCCTTGTTCCCCTGTCACTCACATCCTGCTGTGCAGACCCAGAGGATGGAGGGTAGTGGGTTGGGGACCCTGGGTTTGACTACTACAAGGTATTATTCCATATTCAAGATTTTACTGTTGGTGTTTCTTGTGGATTTCATCCTGGGAACTACCCTTTAAGAAGTCATGGATCATGTCCTGTGATAAGGATCCAATTTAAAAGTATTAAATTTAACATATCAGTGCTCAGTCACTTCAGTCTGTCCCATAGACTGTAGTCTGCCAGGATCATCTGTCAAAGGGATCTCTCAGGCAACGATACTGGAGTGGGTTGCCATTTCCAACTCCAGGGGATCTTCCCCACCCAGGGATCAAACTTGTGGCTGCTGCATTGGCAGATAAATTATTTACACTTGAGCTACCTGGGAAGCCCAACATATCAATAAACAGTCATAATGAACAGACTCATAGAGACTCACTAGGAATAGTAAATAATAACTGAGGAAAGTTAGCTAATTCAAAAAAGATACTCCCAGAGACTTAGTAGTTTTATGAACATTATTTTGAGTGCTATTCTATGAAACAAAGGGCTTCCCTGGTGGCGCTAGTGGTAAAGAACCCACCTGTCAATGCAGGAGACATAAGAGGCATGGGTTCGATCCCTGGGTCAGAAAGATCCCCTGGAGGAGGAAATGGCAATCCACTCTAGTATTCTTGCCTGGAGAATCCCATGAAAGAGGAGCCTGGCAAGTTACAGTCCATTGGGACACGAAGAGTCAGACATGACTTAAGCGACTTAGCACACACGCAAATGAAACCAAGATTAGACTTATTTCCTGTGTTCCAAGGGGCAAAATAAGGATGGCTTAGTCACTGACCCAAGAACATAGTATTTATGCCAGGATAACTTCATTTGTGTTGGCCTCCTTGCCTGAAATCCCCTTCTTTTACCCAATTTACCAAAATTCTATCCTCCCTGTAGGGGCTTCCCTTGTGGCTCAGAGGTTAAAGCGTCTGCTCGCTTTGTGGGAGGCCCGGGTTTAATCCCTGGGTCGGGAAGATCCCCTGGAGAAGGAAATGGCAACCCACTCCAGTGTTCATGCCTGGAGAATCCCATGGATGGAGGAGCCTGGTAGGCTACAGTCCACAGGGTCGCAAAGAGTCGGACACGACAGAGCGACTTCACTTTCACTTATTCTCCCTATAAGACCCCATTCACATTCCATCATTTTCACAAAAATGATTGAGACAATATTCACTGAATTTCTCATCCTCCAAGCTCTTATTATATTCTCTTCTTTTGATTGGCCTTATTATAGAATGATCTAACAGACTAAGCTTTTTTTTTTTTTAATTTTAGCTTTTTGAAAATAGGATCCATATCTTTTACTCATTTGAGAGTAATGTATAGGAACAACGCTGTGCTACCCTTCTCATTTCCTTGAGAATTAAAACAATAAAATTTAAGACATAATGAGTGAAATAGATATGTATATTTAGGCATCCCAATGTTCATAGCAGCACTGTTTAAAATGGCCAAGATGTGGAAGCAACCTAAATATCCATCAACAGATGAACAGATGAAGAAAATGTGGTCCATATGTACACTGGAATTTTATGAAGCCACTAAAAGAAGGAAATTTTCCCATTTGCAACAACATGGATGGATCTGAAAGTATTATGCTTAGTGAGGTAAGTCAGATAAAGACAAATACCATATGTTTTTACCTATGTGTGGAATCTAAAAAATAATACAAATGAATGAATATAACAAAACAGAAATAAATTCACAGATATAGAGAACAAACTAGTGGTTACTAATGTGGAGAGAAACAGGGGTAAGGGCAAGGAAGGGGAAGGGGATTAAGTGGTACAAACAAATAGGAGTAAAATAAATAACATACAAGGATGTAATGTACAGTACAGGGGATACAACCAATATTTTGTAAATTTAAATGGAGTATAATCTATAAAAATATCAAATCACTATGTTGCACACTTGAAAATACTATAACACTGTAAACAAACTAAATTTCAATTTAAAATAGATATCTATAAAAGTTATTTTACGTAAGTTAATAAAATAGTAAAGCAAAATGTCTACATGTTTTGAGGGAAAACACATCTAAATATCCCAAATGGTAAGGAGGAATCACAATGGATATTATAAAATTTTATAAAAATTATAAATTTATCATTTAGATGTAAATGATATAAAAAAGGAACGCAGCTTAAGTAAAGACTAGATAGAAATGTATAGATAAGTGCATTCATTAAAAAGCACAGCTTTAGGGGGCTTCCCTTGTGGCTCAGTAGTAAGGAATCTGCCGAAGTGCAGGAAACCTGGGTTCAGTCCCCAGTCTGGGAGGACTCCACATGCCATGAAGCAACTGAGCCCTTGTGCCGCAACTACTGAGACTGTGCTCTAGAATCGGGGCGCCACCACTGGTGAGCCCACCCGCCACAACTACGCAACTACTGAGACTGTGCTCTAGAATCGGGGTGCCACCACTGGTGAGCCCACACGCCACAACTACGGAGGCCTGCTCCCTGGAGTCTGTGCTCCAAAACAGGAGAAGCCACTGCAGTGAAGGCCCACACTGCAACTAACTCAACAAATAAATTGTATATATAAAAGCATGGCTTTCAAAATGAGCAGACTTGGGACACCGGTAATTATTTGTAATGCGATCTTAGGCAAGCTATTGAAATTACAATGCCTCATACTCCTCACTTATGCAGTGAGGCTAATAATACCAAATGTACAGTATCATTTTGAAAATTAAGGCATCTAGAACTATCCCTGACACATTGGAGGAATTTTTTTTTTAATATTATCATCACGTTCACTTAAAGAGCTATAAGAACAAAGTGAAACAGAGATGTTGACCAAACATGTAATCAACCAATGTTATTAGCATATTTAAGAGAAGAAGAAAAAAACCCACTGTTTTCATAAAGCCTGGAAATGGGAAACTGAAGGAAGTAAAATTGACACATTCTTTCTTCACTATAAGGGGAAGGGGTATACTGACTATATACACCAATATCACCATGTTCTTAGAATCATCTCATAGATTCCTTTTGCTCTAATATAATTCAATTATCCCTACAGTCTTTGTACCAAAGACTAAATACCAAAGGAGAATGCTCTAACTAGGCCACAGAGAGCAACAGAGTCTTCCCGATTACAGCAGTGAATGGGGCTACCAGTGAAAACTGTGTCAAGAAACAAAAATCAAAATTGGAAGAACAGGAAGTAGAGTAAGGAAGTAGAAAGAAGAAATATTGAATATAAGTTTATAAAGGAGTAGGAGAAAAAAACATGTGCAGATAGGCAAAAGTCAGAATAGTCTGGTTAATAAGCCAAGAAGAAGAGAGGTTTAAGAGTCAAGGTATAGATCAGTCTTGTGGACTCTGTGGGAGAGGGGGGCGGGGGGAGATTTGGGAGAATGGCATTGAAACATGTGTAATATCATGTATGAGACCAGTTGCCAGTCAGGTTCGATGCAGGATGCTGGATGCTTGGAGCTGGTGCACTGGGACGGCCCAGAGGGAGGGTATGGGGAGGGAGGAGGAAGGAGGGTTCAGGATGGGGAGCACAGGTATACCTGTGGTGGATTCATTTTGATGTTGGGCAAAACTAATACAATATTGTAAAGTTTAAAAATGAAATAAAATTAAAAAAAAAAAAGTCAAGGGCAACAGTATAAAATACCAGAGAGACATAAGCAAAGGGATTTAGTGCAGGCATTCAGGTGATTTCCATGTAAGCAAATTCAGAGGAGGAGAGAAATAAGCCAGTTTGTAATATGTGAACAAGTGTCAAAGGAGTCCTGGTAAGTCAGAGTATAAATCATACTCTTCATATATGTTGTGGTAAGTTAGAATGGTAGCTAGATTGGGGTCCTCTCCATGCTATAAAATGTCAAATTCATAGAAAATCTTTTGCCCAGTGTGATTAGAGTCGTGAGATAGATGAAGAAAGAAATCACAAAAGGTAATACATACATATCTTAAACACTTGAAATAATACAGATGAGCATTTGCCAGTTTCTAATGTAGGCCAACTCTTTTGCTTTGAGTTACTCAAAGACATCCTTCAAAAATCATACTGATTATTCATTCTGCAAGAGTTCCAGCTTTAATTTACTTAAAGTGGAGTGAGAAATTAAAGACACTTGCAGAGCAATTTGAATGGATAAGAACAGATTTCTACACTTTTTCCAAATATTTTACAATTTTCTTACCCATACCTAATTTGATAACACATTTTCAGTGACTTGACTGAATCAAGTTATTCATATATATTCTACTTATTTTTTTGTGTGTGAAACAACACTATTTGTGGAGAATATCAGTATATCTGGTGGGTAGGTTAAGTCGTGATTGGTTAAAAGAGCTTCTACTATGTAGGAAAAACTGTTACCTTCTTCCTGTACTCACACCATCCCTATAAAACTTTTTATCCTAGACAAAATATTAATATATTCAGACATAATAAAAGGCTGCCAGGTGAAAAGTTCAAACTCAAAAATATACATTTTTAATTAACCACAAATCCTAAATATAACTGACACTGATCCATTTCCATCCAATACCAAACAAGCCTTACAAGTTCAGAGAGAAGTGGGTAAAAAACTGAAAAATATCTTCATGAGAAAAAAGAAGTATGTATAGAAATGAAATTTATCTTCATGAAATTAACCTCCTCTACCTATTAATGTGATACTAGCCTTACAGATCCCATTCAGTTGCTCAGTCGTGTCTGACTCTGTGACCCCATGCACAGCAGCACACCAGGCCTCCCTGTCCATCACCAACTCCCGGAGTCTACCTAAACCCATATCCATTGAGTCAGTGATGCCATCCAAACATCTCATCCTCTGTCGTCCCCTTCTCTTTCTGCCCTCAATCTTTCCCAGCATCAGGGTCTTTTCAAATTTGTTAGCTCTTCGCATCAGATAGCGAAAGTACTGGAGTTTCAGCTTCAACATCAGTCCTTCCAATGAACACACAGGACTGATCTCCTTTAGGATGGACTGGTTGGATCTCCTTGCAGTCCAAGGGACTCTCAAGAATCTTCTCCAACACCACAGTTCAACAGCATCAATTCTTTGGCACTCAGCTTTCTTTACAGTCCAACTCTCACATCCATACATGACTACTGGAAATACCATAGCCTTGACTAGATGGACCTTTGTGGACAAAGTAATGTCTCTGCTTTTTAATATGCTGTCTAGGTTGGTCATAACTTTCCTCCCAAGGAGTAAGCATCTTTTGATTTCATGGCTGCAGTCACCATCTGATTTTGGAGCCCCCCAAAATAAATTCAGCCTCTGTTCCCACTGTTTCCCCATCTATTTGCCATGAAGTGATGGGACTGGATGCCATGATCTTAGTTTTCTAAATGTTGAGCTTTAAGCCAACTTCTTCACTCTCCTCTTTCATGTTCATCAAGAGGCTCTTTAGTTCTTCTTCACTTTCTGGCATAAGGGTGGTGTCATCTGCATATCTGAGGTTAGATATTTCTCCCAGCAATCTTGATTGTGATTGTGTTTATTGTGATGCACACAGTCAAAAGCTTTGGCATAGTCAACAAAGCAGAAATAGATGTTTTTCTGGAGCTCTCTTGCTTTTTTGATGATCCAGCAGATGTTGGCAATTTGATCTCTGATTCCTCTGCCTTTTCTAAAACCAGCTTGAACATCTGGAAGTTCACAGTTCACGACTGCTGAAGCCTGGCTTGGAGAATTTTGAGCATTACTTTACTAGCGTGTGAGATGAGTGCAATTATGCAGTAGTCTGAGCATTCTTGGGCATTGCCTTTCTTTGGGACTGGAATGAAAACTGACCTTTTCCAGCCCTTTGGCCACTGCTGAGTTTCCCAAATTTGCTGACATATTGAGTGCAACACAGTAAACTGTGGAAAATTCTGAAAGAGATGGGAATACCAGACCACCTGACCTGCCTCTTGAGAAATTTGTATGCAGGTCAGGAAGCAACAGTTAGAACTGGACATGGAACAACAGACTGGTTCCAAATAGGAAAAAGAGTATGTCAAGACTGTATGTTGTCACCCTGCTTATTTAACTTATATGCAGAGTACATCATGAGAAACACTGGCTGGAAGAAGCACAAGCTGGAATCAAGATTGCTGGGAGAAATATCAATAACCTCAGATATGCAGATGACTCCACCCTTATGGCAGAAAGTGAAGAGGAACTCAAAAGCCTCTTGATGAAAGTGAAAGAGGAGAGTGAAAAAGTTGGCTTAAAGCTTATCATTCAGAAAACGAAGATCATGGCATCTGGTCCCATCACCTCATGAGAAATAGATGGGGAATCAATGGAAACAGTGTCAGACTATTTTCTTGGGCTCCAAAATCACTGCAGGTGGTGACTGCAGCCATGAAATTAAAAGATGCTTACTCCTTGGAAGGAAAGTTATGACCAACCTAGATAGCATATTTAAAAGCAGAGACATTACTTTGCCAACAAAGGTCCATCTAGTCAAGGCTATGGTTTTTCCTGTGGTCATGTATGGATGTGAGAGTTGTATTGTGAAGAAGGCTGAGCGTCGAAGAACTGATGCTTTTGAACTGTGGTGTTGGAGAAGACTCTTGAGAGTCCCTTGGACTGCAAGGAGATCCAACCAGTCCATTCTGAAGGAGATCAGCCCTGGGATTTCTTTGGAAGGAATGATGCTAAAGCTGAAACTCCAGTACTTTAGCCACCTCATGCGAAGAGTTGACTCATTGGAAAAGACTCTGATGCTGGGAGGGATTAGGGGCAGGAGGAGAAGGGGATGACAGAGGATGAGATGGCTGGATGGCATCACTGATTCCATGGATGTGAGTCTGAGTGAACTCTGGGAGTTGGTGATGGACAGGGAGGCCTGGCGTGCTGCAATTCATGGGGTCGCAAAGAGTCAGACACGACTGAGCGACTGAACCGAACTGAACTGAACTGAGTGCAATACTTTCACAATATCATCTTGAAGGATTTGAAATAGCTCAACTGGAATTCCATCACCTCCACTAGTCTTATCTAGCTGATTTTCAAAATTACTTTGATAGTATTTTTCTCAACCCATTGCTCCAAAAACTTTCATTGGAACCTTTATGCTACAGCATAGACCAAAAATTTCAAAGACTCTTATTGATGAAAAGCCTTTGCCAGGTTTCCTTATTCTCTCTACACTCCTCAATACTTTGCTTCTTCTAGTCCCAGTGAATCTTTCACCCTCAACACAAAGAACTTTGTTGCTCTACAAACTTATGACATGATGTCCCATAGATGCCTTTACTCTGCAAACTCTATCCATTTGATAAGTCCTGAAACATCTCCTCATTCATGTAGTCTTTCTTAACCAATGAAACAGTGTTATTAGGTCTTACTCTATCCTGATCAGATTCCCAACTCTTTGCTTCATGTATATGCTCAATAATCATTTGCTTGAGTCCCCTGTAGTGCTCTTATAATACCAACTAAAAAGCATCAGCATATTATAGGTACCACTGAAGGATAAATGACCTGGTGAGGACTTTAAGATATATAAGGGTTATATAAAATCCTCAATATATTTGCGCTTTCTATTGATGAGTGGCATCAGGAACACCTGACTAATGGCAATAAAGTACATGACATATAAGTCTGAGTGGAAAGAGCTGATCAGAGAAAATTTACAGGAAAATATATCAAGCAAATCTAGAGGAGAAAGAGCTAAATATTGTAGGGACAGCAACAATGAGAAGAGAAATTGGCAGAGCTATGGGATGTTTTGCAGATATCTTGTATCTTGAGTTGTAGAAGATTAACACTCTCTTGTGGATAAAGCTGACATGTAGCTTTACCCAAGGACCCTAGTTAAGAATTTATTGATAACACATCTTGGCATGTCTCATTCACACTATCTCACTTTCTCTACTCATCAAAATCACTGTCTTCAAGAAAGTATAGATTAGCAATATGGAAAGTTACTCTTCAGGTGGTCCATGTAAGCTGGCATGAGTTAGAACCAGTCTAGATCAGCACTGCCCAACAGAAATATAATCTAAGCTACATGCATAATTTTTCTAATAGCCACATTTAAAAATTTAATGAAAAATTTAATATTTTAGCCAACCCAATCATTTAAAATATTATTTCAACATATAATCAATATACTAAGGTAACTTGTGGCTTTTAAGCTCTTCAAATGTGGCTCAACCAAATTACTGTGTCATCAAGTGTAAACTGTACACTAGATTTTGAAGACTTAATATGAAGAGAAAATCATTGAGATATTTTAAGTCCTTTCTCTTCATATTAAGTCTTCAAAATCTAGTGTACAATTTATACTTGATGACACAGTAATTTGGTTGAACCACATCTGAAGAGCTTAAAAGCCACAAGTTACCTTAGTGGACACTCAGCTGTTCTTTGCGTTCTTCTCCCTATCCTCATCACCCTTCATGAGGATTAAGTCGCTTGCTCAGTCGTGTCCGACTCTTTGCGACCCCATGGACTGTAACCCACAAGGCTCCTCCATCCATGGATTCTCCAGGCAAGAATACTGGAGTGGGTTGCCATTTCCTTCTCCAGGGATCCCGACCCAGGGATCGAACCCAGGTCTCCTGCATTGCAGGCAGACGCTTTAACTTCTGAGCCACCAGCAATGCCATGAGGATTAGGTCTACCTAAAGGAAGAAGCAGAAAAGAAAGTCTACAGAGAGTAGACTTGATTGTAAATAAACACACATGTGGATAAAGAACACACATCCACACATATTGGCTTGACACTTGAGAACCTGTGCCAACCAACCCCTTTCCAACTTTATCTTGCCCATCCCACCTCATTCCTGACACACACATGAATTATCCTGAGCTGAAATGGGCCATGTGCTGTTTCCTAACAAGACCTTGAGTTCCTTCATTGCTAATTCTCTTGTTTAAAAAGCTAATTCCTCTTCCTTGATAATCTTGACATTTTAATCATTCTTCATGATCACCATGTACCCAGCTGCTCAATTCAGAAATATGAGTCATGCTTGACTCCTCCCCTGACGTCATTCTGTACAACCCAGAGATCACAAGCTATGATGATCCTCTCTCAAGGTATTCTGAATCTGCTAGCTTTTCTTCATTTCCAGGGCTAGTGTCCTGGCCTGGGTCACTGTCATCTTTAGCCTAGATAAGCCTCCTAACTGGTCCTTCCAAATTCACTCTTAGGTTGAACCAAACTGTTCTTCAAACAGGTCACAGAAATGTCTTTAAAACATAAATCAAATCACATCTCTCCTTGCTGCAAACACTTCAAAGGTTTACTATGATACCTAAAGTTAGAACACCTTCTATGGTTTAAGACTCTGCATGATTTGACATCGTCTTACCCCTATTCTCATTTCATACCAACTTCCTCCTTGCTCACTAGGCTACAAACCCAAGCTTCTTTTCAGGCTTCAAATACTAACTTTTTATCCCAATTTAGAGCCTTTGCCTATGCTGGACAGTATCATCTTTTCCCGTGTGTGTGTGTGTGTATATATATATTTCCTAAATGAAACTGTGAATTCTTTGAGGTCAAGCACTGATTTCTATAGTTTATTAATTGAAGCTCATGCTCATAAAATATTTGTTGATTGCTTCAAAATTATAAAGGGTTAAAAATGGTTTTCATATACTATCATCATCACAATCATCATATTATTAACCTATTGAAGACTTCCTAAGCACCAGGAATTATGTGAAAACATTTTCACTGAGTCTTCACAACAACCCCATAAGGTACATGTTATCATCACTACTGTAATAAAGATGATAAAACTAAAGCTGTAAATATTTTGCCCATTGTTACTGGGATTAATTAAATAATAGAACTAGGATTTGAATCCTGATCTTTTTCTATAAACAATTAACTAGGCCGCCTCCTTGAAATCCCCAAAAGCTTTAAATGGAGCACATAATTTTTCTCTAGCTTTGATTAAAAATCATGTTAACAAACTCAAAATTTGTAACAGTCAGTACACATGTGATCAGTTTCTACATTCGACATTGTTTAGCTATCTTAGCTGATATCGCATTGCTTCAGCTGCTATTTTGGGAACATGGTTTCCTAGCAACCAGCATTATTAGACTGAATGATCTTCCATATTATGTTTGCTATAATATAGTTAACATGCTATTCATACAGAAATATCTGAAGAACAAGGTGAGTAAATCTAGTGCAAATACTGTAAAGCAGGAACTCTGCAATAAAGCATAAACAATAAGGTGGATAGTTTTCTGTTTGGGATACCTTTGTTTCCAAATACTTCTTTCAGTCATTAAATGTATTTAGAATCCAAAAGAGTTGGGATAATAACATGGAACTGAGGATATTAACACTTTAGAACTAAACTAGTTAAGAGCAATAGTGTTGGAGAGAACCATGTTTATTTTATAAAGAGGAAAAAATGTTCCACAAATATGGAATCCTACTCAGAATTCTCACAGATACGGTCTCTTGGCACCAGATGTACCTGAGGAGCACAGGGCTAGTTCCATACAAAGCCATTGCCACTAACAAACAAACAAAAAATCAAAGAAACAAAAGCACATATCTGAAAAAATGCCAACTTTAATGGTATCACCTTATACTTAAGATAAATTAGTGGGGAAAATAAATAAGCACAAAACACAGAGCCGAAACAATGCAAAGACAATCTTAATTCCTTGTCAGCTAAGTCATATTTCTTTTCCCTCAGCCTATCTGTTGACATATTTTCTATCCAGAAATAAGTAATAAAATTAAATGTAAAATTGTAAAATTCAATCAAATTATTTCATGATAAAATGAAATGATTATGAAATGATTCACATTTTGTAAGACATCTAGTAATGCTCAGTATGTGATATAAAGCCAGCTTCCCCTAATGACTTGAGAGGCCATTTAAAACCACATTGATTAAAACACCTGTTAGCACTGATGTGTTGATAAAATGGTGAGAAAAAATAAACTATAATAGTGAGAAAAGGAAAAAGAGGAAATCAAAAGCATGAGAGCATGATTAAGGGGACAAGGCAGATTCAGCACCTAAAACTCTATCATAGCCCTGGTATTTACAAATTGTGATGCCTTGTATCAATTTCTCAATTTTTGGAAGAACAATTTCCTCCTCTGTGAAATGGAGATGATAGTCCTTGGAATACCCGCAGGATCTTTTGAAACTAGAAAAGATTGATCAATGAAGTCACTATTGCACTTTCCCACTACTCAGTTTATAGGTATGGGCTGCTAGAATAAGCTGATAATAGATTATCTTCTCAGAGAAGGCAATGGCAACCCACTCCAGTCCTCTTTGCCTGGAAAATCCCATGGGCCGAGGAGCCTGGTAGGCTGCAGTCCATGGGGTCGGAAAGAGTCAAACACGACTGAGCGGCTTCACTTTCACTTTTCGCTTTCATGCATTGGAGAAGGCCATGGCAACCCACTCCAGTGTTCTTGCCTGGAGAATCTCAGGGACGGGGGAGCCTGGTGGGCTGCCGTCTATGGGGTCGCACAGAGTCGGACACGACTGAAGCAACTTAGCAGCAGCAGCAGGAGATTATCTTCTAGGCAAGAATTTCTAAATGATTATGATCTGATAATTGTGCTAACCAAACTGAAGATTTTGAAAATTCATGTAATGTTTAGAAATCAATAAGAAAAACTTCAACAGCCAAAATAGATAAAAGGGTCAAAGGGCATGAACACACAACTCACAAAAGGAAAAAGAAATAAATACACACATGGTAAAACAATGTTCATATCCACTGGTAATAAAATACATTAAAAACACCAAGATATATATATTTTTTAAATCTTAAAATTGGTAGATAAAAGGGATAAAGTACCATTGCAAAACTGAGTACTAGTACTAGGGAACCAGCCTTTCTTGTATACTGCTGACTGGGAATACAATTGGTGCAGACTTTCAGAGGACAGTTATCAAAATTTGATAATATACATCTCAAGTATTAAAATATGCAAAACCTAGGCCTGATGGTTTTCTTCATAGAAATGTATCCTAAGGAAATTATCAAAGAGGCTTAAAAGAAAACCCACCCCATGTGTTATCTTTAACAATGAAAATTTGGTAAGTCCTTAAAATTTCAAACATATATGACTGACTAAATAAATTAGAGTGTATCTATTTTATAGAATGCTAAACAACCATTATAAATAATGTTGTGAAATATTATTGATATGAGAAAATATTCATACCAATTAATCATTTTAAAAGATTAAAAATAATATTATAATATGATTCTGATCTAATTTTAAAAGATATGTGCATTGCATGCATAGATAAAGAACTATTTTTAAAATACTAATAGGTTATGGGATAGTGGAGGATTTTAATTTCCTTCCTCCTTTTTGGGGCTTTTCTGAGTATTTTTACTGGGCACATCTAATATTTCTGTATCAAAAAGAAAATAAAGCATATATAAAATAAAACACATAGCAATATGAAAGAAAAATTTAGGGTTTCACATAAATGTGGCATATTTAAATTCACCAATGTTGAACTTTTAAAAACACATGTGTTTGTTTTTCCTTGAATTTCAATAGGACTTCTATTGATAAACATTAACCTAATTTATTTTGATGGACTTGTTCTACTATGTACATACAAGATTTTACAAAATTAAAAAGAAAATACTATACTTGAAAAATACTTACAAGACTTAAAAAAAAAAAAAAGACTAGAAACATGGGTAAGAGTTTCTACTTGGAACAATATCAATGAAATCTCCAGGGAAAATCTAATAGAACCAGGGAGATGTTTGACAGGATAAGGTAAACTAGAAAGGAATAATAATACAAGAACATTTCTGTTGAAAGTGCCTCAAATTTATACTTACTACTGTTAACAAAAAGATTTAGCTATCGATAGACTGAACACAGAAACCAGTGCAAAGAGATTAACAGTGTCATTCTATTCCTCTGCTGGGATAAGCTTGGAATAACACATTCAGGTCATTATATTGCAGTAGAAGAAGAATATAGACAAAAATAGGCTTGGTTTAGCAATAAACATGAGTGAGGGACTAGCAAAGCTGACAGAGATGAGCTCACTGTGTGGCATGTAACTGAGTTTCATTTTGTATAATACATCTGAGATAAATTCTATGCAATGTAACTTAGAAAGCAAAAAAAAAAAAAGAGCCATGGCAACCATCTGCTAGTATTTTAGAAGTGTACCTCAAACTTTTCCTCAAATAGAATCAGACAAGTACGATAACCGGGTGTGACAAAGGAGAAAAAGTCTTAATTTAATGCAGTCTCAGGTTCCTGGTGAAGTATTTGATTGTCAGTCTTCCAAAGGCACTAACACTCTGCAGACATGCTATACTAGATGAGGTAAAGTATATGCTGCTGCTGCTGCTAAGTCGCTTCAGTCGTGTCCAACTCTGTGCAACCCCATAGACGGCAGCCCACCAGGCTCCTCCGACCCTGGGATCCTCCAGGCAAGAATACTGGAGTGGGTTGCCATTTCCTTCTCCGGTGCATGAAAATGAAAAGCGAGAGTGAAGCTGCTCAGTCACGTCTGACTCTTCGAGACCCCATGGACTGTAGCCCACCAGGTTCTTCCATCCATGGGATTCTCCAGGCAAGAGTATTGGAGTGGGTTGCCGTTGCCTTCTCCAATAAAGTATATACATACACAATATTCCACATTCCCTAATACAATATTTTTTATATCATAAAACTGTGATATGATGTGCTTTGATACTCTTGGTAGTAATCTACACATATTTGTTGAATGAATTAACAAATCCAAATGTCTACTGGTATTCAGTCATCAAGTACTTCCCAGGAACTATTCTGGGTATCCAATGAGGAACAAAGCAGAAGCAACATTTTCCTTGCCTTTGTGGAGCTAACAGGAGCTGAAGAAAAGAGGCCGTAAGTAAGAAAAACACATAGAAAGGTTTGTGTGTGATACTAGTTTTTGAAGGAAATATAGGTGACACGATTGAGAATCACAGGGAATGCAGAAGAGGCTAATTATATAAAATAGACAAGGAAGGTAATAACATTAAAATCTAAAGGATAAAGAAAAGAACTGAGCAAGAGGAAAGGGAAGGAAAGTGTTCCAAATAAAAGGGACAGAATACAAGAAATCTCTGAAGAAGAGCTAGGTCTGGGATTTCTTCCAGGAAATAAGAGGCCAATGAGACCAGACATGAGAAGCAAGGCAGAATCGAATAAGACTAAAGAGAAGTGAAAGGAGAAACTGCATCACAGATTTGTAAAGAGGGGCCACTGAAGGCACTGAAGGCAATAAGCAAGGGTATAACGTGGTTCAATTTTTGCTTTTAAATTATTGCTCTGACTGCTGTGCACAGAACAGGTTGGAAATAGTAAGAACAAACATGGAAAACCAATATGGTGGTGACAACAATAGGGCAGCTTGGACTTATATACTGGGAGCCAGATAAAGACAAGGGTGCAGATTTGAGTTTTATTCTGAAAGCAAAAACAAAAGACATGTAGATGAACTGGATGTAGACAGTGAGCAAGGAATCATGGCGGCCTAGATGCCTACAGCTATACAAATAGGTGTTGGCTGAGGCAAAAATGAGTTAGACTAGGAAAGAAATGTTTTCTAATTCTGAATTCCGAATTTCTCCTTGGGTATAATAATCTCTTTTATAGTTAAATAATAGGATAAATTTCATATTATCTGGTTGCTGCTGCTAAGTCACTTCAGTCGTGTCCGACTCTGTGCGACCCCATAGACGGAAGCCCACCAGGCTCCCCCGTCCCTGGGATTCTCCAGGCAAGAACACTGGAGTGGGTTGCCATTTCCTTCTCCAATGCATGAAAGTGAAAAGTGAAAGGGAAGTCGCTCAGTCATGTCCGACTCTTCACGACCCCATGGACTGTAGCCTACCTGGCTCCTCCATCCATGGGAATTTCCAGGCAAGCCATATGTTATTTTACAGCCATTCTTGTAGTCACTTAAACATTAATACCATTAGTCTTTTCAGTATCTTTATAAGGTGGGTATAATTTCTCCATTTTACTAAGAGAGAAAAAGTCTCAAGGAGATAGAATATCAGTCCTTTCATACACTCCTCACTTCCTAATTCCTACTTAATGTATTTTTCCTCATTTCTTTTTATCCCTCATTTTTCATCCATTCTTATAATTTTGTACAAGCAAATGGCCATAGCACATTGCCTGTAACTTTTTTTAGTAATTAATTTTGTCTTTTATTCATTTTCATTAACTGGTTAAATGGATGTATTTCTACCTCCTCCGGTAGACTATAAAGTTCTCAAGGGTATAGGTATTATTTATATTTTTATAATCCAAAGCAAAAGCATATATCTTCCAAATTGCAGTTAATAAATATTAAAAAAACACAAGTGAGGCACTGCTGTAAATACCTTATATATTATACATACATACATACACACACACACACACACATATATGTATGGGTAAATATATATTAACCCATCACACTGAGAATAAGTATTATTATTTTCATTCCCACTTTATAGAAGAGGAAACAGAGGCACTGAGAGTTAAGTAACTTGCTGAAGGTTAAGCTGAATAATCAGAATTCAGACCTAGGGATCTGGCTCAAGAGTGATGCTTGTGTACAGTACTACACTAACTATTGAATATAAAGTGAAGAATCCAACTTAAGGAAAGAAGTCAGAAAAAAGTTGAATAATGAAAAGTTGAATGAATGGCGGCTTAAAATTACTCTTGATCCATGCAGCTATTTTGATCGATAGGTCAAAATACTACTGGGACATACTTTTAGCTTCCCTGAGTGGCCCTATCACTTAAAAACCTACAAATAAATGATAAATTTATGATAAGTTACATAAACTTCTTTAGCTTCAATTTATTCATATGTAAAATAGAGAGGATAACAGTATTAACCTAAAAGATAGCTAATAAGATTAGATGAGAAAATGTATATACTGAGGAGTTTACCATTGTGCCCAGCATATAGTGAACACAAACATTAGCTCTTGTTATTACAAGCAGAATGTCTTATGTATAAGTGCTCAATAATTAGCTATTTAATGAACGCCTGGCTTTATGAGTTCTGCTAGAAAAGACATAAAAAATGTGATAGCTTGCATCCATTCTAAATCCACTAGAAGGAATGTGAGGCTATTAGAAACCAGACATTGAGGAAAACGCCAAGGAGTAGGTAGATGGTCTCCTATACCATGCCATCTGGGACTAGCTCTGACACAAAACCTAACAGACATGAACTTGAGCACAGTGAGACTCAGACCAAAGTTTACCAATATACGTTTGGCTTATACTCTAGGGGTAGTTTTGCTTTCCTTAAAATGATGAACGAAGAGGAGAGAGTGGCCAAATGTGTTTTCTTTCCTTATTTGACTAGAGTTCCTCCACTTATAATAAACGAGAACTTGAGCAAGTTACTCAACCTCTCTTCTCACCTATGAACAGGGATATCTCCAGCATAGGATTATGTCAATTAAATATACAGTATGTGGGAAGCAGTCACAAGATAATAGCCATACATTTCACAGAAATGCTATCTAGCTCTAAGACCTATTCTTGAATTCTGTTGATAAAACTACTTTTGAAAACCCTAAAATGCACTGATTATGTGAATGCTTCACTTGTTACTTCCTTCCTCTCATTATTATACAGATATCAACTTTAATTAATTGATTCAAGAAACATTTATTAAATTCACTAAGTTTTACTCTGTGAGCATGGAGATGA
This sequence comes from Bos indicus x Bos taurus, assembly GCF_003369695.1. Classification (NCBI taxonomy): domain Eukaryota; kingdom Metazoa; phylum Chordata; class Mammalia; order Artiodactyla; family Bovidae; genus Bos; species Bos indicus x Bos taurus. Next base: position 84,540,717 of record NC_040080.1, read on the forward strand.
AAAAGACATAAAGCCTGTCTTCAAATAACATATATAATTTAATGGGGAAGACAAATGTATAAACAACTAATCACAAAAGTAAACAGATTGAATTAAGAGCTGTAGAAACGCAGATGAAGAAATCTATTAACATGTCATACTCTGACTAAGAAGGTAAATACTAAATCCACTTGAACTTCATGCCATTAGCTGCTAAATTAACTCACTTTCTAATGAGAAGACTCAAAGAAACTTCATACAAGTGAGGCCATGTTCACTGACTCAGAAAAGGTGAGCAGCATCTCAGTAAGAAAAAGGAAGAAAGCTATTTTGGCCCATAAAAACCGTATCAGCAAAGACATTCTTGGAGAATGGTACGATAAAACCTACCATAATAGGATAAGTGGGGTCTAAAAGTCTAATTGAGTAAGACAAAGGTAGCAATGTTACAAGGTTAATGGAAACACTATTTTTAGTCGGTTGCCCAGTTACTGTGTGATGAATTGTGTGGCTGGAAGGGGAGCGGACAGGTGTTGCTACTTCTGGTTTTTAGCATTTAGTGGGTCAGTTTTCCTGGCTTAGACTAGAAGGAGCAGGGAATTGTGTGACATGGGTCACTATGATTGGATACAACCCTACTGTGACAGAGAATTGCACATGAGCAGACAGGGATGGCTATATGCCTAGACTCAGAGATTGACGTGGGTTGGGAGCCTGAAAGCCTTCTCCTGCTGGAAGGCTTTGGAGCATGCTCTCTGTTGAATCCTGGCAAGGTTAAATATGCTTTGAATTGAAATATTAAAGTCTCAGATGATCATGTAGGTGACGTCCTACTTCCTTTCCTCCTCCCAACCCTCTAAAAACCTAAGACCTTTGGTTCATCCAGGTGGAGAATGGGGCTGGAGCCAGCTGCATCAGAATTTGTATTATAGATTTGTACCTTATCAAGTTTTGCACTGCAGTTTGGTACCTTATCAAGTTCTATAGTCGTTTTGCAAAACAGGAGAAGCCTGTGGTTTGTAGAAGGATAGAGGTGGACATATACATGGATATAGGTGGACATATATGCTTTGCTAAGCTGTGCCAGTGTTACTTTCATTGACGTTTCTAGAAGAGGAAATGACTGCACTGGATAGGAAGACAAAGGGGTTGACAAGAGTTGAGTCATAGTGAAGAGGCAAAATACTACAGACAGTGAGTTAGCCAGGAGAATATTGAAAATGTCCAGGTGAAAAACAATGAAGGTTTTAACTGAGATCGTGACAGTGGGAATAATAACAATAACCATACCATGTTATAACTTTGTAATGCTTTGAAAGGTTTTCAACCTTCTTTTACATACAGTTTTACCATAGAACCCACCTCAGCTGGGAAGATTAAGAAGTGAGGACAACATAGATTCCTCTCCCTGTCTGTCTCTCCTGTCCTCTCCATTCCTGACCCCACTCTTCACCCATCCAGCATCTCAACTGTTTGTCTGTTTTGAAGACATCATCTTCTGTGTGAGTCAGAGCATCTCTCTCACCATGGAAACCAAAAGAAGGCTTCCTTCCACCCCAGCCAACCTCCTGCCACTTGGCAAATACATGGCCATGTGACACACACTAAAACAACCACCTGCTTCTGCCCAGGAATTTGGAATGCAGAGTGGCTGGAAGCAGCGAGAGAGTTAGCTTTACCTTTCAGTGCTGTGCATTCTCACTCCATATCCTGTAGTGGTCCCCTAGCAATGGGTAACAACATCTTACAATTGCCCCTTCCTGAGAAAACCATTAGAGCTTTGAAGCCTCCAGTAATGCCTTGGTCTCTGCACATTTTACAGACTGCTTCTCAGGCTGTACAAACGTTTCCAGGAAATCCCTTTAAGGTTAAGAGAGCCAGAGTTTTTTCTATTACTTGCACCTAAGAGCGTTGACCACATACACACAAATCATATTCCCCCCGCCCCCCACCCCGTTTGCTGACAGAAAACTGAGATGCAGAAAGGCTGAGAGTTGCCTGTGGCCACGAGGACAACTGGTAGACAGCCACACAAGGCTCTCTGCCCCTTCGCTCTTAGCTGTTTATCATCGGGCTCAGGTTCTGCATAGAAATGTGGAAGGCTTTACTGCTAAAGGAGGGCTAATAAAGGACTTGTTATGTGTATAAACAGAAGGCAAACAAAATCAAAAGCATCATTAATATCAGCTAAGCTAATGCCAAAAGACCCTGGCCCAGCTCCTCTAGCAGAGGACTTGCAACTGGTAATAGCCTCTTTCACTGATTAATTCAGAGTGAAATCCTGCAAACTGAATCTAGGTTTTATATTCCCTTAGATAGTTACATTCTATGCAACACCTTATTATCTCCTTACACGCCACTGACTGCTACCCCTTTTTGAAAAATATTACATCATCAAAGAATAAACTGGCCATTAGAAAACAACATCTATTATTCACATCAGTTTCACTTCCATGGCTCTTTTCCAGTTTATCACCAAATTTTATGTTTTTTTGTTCTAAACAATTTGTTCTGTATAAACTTTGTAATGAACTCAATTTTTAGGAGTTTTAAAAATTGGCCAACTATTTGATACTACACTAGAATGGCATACATATTCTGCATGTGACATGACTATTTCAGTTTAGTTCAGTTCAGTCGCTCAGTCGTGTCCGACTCTTTGCGACCCCATGAATCACAGCACGCCAGGCCTCCCTGTCAATCACCAACTCCTGGAGTTCACTCAGACTCATGCCCATAGAGTCGGTGATGCCATCCAGCCATCTCATCCTCTGTCGTCCCCTTCTCCTCCTGCCCTCAATCCCTCCCAGCATCAAGGTCTTTTCCAATGAGTCAACTTTCGCATGAGGTGGCAAAGTACTGGAGTTTCAGCTTCAGCATCAGTTCTGCCAATGAACTATTTAAGGTTATTTAATTTCACAAGGAAAACCAATATAGATGTATTCAAAATTTATTGAAGTGTCTGATGGTTTTCCTGAGGTTTATGTCAATGTGATTTATGGATTTGGTAGGAACATGACTCATAAAAAAACCAAACCTTTGACATTATTTCTGTATTAAAATCTCTATGGCTTAAAATGACCATACTTATGATCACTTTAATACTGTAAATCATAGGCTGCAAACTAAAAATACTCTAATTCATGGTAAAGTAAACGGATGAGGCAGCCTGGCTATAGGAATTCTGATATTCAGACATCAGTTTTCTTACTGGAACTGCTGAGTCTCAGTGAGTGGGAAATGAGGACTTTGAATGAATGGGGAAACCCTCTCCTCCTAAGAGGGTTGCTGCTACTAGGCAGCTGCATTTGATAATTGAGGTGCAGTGACACAGACCCAAAATTAATGGAGAACCATCTGAAAATCTGGCTGGAATTCCTGATTTTCATAATGAAATCATCTGACTGTTTAAATGTTGAATCATTAAAATGTCCCCAAAGCCAAATATATCAAACCTGAGAGCCAATTCTGGTCACTGATTTGTGACTCAGATATAGTCTTGCTGGCGTGGAGCCTTCCTGAATATAAAGGTCATTCTCAACCACCCTGCATTCCATTCCAAAGATCTGTGGCAGCAGCAATCCCCCAACAACTAAGTCTACACATGTACTTTAAAAATAGTACTTTCAAAATTATTATCTGCCAACTTTCTTCATATTATGAAGTTAATAATCTTTTAAAAAGTAGGCAGATAAGAAATGTACTATATTATCATTGGATTTACTGTGTTTGGGTAAATGTATAGCCTCAGCTCAGTTTGGTCGCTCAGTCATGTGTGACTGATTGTGACCCCATGGACTGCAGCACGCCAGGCCTCCCTGTCCATCACCAACTCCCAAAGCTTGCTCAAACTCGTGTCCATAGCATCGGTGATGCCATCCAACCATCTCATCCTCTGTCATTCCCTTCTCCTCCTGCCTTCAATCTTTCCTAGCATCAGGGTCTTTTCTAAGGAGTCAGTTCTTTGCATCAGGTGACCAAAGTATTGGAGCTTTAGCTTCAGCATCAGTCCTTTCAATGAATATTCAGGACTGATTGTCTTTAGGATTGATTGGTTTGATCTTTCTGCATAATTCTGTGTGTTTGTACATGTGTTTGTGTTCTTTAGAATTAGACTAGAAAAATGTCTTTTAAAATAAGGGGCACCCTGAACTTTTACACCAGAAACTGAATATGAAAAAAGCAACTCAATCATTAAAGTGAGGAATTCAGGGATAAATATGAACTGGATCCCCTTTGTGTAACAGACTATCTTCCTAACTCTCTCCATAAACACCAGACTTGCTCCAGAATTACTGTAATTGAATTACTGCTCAACAATTAGAAAAGAGATGGGAACTGAGAATCATTTTTAAATATAGTTTTGGACAATTCAACAGTGTGAGCTAATAATAATATGTTAGTTTTCTATTATCACCATAACAAACTCTCAACTCAATGACTTGAAATGACATAATTCATTATATTATAGTTCTATAGGTCATGAGTCCGACCAGACTACAATCAACATGTCTAGAGGGCTGCATTCTTTTTTGGAAGCTCTGTTCACTTTTTCCTCCAGGTGTTTCCCAGCTCCTGACCCACTTCATGTTCATAGCCAGTAATGTTACAAGTCTCTGACCATCCTTCCATAGACACATCTTCTACTGACAATAGCCAGGCAAAACTCTTGTCTTTTAAGGACTAGTGTGATTAGATTGAAATTACCCAGATGATCCAGGATGATCTCCTCATTTCAAGGCCTTTAACCTTAATCAGATATGCAAAATCCTTCTTGCCATGTAAATGAACATATTTAAAGGTTCTCAGGATGAGGATGTGGACATCTTTGGAGGGACATTATTCTGTTTACCACAACTAGGAACAAAGATAACTATCACTTCTAAATGCTTCCTACGTTTCGGCTGTTATACTGATGATTTTGCATGCTTCACCTCATTTGGTTCTAAAAACAACGTGTAAGGTATGCAACATCACCCCATTTTAAATATGAAGAAAATGAAGCCTAGAGGTTAGGTACATTGCTCAAGATCACAGCTAGCAGACAGCAGAACCAAGACTCAGATCCAAGAAATCTGGATGAGCTAGTATCCATACTAAAATACCTTAAAATATTTGTGGAGACGAGGAGGCTAGAGAGAAGATTAAGATTTGCTTTGGACCAACTAAAGAGAGAAGCTCTGTGGAACACTTAGCCATTTCCTGTCTTTTTCCTTGTTGTTGTTGCATTTCCTAACATTTAAGGGATATGTATGCTCAAATCTATTGTATAAAAATGCCTCAGGTAGTGACTCAATGGTTATGATTTTGTTCTAAAAAAATTCTAAATTCAGCTCTCATCAGACCACACTGAAAATATGCTTTCATGGAGTTCCAAGAATCCTGACAAAGCATTCTGTCTTCTTTGAAATGAAATATCCTATCACCTTGATTCTAGCTCTGCATTGATTGTTAGAAGTATCATCAATTTAATAATCATTTTCACAGCAGAAAAGAAAAATAACATAAAACAAAAACAAAGTAAAATACCGATGCTTCAATGTGCACATCTCAATTAGAAGGTACAGAGGCTGAGTGAAATGTTTTAGAAACTATAAAATGTGTCTTAGAATTTCCAGAGTTTGCTGGCTTTATCACTAACAATTCCATTCATACTAAACTTGCCATTATAAACAACCTATACTTTTGTACTTACTCTTCCTTCTTCCTGAAATTCCTTCTTTCACTCTCCTGAAATGTCTGTTCATCCTTAAAAACCTCAATTTAAAATGTCACTTGGTGATGCCTGCCCCAAACCAGGCTTAAACCGGACTACTCACTGGCCCTGCTGAGCTGGCCACAGCTCTCTGTGCTTCCCTTTGTTATAGAATATACCACAAAGTACAGTAATGATTCATTTACACCATCTCCTTCTATTAAACTGGACCCTACTATGCACCCAGATCAAAACTCTGTTGCCAAGAAAAGTGAAAGAAATGTCTGACATCTTGAGTTTTTCACAATCATTCACACACAGTTATAACACAACACATTTTACTCTTCATTCATGACTCTTATTTTTCTACCTGGAGAGCTGAAGTGGGTTAGTTAACTATTGATAACATTTAATGTCTGCAGTAGGCAGCCTTTAAGAGAGTTTCCACTGATCTCCATCTCGTGATACACATGGCTTTGTGTAATTTCCCTCTTTAGAATGAGCTGGATCTCAGTGATTTGCTTCTAATGAATACACTTTAGTAAAAGTCATATGATGTCATTTCTTTGGTTGGGTCACAAAAGGTGTTGATTCTGTCCTGCCAGCAGGTTCTTTCTCTGACTGGTTTTGATGAAACAAGCCGCCATGTTGGAAAGGGCCCTATGGCAAGGAACCGAGGGAAACTAATGGTCAACAGCCAGGAAGGAACTGAATCCCCCAACTACAAAGGTAAGGTTAGAGAAAAACCCTTCCCCAGCCCTGGTGCACACCTTGACTGTAGCCATGTGAAAGACCCGAAAAAAAGAATCCAGCTATTCTATGCCCAGATACCTAACCCACCAACTGTAAGACAATAAATGTGGGCTATTTTAAGCTGTTAAACTTGGGGGTTGTTTCTTATGCAACAGTAGATAACTAATAACAATGTTAGTCCCTCTGACAGAATTTAGTTTAAGCAAAGAAAGCCTCTATGTGGTATCAGAAGTTATCTAAAGAAAGCTAACAATCACTGAAATAGGTGGCAACAGATAGACTAGTGAAAGTATCATCCAAACAGTGAGTGAGGCTCTGCTGTTACCCGGCAGAGGCACACAGGAGAGAAGAGGTCCGGATTTGAGAGAAGAAGCTCACTCTCCGAGTCCAAACCCGTGACCTGAACGTGATACTGCAAAGGCGCCGTGGCCTGAGGAGAAAAGGGGAACACAGGATGTGTCACCAGGAGGATACACAGCCACTGCAAGACTAGATCAGCAGCAGAGCCAGGTGAACTCTGTTCCACGGAGCATGCAGTGAAGAGGCAGAAGGAAGGCCACACTTCCATTCTGGCTAGAGTGCCAAAGCCAACAATCAAGCAAGGATGTGAAAGGCATCTCTTAAACCTCAATTTCAATAATCCTGTCCCCCACAGGTTGTCTGTTGCTAAGACACCACTATTCTTCCATTCCTGGCATGTATAATCTTTGTATTCCCCTCTGAGTTTTCAGCTCTGTGCTTTACACATAAAAATCTCATACTAAAACTCAAATAATAATCCATTTAGGACAAAGGTGAATTAGGGTTTACCAACCAAGTCAAAGCCAGTGAGTCTGCTTAATGAGGCAGCTCCCATCACTTCAGTGCTCGGATGACCTTGTACAGAGGCAAGCTTGTGTGGACGCACACCACTGGGTGTGCTCTCTGATCAAACCACAGCCGGGCTGGAGGCCATACATGGATACGACGGCTGGGCTGAGATGCTGCATAAAGGCTCTGACAAGCCTGGAAACCACAATATTGGCGCTGGTGTGCAACCCCCACTCACTGACAGATTCAGATAGCACAGACTCCTTTTTCAAGCTTTTCATCTTGAAAAAGGCAGTTCAGCTCCCTGAGCCTTTGAGCCTGTTCCATTTTGAGCTGACTGCTAATTGTATGCATGCACATATGTGTTTCAGAAGAGAGATAAGCACATTGCCTTGGCCTCCACACTCACTGTGCAGACGTGTCTCACTTCTGTTCTCTGTAAGTTTTCCAAATGTGGTCTGAAGTTTTCTAAACATTAACCCTTCCTGGTAACCACAGTACACATTCTTCTAGAGAAGTTTTCTTGATTATGTTTGCTTAAAAAACTGCTTTTCATTATTAATTCTTTGAGTCCTGAGGCTTGGTATTTTAATTCAATTTTGTAATCATGTTTAGATTTTCAAATTACTCAATAATTTAACTATACAGCATAAGAATATATAAGGAACTGTAGGAGATGAAAGAGGCAGCTATTAGCATTAGAGGCTGTATTTTTAAATTTAAAACCCCAAATCTTATTTTACATGTTTAATGAAATATACCACAATTGTATCATATTTTGTAATGTTGATTCCAGAAAAGGAAAATTTGGAATGACTGCTCATAAAAATGCAAAAGTCTTTCCCAATAGTCATGGCAACTAGTGGCCAGATGGTAGGATTGTCTGATCATTGATTGTGTGTCTTTAGAAAAGAAATCCACATGGAAGCGTCCAGGCTCATAAAATCTGCCCTGCCTGAGAACTGACCAGACTCACTAATTCTCTACAGGCCATATTTCTACTCTGGGCAGATTAGTATCCACAGTAAGGCCTGGATGCAGCTATCTAGCCCCTGGGTATCCCCATCTAGCATTCATTCTCAAGAACAATCTGAGGAACCTCCCTGATCTTAGGAAGTACAACAAATCCTCCTATGGAAGGAGCTTTTCTAACTTCCAGATAGAGTGCTATTCAGTTACACCAAGGTTTCTCTTTTCTTTTTTAAGCTCCAATTCCTAGGTACATAATAAGTCAGTTGAATAAATAAAAATACATTGAATCTATTGCTCCAGCAAATCTATCTGTTTATAATAATAACAAAAATAATTCTATTGAAAAATAACCAAAGAGAAGTGCCCTGTTGAAAAAGTCCTAGGGAAATAAGACATTTCCTCAAGAGGATCACTTCTCTAATCACAATAGCAACAACAACAATGATAGTAGCTAACTTTATTAAAGACTTCTTCTGTGCTAGGTATTTTACTAAGAGCCAAGGCCTTTTATAATTAAAATTACTTTATTTAGGATTTTTGTGAGCGCTGATAACGCATATTTTTACTTCCTGTTCTTTACCATCGTTGTCTCTGATCTGTGCTTCTCCTGGCCTCCTATCCTCTCTGCCATTGTCCACAATACTTGTACTTCCTTCACAATTTATATACCAGTAATTATCATGCTACACGCACAATGAATTATCTATTTTCTTCTGTACTTGTGATTTTGATAAATCCACTGAGAGCCATATTAAAGCAGATGATAAAAAAAATTATTGTAGATCCATAAAATAAATGATCAACTTCAATTTAAATTCTTTTTGGAAGACTGCAGGATGAAAAAGAATAATATTATGTGGTGTTTTACCTCTCTAAGCACTTTAAGGAAATTACCTTTTCTAGCATTAATTAATAGGGGATTCAAACAAACACACACAAAAGAGACAACTATTTGCGGAAGGGGCATGCATGGGTTATAGCAGACTTAAAATCTTTGCTTTGGTTGCTTAGTAGTAAATCCTTTGTAACCTTCTGTGTATGTCAAATAGCGTCCAAAACTCTTGAAAATGTTAGAAAATCAACAGTAATAAAACCTGAAAAGGATGGTAATGATTTTTTAAGAAGTCAGTATGGGCCATGTTAGAGAAAAAGACGTAACCGCAATAATGAGATCATAAAATGTAAGCACTAGGAGTATTCAATGCTATAAAGAGTTAAGTACTTTAAGAAGTAAAACTCTTTGGGGAACACCAGAGGAGGCTCTGTATTTAACAACAAAAATCAAGTATCCAGTAGAATTTCTTGTGCTTAGACACTTTATGAACTTTCCGTGATATGTGACAAGGACCAAAGCCAGAATTAGTAGCTCTGGAACAATGGAGGCAGTTAGGGTCAGTGCACAGTGGGGAGGCAGCAGGACAGTGCCATTTGAGGGGCCCTGAGAAACCCGCAAGAGATGGGAATACCAGACCACCTGATCTACCTCTTGAGAAATTTGTATGCAGGTCAGGAAGCAACAGTTAGAACTGGACATGGACCAACAGACTGGTTCCAAATAGGCAAAGGAGTATGTCAAGGCTGTATATTGTCACCCTGTTTATTTAACTTATATGCAGAGTACACCATGAGAAACGCTGGACTGAAAGAAACACAAGCGGGAATCAAGATTGCCAGGAGAAATCTCAATAACCTCAGATATGCAGATGACACCACCCTAATGGCAGAAAGTGAAGAGGAACTCAAAAGCCTCTTGATGAAGGTGAAAGTGGAGAGTGAAAAAGTTGGCTTAAAGCTCAACATCCAGAAAACGAAGATCATGGCACCCGGTCCCATCACTTCATGGGAAATAGATGGGGAAACAGTGTAAACAGTGTCAGACTTTATTTTTCTGGGCTCCAAAATCACTGCAGATGGTGACTGCAGCCATGAAATTAAAAGACACTTACTCCTTGGAAGGAAAGTTATGACCAACTTAGATAGCATATTCAAAAGCAGAGACATTACTTTGCCAACAAAGGTTCGTCTAGTCAAGGCTATGGTTTTTCCTGTGGTCATGTATGGATGTGAGAGTTGGATTGTGAGGAAGGCTGAGCGCCGAAGAATTGATGCTTTTGAACTGTGGTGTTAGAGAAGACTCTTGAGAGTCCCTTGGACTGCAAGGAGATCCAACCAGTCCATTCTAAAGGAGATCAGCCCTGGGATTTCTTTGGAAAGAATGATGCAAAAGCTGAAACTCCAGTACTTTGGCCACCTCATGCAAAGAGTTGACTCATTGGAAAAGACTCTGATGCTGGGAGGGATTGGGGGCAAGAGGAGAAGGGGACAACAGAGGATGAGATGGCTGGATGGCATCACTGACTCAATGGACGTGAGTCTCAGTGAACTCCGGGAGTTGGTGATGGACAGGGAGGCCTGGTGTGCTGTGATTCATGGGGTCGCAAAGAGTTGGACACGACTGAGCGACTGATCTGATCTGATCTGATCTGAAGAAACCCCTCTGCCACATTCCCCTAGGTTAAGCTAAGAACAGTTTTTTTGTTTTTTTTAATGTTAATTATTGAAGTATAGTTGATTTACAATACTATATTGATTTCTGCTCTACAGCAAAGTGATTCAGTTACACCCACACACACACATCACATACACACACACACACACACATATATATATATATATATATATTCCTTTCCAGATTCATTTCCTTTATGGTTTATCACAGGATATTGAATATAGTTCCCTGTGTTATATAGTAGGACCTTGTTGCTTATCCATCTGCTAACAGTTTGCATCTGCTAACCCTAAACTCCCAGTCCATCCCTTCTCCAACTCCCTTTCCCACTGGCAACATTAGTCTGCCTTCTATGTCTGTGAGGCTTAAGAACAGGTTTTTGATAAGAGAAAGAGAGAAAAGAACTTGGGAGAGAGCTGGATTTATCAAGAAGGGGCCCCTTTTGTGGCAAAAGGCCAATAAAAGGATACTGGGTACCATAAGAACTGAGTGAAGGGCTCTCTATGTAAGGTCTAAAAAAAAAAAAACAGCAGAGGAAAAGGGAAATTAAAAAGAAAGTGTACATGCTACATTTTTGACGAGGTGACCCTGATTTCTCAACCTTGGCACCATGGACATTTTGGGTCATATAATTCTTTGTTATGGGGAGCTGTCTTATACTGGATATCCTGTGCAGGATAAAGATGAGTGACTTAGTTGGAATATAACCATAGCAAAAGCTCCCTGTTGAAAGGGTTCCAGAAAAATAAGAATTTCCTCAAAGAGGTTAGTTAGTGTAATAATATTATAGGATATTTAGCATGTCTTTGGCTTCTACCTGTCAGATGCCAGTAGTATCCTCCTTTCGCACAGCTGTGGTAACCATCAACACGTCCACACACTGTCAAATAATCTCTGAGAGGCAGGAAGGCAAAATCACCCTTTTTGGATACCACTGCCCTAAAGGATCGATTTTCTCCCCAAGTTGGGCAGGATCTTTTCCATTCCTCAGTGGTAGCATGGTCTACCCTCCCCATTCCTGCTCCCACTCTAAAAAACTACACAAGATTGGGAAGCTTACAAGCTCATCAACATAAAGAAGAATGAGAACTCCATTTTTTCATTATAATAGTCAAAGCTGCTGCTGCTGCTGCTAAGTCGCTTCAGTCGTGTCCAACTCTGTGCGACCGCATAGACGGCAGCCCACCAGGCTTCACCGCCCCTGGGATTCTCTAGGCAAGAACACCGGAGTGGGTTGCCATTTCCTTCTCCAATGCATGAAAGTGAAAAGTGAAAGTGAAGTTGCTCAGTCATGTCCGACTCTTCGTGACCCCATGGACTGCAGCCTACCAGGCTCCTCTGTCCATGGGATTTTCCAGGCAAGAGTACTGGAGTGGGTTGCCATTGCCTTCTCCGAATACTCAAAGCAGAGAGATATAAATCATGAAAATCTGAAATAAACCTTTTCCTTCAGGATATTTTTATCCTTTGATAATTCCAAAATCTGTGACCCCCATCTGTATTACCAGAACTATCTTATTCTTTGTCCACTACACAAGACTAGTGTCAAGAAGAACTGTCTACACTGCTATATTCAAAATGGATAACCAATGAGGATCTATTGTATAGCACATTGAGCTCTATTCAATGTTATGTGCCAGTCTGGATGGGAGAGGGGTTTGGAGGAGAATGGATACATGTGTATGTAAGGCTGAATCCCTTCGCTATTCACTTGAAACTACCACAACATTGTCAATTGGATATATCCCAATAGAAAATTAAAAGTTTAAAGGAAAAAAAAGGGGGGCTAATAAGATTCAGAAAGATGTCTCCAATTTAATCAATGCTTATGCGAGTGAACCAAGAAAGGCATTCAGTTCAGTTCAGTCGCTCAGTTGTGTCCGACTCTTTGCAACCCCATGGACTGTAGCACGCCAGGCTGCCCTGTCGATCACCAACTCTTAGTTGAGATAATCAAGACACTTTGTTATGCATAAAAATTAAGTTATTTTTATAATCAGAGAGATTAAAGAATGGACTGCTAACATCTCAGCTTGTACAAACCAAACCCTTTTCCTTCCCTTCCCTCTGTGTTTTTTCTCCTTCTTTCCTTCTTCCCTCCCTTCCTCTTTTCCTCCCTCCTTTTCTTCCTCCCTTCTTTACTTTCTCTTTTCTTGTAGGTAGACCCATGTTTTTCTCCAGAATAGAAAGGAACATGAGGATAGAGACTATGAAGTATTAACCATGAAAAAAACCCTCACTGGAAGGAAAATTTATGAGTTTACAAGCATTTTAAAGTGCGGCATCAACACTTTATTAAGAATATAAAGTGTGCAAATGGTGCAACTGAGTCATCAATGAAACTGCAAAACAGTCAGAGGCCCAGAAAGTGACAATTTCTATTTCTTCTCTTGACTTCTGATCATTACTATAAGATCTGTAGGGGAAAAATTCCTTTTAGAGTTGAACTTAATGAAGTGAAACAATCTATAGAAAGGCAGTTTAGCTACTGAACATTATAAATTCAATCATGCAATTGTAGATAAAATACAAATCTTTTCTCCTTACTTGTTTTCGTGTGGTTACAAATTGAACAAATAGAATTGTTCACAATAGGTGAACAACATAAGAACTAAGAATAAGAAGTCTTATCTCTGACCCCCCCTTTTGCCTTCCACTAACTGCATGACCAAAGGAAGGCAATTAATCTCTCTGAGCCACAATTTCCTCATTTATGGAAGTTAGGAGATAGGACTAGATTATCCTCAAGAATTTTTCCATCTCTAAAATCTCATCATGAGGAAACTCTAACTCATATTATCTGAAAGTGACAGGGAAAAAAAAAAAAAACAATGTGCAATTCTACCAACTATGGAAGGTGAATACTCTGTATTATACATAATTTCTATGCCAGAACTTAGGGTTATAAAAACAAAAAAGGCTTCTTTCATTGATCAAAGCCCTTGACTCTAAAGTGACGCATATTGCCTTGGATTTTTCTTTAAATTAGAACGTCTATGATTTATTTTCGGATAGGGTAAGCACGTTTGAGTGTCTGCTGGGTACAGTGTTGACAATGTCACTTGTCATGCTATGGCAGGGTGCTCTTCACTAAAGAGTGGATACAGAAGCAAAAAAAATTCAGAACTTCAAGAGCTCAGTCACAAACATCAGAGAAGAGCTCTGCAGTGGTGTCTTGACATTTATTCTGGAAGGCCTACTCCTGCAAGTATGTGAATGTCTGTTTCTAATATTCAGAGAAAATAAACCCTAATGTTCTCAGAGAAACAAAGTCCTACTCTGGTCTTATGAGAGCTCTTGAAAAAGTACAGCTGTGATGCTTTCAGCCATGAGGCAAACCCACATCAGAGAAGAGTCATTTCTTCAAGCCTTTTGTACAGATGCTAATATGAAAGGCTGGAGGAAAAGATTCACAGAGGGAGAATTTTAAAATGCACTCCTTTACAGGAACCCTAAATATGTGCTGACCCCGCATGGTAAAGCATAAAATGTTTTGCCAAAGATCATCTGACTCTGGAGGACAAAATAAAATTCACCCATATTCCCAAGAAAATCTAACTTTTATGTATGGATGTAAATTCTCAAATTTGCAGACCTTCTCATGTGGTGGTGGTTTAGTCACTAAGTCATGTCCAACTCTTGCGACCCCATGGACTGCAGCCTGCAAGGCTCCTCTGTCCATGGGATTCTTACTCATAGTAGATAGAAATTTCAGAGGCAAGAAAGTCTCTTTTAGATGGAAGCATAGAAATAGCTTGTTGGAAATGCTGGTGCATCAATAAAGAAACACATTCTAGCATCTGCCAGATCGTGAAATCCCTAGCTCTGGTTCCTTAGGCAAAAAATCATGGCCTTGATAGCTTTTCCTAAGATGATTTCAACCTTTGTTGGTATCCCAACAAAGGAACAGTTCATTTTTATCATTCAGTTCAGTCGCTCAGTTGTGTCCGACTCTTTGCGATCCCATTATTATTAGATGCTTTGAAATCTTAAGGGAAATTCTCCCTAAGTAGTCAAAAAAAAAAAAACAGTAATGTGGGATTTTATTTGGAAAGAAAATATACTGGGAGAGTTAGAGCCAAAGAAGGAGATGCTCTGTAAGGGATGACAGCTGAACTAGCCCTAGGATTTACAGCCAACAGAGAGGCTCAGGATGGAAATGAACGTCTTGAAAATACCCTCCCCGAAGAAACACTCCTCATTCAACACTATGTCAAATTTTGTGCTGTGTATTCTTCCTTACTTATCTCTAACAGTTTTTAAGATTGTGAGAAAAACAAAAAGAATCACTAGGAAATACAAAAATGTACAAAGCTTTTTAAGTCTCTAATGACAAAAAATTAGCAGACTTCTTGAAAATTGCTAACACTGATTTTTAATGAGCACATCTTGAAATATCACTCTCTGAATAGTTTTATCTTAGAAAGTTTTGTTATTCATTACACTGAAACTCAGACTTACTGATATTACCAAAGTATAGCAAACTGTTTATTTTATTCTTCATATATTTATTAAGACTTGTTCTTTTATATTCCCTTTTTTATGTTGAAAAATATCTCTGTAGTACTCCATCAGGATACTTTGCCACTCAGTGTGATGATATTTTTTTATAAAGAGAAAGTGCAGAATTGTTCCCATATTGTGGAAATGCCTAGGATGAACTAACAAAAATGCAAGAATCTGTAAATCCATTGGCAATTCTTTTGTGTGTGTGTGTTTATTTTATTTTTTTTATTTTTTAACGTTACAATATTGTATTGGTTTTGCTATTTTCTATCTTCAGAGTATCTTTGGTTATTCTCCATAGATTAAGAAGGCACTTCCCATTACAATTTATTTTCATCGTTCTGTGTTATAGATACTATACTTGAATTTAGAGGAAGGACCTTCCCTGTGCACTAACTAATAAACAGGATACCAAGTATAGACGGTCCTCACTTTCAATGGTTCAATAAATGATTTTTTTGACCTCATGGTGGTGTAAAAATGATATACATTCAGTAGTAAATAAACTTCTGAATTTGATCTTTTCCCAGGCTAGCTATATGCAGCATGATACTTTTGTGATTCTGAGCAGCAGTAGAGAGCCGATGTAAACAACCGATACATTTACAACCATGCTGCTTTTCACTTTCATCATAGTATTCAATAAACTACATGAGATAGTCAACATTTTATTATAAAACAGGCTTTGTGTTAGTTGAATGAAAATTCACACCTGTAGGATAATGTAAGTGTCCTGAACGCATTTAAGGTAGACTAGGCTAAGCTGTGATGTTTGAAAGCTTACATGCATTAAGTACATTATCAACTTAAGAAATTTTCAATTTATGGTGGGTTCATGCAGACATAACCATACTGTTAAGTCAAGAAAGATCTGGAGTATGCAGTATTATCACAATAATGAAGACTTGGAAGAATACACATTAACAAAGGCAACATTTTTATTATAGATTTTGTATTTTTTCCAGGAAGTATTATAGAGTCCTTCCCTGGAAACTTCTCAGTATTGTTTATACATCCACCTGATAAAAATTATAAGTTGGAGGTAGAGTGAAAATGACAAGATAACACTTTAAGTGCTCTCCAGCTTTATGATTCTACATTTTTCTAGAATATGGTGTGTGTGTGTATATATATATATATATATGTGTACACACACACATATATATAAATATATATATGCTTCTTCTATTTAAAAAAGCCAAAAGAATGTCATATTTCACACCTACATTTCTTTAATCCCCATATTCTGCAAGCTACTCTGCTAGCACAGTTTTCTTTCATATTCTATAGACTATAACGGGAATAGATTATTGTATTCCAGGACCGACTTTAGACATTATTAACACTCAAGATACACCTGAGCAGGTCTCTGGATGGTACTGATGGGAGTGATATTTCATGACACAAACATAAGCAAAACTTCTCTGAGGCAGGTACTCGACCACACTTCCCAGAGGAATGAAGTTTTTCCCTTTTCCTAGCACACCAAGTATCTATTTCTGAAAACATCACATTATTTATGTCATCATTTCTCTATTAAAAGGTGACTGTCATGTAGAAAAAATATTATTTAAGGGCTGTTTTTCAGATATGCCATAGAATTCAAATTAGTGTTGAGTATCTCACACGCTAGTAAAGTAATGATCAAAATTCTCCAAGCCAGGAGAACCATGAACCGTGAACTTCCACATGTTCAAGCTGGTTTTAGAAAAGGCAGAGGAACCAGAGATCAAACTGTCAACATCCGCTGGATCATTGAAAAAGCAAGAGAGTTCCAGAAAAATATCTATTTCTGTTTTATTGACTATGCCAAAGCCTTTGACTGTGTGGACTGTGGAAAATTCTGAAAGAGATGGGAATACCAGACCACCTGACCTGCCTCTTGAGAAACCTATATGCAGGTCAGGAAGCAACAGTTAGAACTGGACATGGAACAACAGACTGGTTACAAATAGGAAAAGGAGTACATCAAGGCTGTATATTGTCACCCTGTTTATTTAACTTATATGCAGAGTACATCATGAGAAATGCTGGGCTGGAAGAAGCACAAGCTGGAATCAAGATTGCTGGGAGAAATATCAATAATCTCAGATATGCAGATGATACCACCCTTATGGCAGAAAGTGAAGAGGAACTAAAAAGCCTCTTGATGAAAATGAAAGAGGAGAGTGAAAAAGTTGGCTTAAAGCTCAACATTCAGAAAACGAGGATCACGGCATCTGGTCCCATCACTTCATTGGAAATAGATGGGGAAACAGTAGAAACAGTGTCAGACTTTATTTTCTTGGTCTCAAAATCACTGCAGATGGTGACTGAAGCCATGAAATTAAAAGACGCTTACTCATTGGAAGAAAAGTTATGACCAACCTAGATAGCATATTTAAAAGCAGAGACATTTACTTTGCCAACAAAGGTCCATCTAGTCAAGGCTATGGTTTTCCCAGTAGTCACGTATGGATGTGAGAGTTGGACTGTGAAGAAAGCTGAGTGCTGAAGAATTGATGCTTTTGGACTGTGGTGTTGGAGAAGACTCTTGAGAGTCCCTTGGACAGCAAGGAGATCCAACCAGTCCATTCTGAAGGAGATCAGCCCTGGGATTTCTTTGGAAGGAATGATGCTAAAGCTGAAACTCCAGTACTTTGGCCACCTCATGTGAAGAGTTGACTCATTGGAAAAGACTCTGATGCTGGGAGGGATTGGGGGCAGGAGGAAAAGGGGACGACAGAGGATGAGATGGCTGGATGGCATCACTGACTTGATGGACCTGAGTCTGAGTGAACTCCGGGAGTTGGTGATGGACAGGGAGGCCTGGCGTGCTGCAGTTCATGGGGTCACAAAGGGTCGAACACGACCGAGTGACTGAACTGAACTGAACTGAACTAATAAATACTATTTAAGTATACAATTATATATTAATGACTTTATTCTTCAGTTTATCTTTATATTTCTAATAGGAATTTCTTATCCAGAGCAAGGAGATAGTTATTTCCTTAGAACAGATTCAGAATTAACTATCAAATCAAGAAGATATGCTTTTACTTATGACTTGTTTTGTTGTAAGTGGGTATTTACAGCATGCTTCTCCAAATACTTGAGTTAGAAGAAACTTTTAAAAGTAAATTTAAGGCATAGAGGTAATTTATTTCACAAATAGCCACTGTTTACCTGTGCATGAATAATCATCGATTCTGATGTACCCAGTTTTGCAGATGCACATGAAGGACCCCGGGGTGTTGACACACATCGTGTTCTCACGACAGTAATGGCGCCCTTCGGCACACTCATCAATGTCTGTGAAGAAAAAGCAGGGCAAGAGGTCAACCATGGCCAATATTACAGTTTTTCTACAATTTTCTTTGGTGGGGAGAGGGCAAAAGTCACTAATTGAGAAGAATTTTTAAAATGTAGTCAAAGTATCTCTTTTAATAGAAACCTTTGATGTTGAAATGACAAAAACTATAATATTTTTCCTAACAGCTCTTGTTGGAGTTTAAAATATATCTTTTTATTCTAACTTGCATCATTCTAAAATATATTTCAAAATATCCAGCCCATTCATCTACCTAGATAGAATGATAAAATGAATCAGAACACAGAGACTGGGCTGCCTTAGGGTCTTAGAAGCTTCAATCACTGAGCATACCATATATTATTTTTTGATTCACTGGCTATTCTGTACACTTGGGGAGGCCCTGAAAGAGGTAAATAAAATATTCAATAAACACCAGTACTTGAAAATCTTCACTTAAAGATATGAAACCAACAACATGTAGTTTATTAGAGATATAGCTATCCCAGTAAGTGTTGAACAGAGATGAAATTACAGTGTAGAGCCTGATATAAATAAGAAGCTGTAAAACAGCAAAATAAGATAACATATTGAAGAACTTTCATAGTAATTCATATTCTAAGTATTGTTTTCTTGGTATTCCTTAATGTGTCTGAAGAAACTATTAATGCTCTAAGGATTTAGTGCAAACTAATAATCTAATTTTGTTCTCTTATAATGAGGTGGAGGCTAAGGCTAGAGGCCACTATTCATTTATCCCCTCTTTCAGTGAATATTTATGTTCCCCTTTCCTCGTTCCAAGCATTGTTCTGGGGTTTATTGATGAAAACAGAAGGGCATGGGTAAGGTATGATGTGTCTTCAAGGATCTCCCATCTAGAAGGGAAGTAGACCTCCCTTCTAGAAGGGAAGTAGACCTCCCTTCTAGAAGGGAAGTAGACCTCCCTTCTAGAAGGGAAGTAGATCAAAGAATCACAGAGAGGGTGGCACGCTGACAACAAAGAATGGCACAAGATGGTGGGCAAGGCCTCTGAATCTCAGCCCAGCACTGTTGCTGCTAGGATGTTGGGGGAAGCCCCACATGCTTGTGTGAGAGAGGACTTATGAGTTCTTGGGAAAAATAATGCTTCACTGATCTGAGAAACTCTTTACAACTTAAAGAGCTTTATTAAAGTGGAGTATTTATGCTTTTCTCATGTGGCTCAGGTGGTAAAAAATCTGCCTGCAATGTGGGAGACCTGGATTTGACTCCTGGGTTGGGAAGATCCCCTGGAGAAGGGAACAGCTACCTACTCCAGTATTCTGATCTGGAGAATTCCATGGACAGTATATAGCCCATGGGGTCGCAAAGAGTCGGACACCATTGATCAACTTTCACTCACTTTCACATAGACCATTAAGTTTCAAGCATTTATTAGCAATCACTGTCTATCAAAAATAAGAAATAACTATATGCATACATGCTGTTTAGTTCACAATAGGCTGGATTTCACATGCATTTCCTCAAAGAACTCAAATAACCTATTGAGGTAGGTAGAATGAGCTTAACTATTATCTCCATTTTTCAGATGAGAGATTTGAGGCACAGAAAGGTTAAAGGACTTTCCTTAAGTCGTAGAGATAATTAATTGGCAGATCAAAGCATGTGAACATAGGTCTTTTGAACTGCTCCAACCACAAGCTTTCTTGATCTGTATTATAATGAAAGAAACGTCTTAGTCTAGTTCACAGGTATACTTTGCTGGTCATAACCTCCTGCCAGGGACTCTGGTCCCTTGGATCCTGCCATATCTCACTGCATATTTCATGTATACTTCTGATTATTCTTTCTCTGACTCCAAGGAGCTCTTCTTCCTCTACCTGCCAGGTGAATGCTGGTGCCTCCTGGGGTTTGTTCCTGACCTGTTTTCTCTCTCTCCACTCTGTGCAATTTTATACATTGTTATGGCATCACTACCACATGAAGTGACATTTCTTTAAAACATTTTATTTTATATTGGAGTATAGCTGATTAACAATGTTGTATAGTTTCAAGGGGACAGCAGAGGGGCTCAGCCATTCATATACATATCCATTCTCCACCAGACCCCCTTCAATCCAGGTTGCCACATAACACTGAGCAGAGTTTCCTGTGCTATACAGTAGGACCTTGTCATACTCCAAGTTTTGAGTGAAGAAACTTGCGAGTGCAAAGTCATAATAAGCACTAGTACTAATTGGGAAGAATATGAATTTTAACAATAAAACTGTCCCCATTTTACAGTTTCTCTCTGCACGGAACATAAAGCATTTTACAGGTATTTTATCATTATGTAGCACTCTTTATTAAGGGCCTTAATGCATTGACCAGGCAAGGTGCTTCTCCTCTAGAAGTCTACTTTCTCAAATCCTTGTGGTGAAGCCACAAAGTAACACTGACCTCATCTGTACTATTAAAAGAAATGCATCAATTATAGGAGAGAACTAGATGACCCCATACTACACAAAAGTCATGCCATTCATATAAACTCAACTATACTTCCTGAGAGTGTCAAAAGAAGCAGCTGACAGAGTCTCTCAGGCAGCTATATTTTAGAGCTAAAGGACCACTGGCAATCATCTGGGCTAACTACTTATTTTACAGATGAAAAAACTGAAGTTTAGAGAGACTCAATTTTCCATTCAACTTCTAAATGAAAGTCAACACAGTAAATTACAAGCAGCATACAAAGCCCTTTCCAGTTTGGCCATTATTTTCCTGACTTTACATTCTATGACCTCACTCTTTATTCATTCTCAGTGCTCTGGCCACACCGAGCTTTTGGTCATTTCTTGAAGGGGCCATGCTCTTTCTTTTTTTTTTTTTCTTTTTCATATTTAGGTGCTTTTGCATATGTCATTCTCTAGTCTCCTTCTCTCTCTATCACCACCTCAGTGGGTCTTGTCTACCAATCAATTCAACCTTCAAGAATCTGTTTAACTATCTCTCTGTGAAAACTTCCCTAATGAAGTAAAATGTTCCCTATGTAATACTCCCTTGGAACTTTGTGAATGTTTCCATCAAAGACATATCCACTTTACCTTTATTAATTTTTGTAGGCTTCTTTTTTCCAGTAAGTCAAATATACTACTGAAGGGCAGAGATCATGTGTTTGTGTTTCTTAACTCTGGCTACACATTATACTTAACTGAGATGCTTTTAAAAACCATTAGTTTTTGTGCTGACTTCCTAACTCTCACTCCAAATTCTTATTTAATTATCTGTAATGGAACACACACATAATATTATTTTTAATCTTCTCGTTGAAGAATTTAATGTAAAATTAAATTTTTCAGCAGAATTTTTCAGTAAAGAACCAGACAGTAAATATTTTAGGCTTTGGGTGTCCATATGCTCTCTATTGCAACTACTTAACTCCTGTTGTTGCAGTGAAGGCAACCATAGACAATCTGTAAATGAATGAGCCTGACAATGTTCCAATAAAGCTTTATTTATAAAATAGGAAGGTGAATAAGATTTGGCCCACAGGCCATAGTTTGATAACCCCTTGTTTAATGCATAATCAGAGTTAAGGATCACTCGGAAGGACCATGATGGCAAAGTAGCAGGACATGAGGTTAACCTCCTCCAACAAACACATTAAAAATACATCCATATACAGGAATTTTCACAGAGAGTCAACTAGAAACTGAAGAAGATCTCTTATAGAACCAAAGCTGCAGGAAAGCTCTCCACATAATGAGGTTGGACAGAAAAGAAAAATAAAAAGGCATTAGGACAGTACTGGCATCTCTGAGAAGGATCTGTAAAGAAGAGAAAGTCCACATGTAGCCCCTTGTCCTGGAGGATCCCTTTCCACCTAAGAGGTCAGCTGGCACTAGAAGGGCCTGGACTTTGCTCATGAGGAGTGTGTGCATGCTGGCTTGCTAGTAATCATGGAGGAGAGAGACAGAACAGACGGCTGCCCCCTCACCACAGTCCCAAACACCTGAAATGTGTGCCAGGCAGGGCTGCTAGCACTCCATGACTAGGTGTTATATCCAAGTCAGAAGGGCACTTGGAGGGAACTCAGTCTAGCTGCACGGAGACAGCCCAGGGGTCCTGGGGAGTGGTTCAGGTCGAACCTTGAAGCCCACTGTCAGCACAGCATGCACGTGGCAGGTGTGGGACTGGCATTGGAGCCATCATCAGTGCTCATACAAGTGGAGTTGGGTCCAGTCGTGGCGCACTGTGGGCTCACATATGAAGGGGGCAAGTCTGGCCTTGAAGCCCATCATAAGAGCTCATAGGGTGAGCAGAGGTCTGGTTGCAGTGGACTTTGTCAGGTGGTGCCAGATAAATGCATGTCTTGAGTGGACAGCCCCTGGGGAAGAGTATATAGCAGCCTCATTTCCAGACAGAGCCTTCTGGTTCCACCCATATCATCATACAGTTTGCAGCCAGATCTGGGGCACACAGGACTTGGGAGAGGTCTGCCACAGAGGCAGTCAAGACTCCAGGAAGCAGCGTAAACACCTTGAATCCTGCAGCCAGAGCATCCTATTCCCCAGCCCCAACCCACTCCACACCACAGCCTAGAACCAGGTCTGGGGCAAAAAGCGGAGAAAGGGATGCAACCTTGGGCTACTTCTGGGCAAAACCATGGATGCCTACATGGGCAGCACATAGGTTCACTGAGTCTCTTACTTCACTAGTCACATCCTTTGGGACAGAGCAAACATTTAAGGGCAACAGAGCCTTATTGAACTTGACTCTCAGGGCTTCTAGTCCAAAAACTGGGGAGCAGATCCGGCCCCTGACAGGGCTGCGACTGCCACAGAGTAAAGAGGCCTTGTCCAACACATCAGTGCACTCTCTGGATACTGCAACACCAGTTGTAACCCCTATCAAAGGGATAATGGCCAACACAGCCTGAAAAAGGATGTGGCTGACATCCTTTTGGACCTGGAAAATAGGGTTTAAGATGGAAATAAGTACTTTACGTTAAATATCAATGGACTAAATGTGCCTAACAAAAGATACAGAGTGGCAGATTACATTAAAAAAACAAGAATCTACAACATGCTGCCTATGAGAGACTCACTTCAGGGCGAAAGACACATTGATTGAAAGTGAGAGGATGGAAAAAGATATTTCATACAAGTGGAAATGACAAAAAAGCGGGGGTGGCAATACTCATCTCAGAGGACATAAACTTTTTAAAAAAGTCCATAAAGAAAGGTAAAGAAGGACATTATATAATAAAAGAATCAATACAAGAAGAGGATATTACATTCATTAACATACAGGCACCCAATATAGGAGTACCTAAATACATAAACAGACGTAAAGGGAAAAATTAAGAGGAATACAATAATAGTAGGAGAACTTAATGCCTCACTGATATCAATGGCCAGATCTTTCAGACAGAAAATGTTTAGGTAAGAGAGGTCCTAAATGACACAATACACTAATTGGAGTTAATCCATGTTTACAGGACACTACAAAAAAATTAGAATATGCATTCATCTCAAGCACGCATGGAGCACTATCTACCCCTGCTACTTCTATATGTTTGCACTGGTCTATAAGGAAAGTAGGGCTTCCCAGGTGGTGCTAGTGGTAAAGAACATGCCTACCAATGCAGGAGACCTCAGACCTGGGTTCTCCTGAGTTGGGATGATCCCCCGGAGAAGTGCATGGCAACCCATTCCAATACCTGGAGAATTCCATGGACAGAGGAACCTGGCGGGCTACAGACAGGGTCTCAAAGAGTCAGACACAACTGAAGCGACTTAGCACACATGCATGAATAAGAAAAGTATCATGTTCAATTACAGTCTAAAAAAACCAAATTGCAAGCACCCTGGGTAATATGATGAAAATTCATTTGCTTCCAGAGTTTTAGGATCATAATAGGAGTCATATGGGATTATTAATGTGCTCAGCTGTACCAAAGGACTTTAACTCTGCTTCTCTGAGGGAGCAAAGTTTCTCCTCAGTCACTAAGTCCTGTCTGACTCTTTGCAGCCCCATAGACTACAGCACACCAGGCTTTTCTGTTCTTCACTGAGAGGTCCATTTATTGCATGAGGCAAAAAAAGACAAATTCTAACTGTAGAAATAACACTTAAATTATAATGTTATGAGGTGATACATATCAGAAACATATACAAAGTGTATTTAATAAGGAGTAACTATTTTTAAAACAGTGTTTATATGTTCTGAGAATCAATTAATTTAGACCACATTTAGGAATTTATATTTAGTGACATAAATAATTTTATAACTATTCCCCACCCCCTCAGCAATCAATGCAAAGAAATAGAGGAAAACAATGGAATGGGAAAGACTAGAGATCTCTTCAAGAAAATCAGAGATACCAAGGGAACATTTCATGCAAAGATGAGCTCAATAAAGGACAGAAATGGTATGGACCTGACAAAAGCAGAAGATATTAAGAAGAGGTGGTAAGAATACACAGAAGAACTATACAAAAAAGATCTTCAGGATTCAGATAATCACGATGGTGTGCTCACCTAGAGACAGGCATCCTGGAATGTGAAGTCAAGTGGGCCTTAGGAAGCACCACTACGAACAAAGTTAGTGGAGGTGACAGAATTCCAGTTGAGCTATTCCAAATCCTGAAAGATGATGCTGTGAAAGTGCTGCACTCAATATGCCAGCAAATTTGGAAAACTCAGCAGTGGCCACAGGACTGGAAAAGGTCAGTTTTCATTTCAATCCCAAAAAAAGGAAATGCCAAAGAATGCTCAAACTACCGCACAATTGCACTCATCTCACATGCTAGTAAAGTAATGCTCAAAATTCTCCAAGTCAGGCTTCAGCAATACGTGAACTAGGAATTTCTAGATGTTCAAGCTGGTTTTAGAAAAGGCAGAGGAACCAGAGATCAAATTGCCAACATCTGCTGGATCATAGAAAAAGCAAGAGAGTTCCAGAAAAACATCTATTTCTGCTTTATTGACCATGCCAAAGCCTTTGACTGTGTGGATCACCATAAACTGTGGAAAATTCTGAAAGAGATGAGAATACCAGACCACCTGACCTGCCTCTTGAGAAACCTGTATGCAGGTCAGAAAGCAACAGTTAGAACTAGACATGGAACAACAGACTGGTTCCAAATAGGAAAAGGAGTACGTCAAGGCTGTCACCGTGCTTATTTAACTTATATGAAGAGTACATCACAAGAAATGTTGAGCTAGATGAAGCACAAGCTGGAATCAAGATTGCCCGGATAAATAGCATTAACCTCAGATATGCAGATGACACCACCCTTATGACACAAAGTGAACTACTAAAGAGCCTCTTTTTGAATGTGAAAGAGGAGAGTGAAAAAGTTGGCTTAAAGCTCAACATTCAGAAAACGAAGATCATGGCATCCCATTACTTCATGGGAGATAGACGGGGAAACAGTGGAAACAGTGGCTGACTTTATTTTTTTGGGCTCCAAAGTCACTGCAGATGGTGACTGCAGCCATGAAATTAAAAGATGCTTACTCCTTGGAAACAAAGTTATGATCAACCTAGACAACATATTGAAGAGCAGAGACATTACTTTACCAACAGTGGTCCGTCTAGTCAAGGCTATGGTTTTTCCAGTGGTCATGTATGGATGTAAGAGTTGGACTGTAAAGAAAGCTGACCACCAAAGAATTGATGCTTTTGAACTATGATGTTGTAGAAGACTCTTGAGAGTCCCTTAGACTGCAAGGAGATCCAACCAGTCTATCCTAAAGGAGCTCAGTCCTGGGTGTTCATTGGAAGGGCTGATGTTGAAGCTGAAACTCCAATACTTTGGCCACCTGATGTGAAGAGCTGAGTCATTGGAAAAGTCCGTGATGCTGGGAAAGATTGAGGGCAGGAGGGAGAAGGGGATGATAGAGGATAAGATGGTTGGATGGCACCACTGACTCAGTGACATGGGTTTGGGTAAACTCTGGGAATTGGTGATGGACAGGGAGGCCTGGCGTGCTGCAGTTCACGGGGTCACAAAGAGTTGGACACGACTGAGCAACTGAACTGAACTCATTCCCTACCCCAACTGGAGTTAATAATGAAATTATCTTTAAGAAGCCAGGACATATAATATTTACATGAATAACAACGTGAGGCCCTATATGCTATGTGCCAAAAGAAAACAAAAAAAGGATGGTTGTTGACTAAGGACAGGCAACCAAAGAATCTGCGTGGTATGTCAGGACATAAGGTGGCTTTTGAAGAAGTAGGTTTAAAGTGACTGATTTAGAGTTTCCTGTCAAACAGAGGTGTTCAAACAGTACTGTAAAGATTCAAGTCTGGTGTAGGCAGCAGAGGCAGCAAAAATATGAAATATTGAGAAACAATATTCCATTTGAATGAAGTTTCTGCAGGAAAAAAAAGAAATACATTTATGGGATAGGAGACACAATACAAATGGACTTAAGTGCCCAACAAATATAAGAAAGGCATCTTCTTTGCTGTGATATGAAGACATTAAAGCATTTGGAAGGAGGAAGGTGGAGAAGTAGCAGTGAAAAATACACCTCACAAGAGTTGGTAAGGTACAACTGTGGACTTATTAAGAAACATATAATCAAGGTGAGGAGAATGTTCATGAATAAATAAAAGTTGCAGTCTCAGTTGGTTACTAAATCTAAAGTAACTCTTCCCCAGCCCCAGTTGCTCCATACTACTTGTCAGGGTCTAAAAGTATCCTAGTAAGTTATTGTTAATGTATCTGTGAAGTGAACATAGCTCAGTCGTGTCCAACTCTTTGTGACCCCATGGACTATACAGTCCATGGAATTCTCCAGGCCAAAACACTCGATTGGGTAGCCATTCCCTTCCCCAGGGAATCTTCCCAACCCAGGATCAAACCCAGGTCTCCCACATTGCAGGCAGATTCTTTACCAGCTGAGCCACCAGGGAAGTCTTAATATATCTGTGCTGCTGCTGCTGCTAAGTCGCTTCAGTCATGTCCGACTCTGTGCGACCCCATAGGCGGCAGCCCACCAGGCTCCCCTGTCCCTGGGATTCTCCAGGCAAGAACACTGGAGTGGGTTGACATTTCCTTCTCCAATGCATGAAAGGGAAAAGTGAAAGTGAAGTCGCTTAGTCCTGTCCAGCTCTTCGTGACCCTATGGACTGCAGCCTACCAGGCTCCTCCGTCCATGGGGTTTTCCAGGCAAGAGTACAGGAGTGGGGTGCCATTGCCTTCTGTCAGATCAGATCAGATCAGTCATTCAGTCGTGTCCAACTCTTTGCGACCCCATGAATCACAGCATGCCAGGCCTCCCTGTCCATCACCAACTCCCGGAGTTCACCCAGACTCACGTCCATTGAGTCAGTGATGCCATCCAGCCATCTCATCCTCTGTTGTCCCCTTCTCCTCCTGCCCCCAATCCCTCCCAGCATTAGAGTCTTTTCCAATGAGTCAACTCTTCACATGAGGTGGCCAAAGTACTGGAGTTTCAGCTTTAGCATCATTCCTTCCAAAGAAATCCCAGGGCTGATCTCCTTCAGAATGGACTGGTTGGATCTCCTTGCAGTCCAAGGGACTTTCAAGAGTCTTCTCTAACACCACAGTTCAAAAGCATCAATTCTTCGCCTTCTGTAGTTTATATTTATTGGAATATGAATTTCGGGAGGATAGAGCGTTTGTTCTAGAACAATGGTTGGCCCTCACTAAATATTTGCTGAATGAATCAAAGGATCCTTTCATGGTTTTTCATCTGGAAGGAGAAAAGATAACTTTCCTTGTTTACACTGGCTTGACCTGGAGCTCAGTTTGGCAGATGCGAATCCTTTGTTTTCTCAGGACACTCTACAGGCATTTACTTAGATGTGGGCTTTTTGTATGAATAGTGAACATAAGCCATGGTGGTGAAATATACTTGTATCATAGAAAAACACTGCAGTGGGAATAAAGAAGCCTGGATTCTAGTCTTTGACTCTATTATAAACCAAACAGGCACTTCATCTAACTGGACCTTAATTTAATCATCTATAAGACAAAGGCTAGAGATTTTCAAATCATTACCAGCCCACATACTTCACAGTTCTAACAAAGAGAACATGATCTGCAGGCTTGCACTGAAGAATCTGATTCTCTAGAATTCTAGAGGACATACAATCGTACTCTACCAAACTTAAAAAGCAGAAGCAAATTGTGTTTTTTATACTTGAACAACTTCTCTTGCCCTAGGATAATTCAAGCTGAGCTGTTTTACAAACAGAAATTTATAAATTCCCTTTTATTCTATCTGAAAGCTGAGGCCGACTTTGTAATTATTCAGAATCACAGATTTTTAGACCTGAAAGGAAACTTTAGAAATCATCTAACCTAATCCCAGTCACTTACAATTGGAGAAATGGAGATGCCAGAGACAAATTAAAGAGGTGGCAGAGATCAGTAAGATGATAAACTTTTCATGAGCCAAATTAAAAAATTTAGACTTCATCCTATAGGAACTGGGAAAGGTTTTAGGAGAGGGTTAATTTAATCAGATCTGTGTTTCTGAAAGATCCCTCTAGTACAAGTTTACATGGCTTCTGAGTGACAGTCAAAATGAGAATACTGTTCTCAGAGCACAGGTCCCTAGTTAATGTTCCTTTTGGCCATACACTAGTGTCCACACTAACCTTGGAGGCAGTGGGCACTCAGGTATGCTGTCCTTTCACTTAGGTATTTCTGCCACACCATGCAGCTACCCACATGTTATGCCTTGCATGTCACTGGTGCCATTTTTTATATACAGCATGGTGGACTTCTAAAGCCATAGTATTCTCAGTACTGTCCTGTAAGTGGGGTATGTTAGTATGTTAATGAACACTAATGCCTTCTTGCATAGCCAATAAGATCTTGAAGTCATTCAGCTCAACAGCTCAAGAACTCCTTATAAAAATAACACAGATCAGTATGGGTTATTATAAGGTCTTGGCTCACCAGTTGTGAAAAATTAGCTTGGTAAAGTTGGCAAAGAGATCAATAACTTAATTCATAAAACAAGAAAAAGCCTAAGTTCTGAGAAATGCAATTCTGGAAAGAGATTTGAGAGTAACATTTGGGAAGACGAGTATTTTTAAAAACAAAAAATTTGCAAGTAAAAGTAGGCAGCTTAGTGAAAAATCAGTAAAGAATAAATTAAAATGTGATTTACAAATAAACTAACATTTCAAGGAATTGCTAGCAATCATGTTTTAAAGTCAGTAGCATTACTGAATTTGTTTACCAAATATTAACTTTTATGCGTTGAAAACTATATCTATGTTACTGAAACACATAACTTTTGACATCTCAAAATAGTAGCCATATATTTCCTCCATTCATTTTTTAGAATTCATTCATTGTAAATTGTATGGTATATTCTTTTTTTTTTTTAATTTAATTTTATTTTATTTTTAAACTTTACAATATTGTATTAGTTTTGCCAAATATTCTTTAAGAAGAGTAAAAGCACTAGCATTATATCAGTTTTCTTGCTACAGTTAACAAACATTACTCCAATCTTTGGGATTTCTGACTTTGTATCTATAGCTTCCCATGTGACTCAATGGTAAAGAATTTTCCTGCCAACCAGGAGAGCCAGGTTCAGTCCATGGGTCAGAAAGATCCTCAGAATAAGGAAATGGCAACCCACTCTAGTATTCTTGGTTGTGAAATCCGATGAAGAGAGTAGCCTGGTGGGCTACAGTCCATGAAGTCGCAAAAGAGCTGGACACAACTTTGCAACTGACCAAAAATCTATTTATACATTCACACACACACACACACACACACACACACACAGGGAGACAGACAGACAGACAGAGACAGAGAGACAGAAGCAGAGAGAGGCAGATACAGAGAGAGATAAAGACATGAAATAGGAAAATCTGAGACAAGGCTGAGGGTGACTGGAGAAGTCAAGGCTGGAGAAGACTCTTGAAAGAGGACTGACTGGTTTAACTCATTTAGGATTGATCTCCTTGCAGTCCAAGGGACTCTCAAGAGTCTTCTCCAACACCACAGTTCAAAAGTCTCAATTCTTTGGCACTCAGCTTTCTTTATAGTCCAACTCTCACATCCATACATGACTACTGGAAAAACTATAGCTTTGACTAGACAAACCTTGGTCAGCAAAGTGATGTTTCTGATTTTTAATATGATGTCTAGGTTTGTCATAGCTTTTCTTCCAAGAAACAAGCATCTTTTCATTTCATGGCTGCAGTTACCATCTGCAGTGATTTTGGAGCCCAAGAAAAAAGCCTATCATTGTTTCCATTGTCCCCATCTATTTGTCATGAAGTGATGGGACTGGATGCCATGATCTTAGTTTCCTGAATGTTGAGTTTTAAGACAACTTTTTCACTCTCCTCTTTCACTTTCATCAAGAAGCTCTTTAGTTCCACTTCACTTTCTGCCATTAGAGTGGTATCATCTGCATATCTGAGGTTGTTGATATTTCTCCTGGAATCTTGATTCCAGCTTGTGTTGCATCCAGCCCAGCATTTCGCATGATGTAGTCTGCATGTAAGTTAAATAAGCAGGGTGACAATAAACAGCCTTGACATACTCCTTTTTCGATTTTGAACTCATCAGTTGTTTCATGTTTGGTTCTATTTCTTCTTGACCTGCATACAGGTTTCTCAGTAGACAGGTAAGGTGGTCTGGTACTCCTATGTCTTTAAGGATTTTCCAGTTTGTTGTGATCCACATAGTCAAAGGCTTTAGTATAGTCAGTGAAGCAAAAGTAGACGCTTTTCTAGAATTCCCTGCTTTCTTCATGATCCAACAAATGTTGGCAATTTGATCTCCAGTTCCTCTACCTTTTGTAAACCCTACTTGTACATCTGGAAGTTCACATACTGCTGAAGCCTAGCTTGAAGGATTTTGAGCATAACCTTACAGGCATACAAAATCAGTGCAACTGTCTATTCTGGTTGAATATGGAGAGATAGTGGCAGATTAAAAAAAAATACATGGGATCTAAAACTGACTGTACTCTGGAACTAACCAGATACAGATGAGGGAAGGAAGCTCTCAAGGATAACATCTTCCTTCTCAGCAACTGAGTGGACCTGTCCTGTGGGGAACTGAAGGAATCCATTTGGGTAGCAGAGGAGTATGGCTTTACACATGTTTATTTTGAGTTGCATATGACACATGCAAGTAAAAATGTTCAAGAGGCAGTCGGATATGTGGATCTTCTCTAGAGATCAGGAGAGAGGATAGGACTAAAGATCAAGATTTGAGAGTCCTAAGAACAGAGAAGGTAATTAAAGACATGGTGTTAGACATCAACATCCAGAGAGAGGGTGGAGAATAAGGAGAGAAAAATTAAGATAGAACTCTGCTGCTGCTGCTGCTGCTAAGTCACTTCAGTCGTGTCCGACTCTGTGTGACCCCACAGATGGCCCACCAGGCTCCCCTGTCCCTGGGATTCTCCAGGCAAGAACACTGGAGTGGGTTGCCATTTCCTTCTCCAATGCATGAAAATGAAAAGTGAAAGTGAAGTTGCTCAGTCGTGTCCAACTCTTAGTGACCCCATGGACCCTGGGGAACTTCAATATTCAAGGAGTGGGCAAGTAAAGAAAAGAGACAGAAAGATTCCTCAGAGAAGTAGCAGTGAAGTTAAAAGCATGTTGGAAGCAGACGAATGTTGAAATAGTGGCAACTATCACCTTTTCAACATACCTTCTCTGTTTGGGGAACCCTTGTCTCACGTGCAAGATGAAGTCACAACTCTAGTTTTCAGCATAGGTGGCAGCTAGAATGTAGACCTGCAGCCTAGGACAGAAAATCAGGGGCAAGCATTTCGATTCAGAAGAGAACGCCTGACTAAGCCGGTTGTGAGATCTTCTAGCAAGCACGGTGGAGAAGGTATGTAGCACTTAGGACTGGTCAGCTTCCAGAGTCCAGTCCCCGTGTCAGTGTTTGTGTGAGTTGTGGTGTTGATAGCAAGAAGCAGAGGTAGTGGGATTTGTACCCAGATGAGATAGGAGTTGTCCTGGCTTAACATCATCTAAAGCTGTCTTCCCACATATATTGTAAGCCACCTAACATCCTTCAATAAATTCCTTTTCTGCTTAAACTTCCAGAATGGATTCTGTTGTTTGCAAATCTGACCCCTGATCAATAAAATGTGCTCTCATGAAGACAAGGTAAATAAGTGTTTGAAGGAGGGACTGATCAATAGAATTAATTGCTGCCTACAGGTCAAGCAAGATACAGACTGAAAGATGTCTGATTTAACAATATAGACATGATCAGTGACTTTGGTGAGAGCAGTTAGAAAGGGACATGGTGTACATGCCACCCATGGCGGATTCATGTTGATGTATGGCAAAACCAGTACAATATTGTAAAGTACTTAGCCTCCAATTAAAATAAATAAATTTATATATAAAAAAAGAAAGGGACATGGGATAAAAAATCTAGACTGAAGTGGCTTAAGGAGAACAGCTGACATGAAGAAATAAAGAGTGAAAACACATCATATCTTAAAGAAATTTGGCTCTAAAAAAGAAAGGGGGACAATAACACAAGAGCTAGAAGAGGAAGTGGGTTAATGAAGAAATGTAAGCATGTTTACTCTTTTCCTGTTTTATTGGGTTATAGTTGCTTTCCAATGTTGTATTATTTTCTGCTGTACAACAAAGTGAATCAGCTAAATGTATGCATGTATACCCCTCCCTCCTGGACCTCTCTTCACTCTCCCCTCATCCCAGCCATCTAGGTTATCAGAGAGACAGGAAGGAATAACTAGAAAGAAGTTGAAAACTGAGTTTGAGAGGATACTAGATGGAGCAAGTTTCCTCTGAAGACAGGAAGAGATGAGATTCAGCACTGAGATGGACCCCTGACTCCCAGGGGTAAGATTATCTATTCCGTTGGTAGGAGGAGAGGAAGAAAGGGTGGGTGTAGAGAACATGGTTGTAATGAGAGCAGGAGGATGAGGAAGTTACTGTTTCCATTTTCTGTATGGTTGGTAAAGAAGTTATTGGCTGAGACTAAGAGAATGGCAGAGTCAAAGGTCTTCAGGGAATAGTGAAGGTCTGTAACAAGCATTGTAAGCATGAGAGGAAACTGAGCTGGGATGCAGATGCACAGTTACCAAGCAGGGTACATGCAGCATGCAGCTGGGGCTGGTAACCGCCGACACACAGCGGTACAGTGGGCCACTGGACATTTTTGTAACACTTGGATTCGTACAGTGCATGTTATAGACATTATATGTTAATTCTCACAAGAACCTTGTGACCCAGGGAGAACAAATACTTTTTCAAAGCCTTTTTCACAGCCAAGGAACATGTTCCAAGGTGAGAAGTTTCTCAAGTATTTGTTGTATGGTAGTGGTTGGCAAATTGAGAGAAGAATCACCCCATGTAACCCACTGTTCATCCGTGAGCTGGTCTCTATCTTTGCAGTGTAACCTACCAACACACATGGATATAAGCCTTTTGTTGCAGAAGAACTCAAAAACACATCTTTGCTCTTTGTCTTTGCTCTCTCTTATCTGCCAGTCTAAACTGGATTCACACTTCAAGGCCCAGATGAAGTCCCAATTCCTTCACAGTGTCTCCGGAGCCTTTTTGGCCATGGGGAGTCCATCTGTCTCTACTTTTGCACTTTTTATCTGTGCTACTTAGTAGCTGTTTTGGCTGAATCCAACCTACTTGAAACTAAGAAACAGACCTACTCATTTGAAACATTGCTTGTCATGTTGTATTTGAAAATTCATCAAGATGAACAGCATTCATTCCAAGAAGGCAGATTAGTATTTTTAAATATTAAAAACTAATTTAACAAATATATGTTTATTTTGCCAACAACCATTCATTACAATATTCAAATTGTTGCTCAGTAAGAATTAGATTAATCTAAACATTATATCAGTACTCATGAAAGATACAAAGAGGGTCCAGTTTTCAATTGTTTGTTTATCCATAAATCACTGACTAAACGGCATTGCTAAATTTGACAATTTTAATCAATGTTTAACGCTGTTTAGGAAGTATGACCTCATAACAATTCAGTACAAACAAACATATATGTTTTAAAATTTCAGTCCCATATCTTTACTATCACACTCTTATTTAAGGAAATGAACAGTATACAAATCTGTTTAAAAGCATATTTTTTCATATTAAAGAAAAACTACTTGGAGGTAACTTAAAATGGAATCAAAAGTAAAAATGAAAATATTTTTACATATTATCAAAATACTAGGGATCTATTTTTGTATCGTACTAAAGAATGAGATGCAATTTAGAACCACGTGTCCTTACCTTTTTTAAGAGTAGCACCAATTTCCTAACAATTCCTTGTGTACAAACACACAAAGCTCTTTTTGCTCTGGAATAGTCTTTTGCCCAAATAAGCTAAATCCTCCACCACATATATCTCTCACTCTTCTATGGCATTTAATTTGTGCTTCTCACAATACACAGCTACTGTCTCCTAAAAACGCCTATTTCTATTCATAACATTAATAATAAAAATAACATTTATTCCTATATCTGGTTGCTCTGACCATGCCATTTCATTTTTCCTCTCAGTATCACATATTATCACAACTGATTCCAAACATAATTCTAGATCACTGAATCAAAGTCAGAATCTGTGCAATTCTTAGGTATCTCTAGCTATATTGATTTCTGCCATTAACCATGCTCAAACTCCCATTTCCTATCTCCAAGCTTTTTTTCACTTGCTGCTCATGGATAACCTTATTTTATATTGGGGTTCCTTTTGAAACTCATGAATATATAATGAGAGGAAGAGATTTGTAAGAGGAGAGTTAATAGTTGTGTCTCATTTCAAACAAACATTTGTTAATTGGCTTCAACACTTTTAACAAATATAACTAAAACATATGACTTAGATTTCTTGAAAGGCAAGATAGAGCTGATATTTATAATTCAATCTCTAAGTTAAAACTAACCTTAAACTTAATGAAGTTGCAAAATAGACTTTTCCCATCAATTTAAATTTTAATTATCCTACACTGTTGGTGAGAATGTAAATTTGTGCAGACACTATGGATAACAGTATGGAGGTACCTTAAAAAACTAAGCATAGAATTATCATATAATCCAGTATCCTCACTCCTGGGCATATATCTAGAGAAAACCATAATTCTAAAAGATACATTCACCCCAATATTCATTGCAGCACTATTTACCATAGCCAGGACATGGAAGCAAGCTAAATGTCCAATGATAGAGGAATGGATAAAAAAGATGTAGTACACATATACAATGGAATACTGCTTTTGTTTAGTTCCTAAGTCGTATCCTACTCTTTGCAACTTCATGGACTGCAGCCCGCCAGACTCCTCTGTCCTTGTTATTTTCCAGGCAAGAATACTAGAAGAGGTTGCCACTTCTTTCTGAACCCGAGTCTCCTGCATTAGCAGGTAGATTGTTTATCACTGAACCACCACAGAAGTCCATATAATGGAATATTCAGTTCAGTTCAGTGGCTCAGTCGTGTCTGACTCTTTGCAACCCCATGAATTGCAGCACGCCAATCCTCCATGTACAACTCCTGGAGTTCACTCAAACTCACGTCCATCAAGTCAGTGATGCCATCCAGCCATCTCATCTTCTGTCGTCCCCTTCTCCTCCTGCCCCCAATCCCTCCCAGCATAAGTCTTTTCCAGTGAGTCAACTCTTAGCATGAGGTGGCCAAAGTACTGGAGTTTCAGCTTTAGCATCATTCCTTCCAAAGAACACCCAGGACTGATCTCCTTTAGAACGGACTGGTTGGATCTCCTTGCAATCCAAGGGACTCTCAAGAGTTTTCTCCAATACCACAGTTCAAAAGCATCGATTCTTCAGTGCTCAGCTTTCTTCACAGTCCAACTCTTCACATCCATACACGACCACTGGAAAAACCATAGTCTTGACTAGACAGACCACTGTTGGCAAAGTAATGTCTCTGCTTTTCAATATGCTATCTAGGTTGTTTATAACCCTCCTTCCAAGGAGTAAGCATCTTCTAATTTCATGGCTGCAATCACCATCTGCCGTGATTTGGGAGCCCAAAAAAATTAAGTCTGTCACTGTTTCCACTGTTTCCCCATCTATTTCCCATGAAGTGATGGGACCAGATTCCATGATCTTCGTTTTCTGAATGTTGAGCTTTAAGCCAGCTTTTTCACTCTCCTCTTTCACTTTCATCAAGAGGCTTTTGAGTTCCTCTTCACTTTCTGCCATAAGGGTGGTATCATCTGCATATCTGAGGTTATTGATATTTCTTCCAGCAATCTTGATTCCAGCTTGTGTTTCTTCCAGTCCAGCGTTTCTCATGATGTACTCTGCATAGAAGTTAAATAAGCAGGGTGACAGTATACAGCCTTGCCGTACTCCTTTTCCTATTTGGAACCAGTCTGTTGTTCCATGTCCAGTTCTGTTTTTTCCTGACCTCCATATAGGTTTCTCAAGAGGCAGGTCAGGTGGTCTGGTATTCCCATCTCTTTCAGAATTTTCCTCAACCATGAAAAAGAATGAAATAATGCCATTTGCAGCAAAGTGGGTGGACCTAGGGGCTTTTCTGGTGCTCAGACAGTAAAGAGTCCGCCTGCAATGCAGGAGAATCAAGTTCCATCCCTACATTGGGAAGATCCCCTGGAGAAGGGAACGGCAACCCACTTTAGTATTCTTGCCTGGAGAATGCCATGGACAGAGGAGCCTGGCAACTATGGTCCAAAGAGTCGCAAAGAGTGAGACACGACTGAAGCGATTAAGCATGCACACATGAATGGACCTAGAGATTGTCATACCAAGTGAAGTCAGAAAGAGGAAGACAAATCTCATATGATATTGCTTACATGTGAAATCCTAAAAAAAAAAAAAACAGTACAAATCAAGTTATATAGAAAACAAATAGTTACAGATGTAGAAAATAAAGTTATTACCAGGGTTAAGTGGGAGAGAGATAAACTGGGAGATTGGGATTGGCATATATACACTACTATATATAAAATAGATAACTAATAAGGACATAATGTATAGCCCCGGGAACTCTACTTAATTCTCTCTAATGGCCTACATGGGAAAAGAATCTAAATAAGAATGGATATATGTATACATATATCTGATTCACTTTGTTGTACAGCAGAAACTAAAACAATATTGTAAATTAGCTATACTTGTTAAAATAAATTTAAAAAATTATTGATCATATGATGCGTCACACATCACTTCAAATGTATACTTTCCAAGGGTTTTTTTCAAAAATTATTTTTGTTTATCTAATAAAAAACTGATGAAGAACTACTGCTTCACATACGACACCTGCAGCTGATTTTGCTTAATTCTAAGCATTTTCCCCTAACATTAATAAATTATATACATATAATGATCAAGTATTTAAACCTGCCACTCACTTATAGAAAAATAACATGAATTCCTATGTTTACATTTAAAGTTTTACCATGTAATCTGCAAAATAAGGACAAATTTTATAAACTCTATATCCAAAAACTGGTTTGAATTTTATTAATTTGGCATAAAGTGGTTTGTTTCTAGAAATAATCCATACTAAATTAGTTAGTGCAGTAGCTAAAGATCTCATTATAAATGCCTTAAAATACGATCATCATACAGACTCTAAAAGTATTGCTGTCTCAACTTTGCAATAAACTAATAATATAATATCTTCAGTTCAGTCCAGTCACTCAGTCATGTCTGACTTCTTGCAACCCCATGGACTGCAGCATGCCAGGCTTCCCTGTCCATCACTAACTCCCAGAGCTTGCTCAAACTCGTGTCTATTGAGTCAGTGACGCCATCCAACCATCTCATCTTCTGTCATCCCCTTCTGTTCCCGCCTTCAATCTTTCCCAGCATCAGGGTCTTTTCAAATGAGTCAGTTCTTCACATCAGGTGGCCAAAGTATTGGAGTTTCAGCTGCAGCATCAGTCCTTCCAATGAATATTTAGGACTGATTTCCTTTGGGATGGACTGGTTGGATCTCCTTGCTGTCCAAGGGACTCTCAAGAGTCTTCTCCAACACCACAGTTCAAAAGCATCAATTCTTCAGCACTCAGCTTTTTTATGGTCCAACTCTCACATCCATACATGACTATTAGAAAACCATAGCTTTGACTAGATGGACCTTTGTTAGCAAAGTAATGACTCTGCTGTTTAATATGTTGTCTAGGTTCGGCCATAGCTTTTCTTCAAAGGAGCAAGCGTCTTTTAATTTCATGACTGCAGTCACTATCTGCAGTGATTTTGGAGACCAAAAAAAAAATAAAGTCTCTCACTGTTTCCACTGTTTCCCCATCTATTTGCCATGAAGTAATGGGACTGGATGCCATGATCTTAGTTTTCTAAATGCTGGGTTTTAAGCCAACTTTTTCACTCTGCTCTTTCATTTTCATCAAGAGGCTCTTTAGTTCTTCACTTTCTGCCATAAGGGTGTCATCTGCATATCTGAGGTTATTGATATTTCTCCCAGTAATCTTGATTCCAGCTTGTGCTTCATCCAGCCTAGCATTTCCCCTGATGTACTCTGCATATAAGTTAAATAAGCAGGGTGACAATATACAGCCTTGATGTACTCGTTTCCCAATTTGGAACCAGTTTGTTGTTTCATGTCCAGTTCTAACTGTTGCTTCTTGACCTTCATACAGATTTCTCAGGAGACACAGGTAAGGGTCTGGTATTCCCATCTCTTTAAGAACTTTCCATAGTTTGTTGTTAATATCTTAGTTTGTTAATAATATCTTAGTTCCCCAAGTAAATTCATGTTGCATGAATTGACTGACAAACTGGTAGTAATAAATATATGTGTAAAACACAAGTTCAATGTAAAATCTTACCAAAGACTTATTTTTCTGGAAGGCATTTTCACATACTTAATCTTATTTAATCTTCTTTCCCCCAAACAAACTCATAAGACCATTTCTCCCTATTTAATAGATGAGGTGACTGACTCAGATATATTAAGTGATTTGCACACATTCCATTTAGTAAATGATTTGATCATATAAATGTTTTACACTCATTTGTCTATTAAATCCTCAAATTTCTTCTGACATTTAAAAAAAAATTATAGCTATATGCACATCTAAATCTCTAAAATATCCATCTGGCTACCAGATTAACTCTTTATGCACAAGGAGTTGTACAAAATAAGTATGTGTTCTAATTGACTTTTCAGCATTGACAAGTAAAAGGGTGTTCTTAATTTTGCTCCTATAAAAGAAGTTGCTGGAACTTTACTGGTGGTCCAGTGGTGAAGAATCCCCCTGTCAATTCAGGGACTTGGGTTTAATCCCAGGTCAGGAATATCCCACATGCCACAGGGCAACGAAGCCTGTGTGCTATAACTACAAAGCCTGTGTGCCCTAGAACTCATGTTCTGCAACAAGAGAAGCCACTTCAATGAGAAGTCCATTCACTACAACCAGACAAAGCTCACATGCAACAGCAAAGACCCAGCACAATCAAGAATAAATAAATAAAATTTTAAAAAGCTCTCATACACAAACTACAAAATTCTCAAGATACCACATAGCAGCTTTTTCAGTCATCACAGCATGTTCAGAACTACTAAAAAAGTGGAAAAAAAAAAAAGAAAATCTATCACTGATTTATGTTGCTGTTTGGTAAAAACCAACATAATACTATAAAGCAATTATCTTTCAATTAAAAATAAATAAATTTGAAAAAAAAGGAAAAGCAGGAAAAAGGGGATTTTTTACCTACTTATTTTTGTTCTTTGGAATGTAGGTCCTACAGAAGCCTTGTTTATTTCCATATTTATGAGAGTTTGCCCCCTTCCCCATCATCACATTATGTCTCTCCCATCACAGAGCTAAACCAGCACAGAGGTCCAGGCAGCCCTTACAAGCTTGTACATAACCCCCTCCTCACCTCTGGCATAAGACCAAAAGCCCTCAAAAGAATCCAATAACACAAATAGACACTGGGGGTAGACATCATGCTCACCTATAGCCATGTTCTATTCTTTACTTAGTTTAAAACAGTGGTTCTCAGTCAGAAGCAATTTTGCCTTCCCAGGGAAATTTGGCAATGTCCAGAGACATTTTTGATTGTCACAACTGTAAGTTGGGAGATGGACAGGTGTGCTACTGGCATCTAATGGGAAAAGACCAGGGATGATGTTAAACATCCCACAGTGCACAGGACAGCCTCCACAATAAAGAATTATCGAGTCCAGAAGGTCAGTAGTATCAAGTTTGAGAAATCCTGGTTAAACTAACACCACTGTGATACACGGGGATATATGCCACACAGGCTCAAGAATTCATCTTTCTAGAGAGGGAGAAGGCAATGGCACCCCACTCCAGTACTCTTGCCTGGAAAATCACACAGATGGAGGAGCCTGTTAAGGCTGCAGTCCAGGGGATTGCTAAGAGTCGGACATGACTGAGTGACTTCACTTTCACTTTTCACTTTCATGCATTGGAGAAGGAAATGGCAACCCACTCCAGTGTTCTTGCCTGGAGAATCCCAGGGATGGGGGAGCCTGGTGTGCTGCCGTCTATGGGGTCCCACAGAGTCAGAAACGACTGAAGTGACTTAGCAGCAGCAGCAGAGAGGAATAAATTAATTAAAGTCTCAAAAATAATAACATCTTTGCTGTGGGTTTGTCATATATAGCTTTTATTATGTTGAGGTATGTTCCTTCTATTCCTGCTTTCTGGAGAGTTCTTACCATAAATGGATGTTGAATTTTGTCAAAGGCTTTCTCTGCATCTATTGAGATAATCATATGGTTTTTATTTTTCAATTTGTTAATGTGGTGTATTACATTGATAGATTTGCAGATATTGAAGAATCCTTGCATCCCTGGGATAAAGCCCACTTGGTCATGGTGTATGATCTTTTTAATGTGTTGTTGGATTCTGATTGCTAAAACTTTGTTAAGGATTTTTGCATCTATGTTCATCAGTGATACTGGCCTACAGTTTCCTTTTTTTGTGGCATCTTTGTCAGGTTTTGGTATTAGGGTGATGGTGGCCTCATAGAATGAGTTTGGAAATTTACTTTCCTCTGCAATTTTCTGGAAGAGTTTGAGTAGGATAGGTGTTAGCTCTTCTCTAAATTGTTGGTAGAATTCAGCTGTGAAGCCGTCTGGACCTGGGCTTTTGTTTGCTGGAAGATTTTTGATTACAGTTTCAATTTCCATGCTTGTGATGGGTCTGTTAAGATTTTCTATTTCTTCCTGGTCCAGTTTTGGAAGGTTGTACTTTTCTAAGAATTTGTCCATTTCTTCCACGTTGTCCATTTTATTGGCATATAATTGTTGATAGTAGTCTCTTATGATCCTTTGTATTTCTGTGTTGTCTGTTGTGATCTCTCCATTTTCATTTCTAATTTTATTGATTTGATTTTTCTCCCTTTGTTTCTTGATGAGTCTGGCTAGTGGTTTGTCAATTTTATTTATCCTTTCAAAGAACCAGCTTTTGGCTTTGTTGATTTTTGCTATGGTCTCTTTTGTTTCTTTTGCATTTATTTCTGCCCTAATTTTTAAGATTTCTTTCCTTCTACTAACGCTGGGGTTCTTCATTTCTTCCTTTTCTAGTTGCTTTAGGTGTAGAGTTAGGTTATTTATTTGACTTTTTTCTTGTTTCTTGAGGTGTGCGTGTATTGCTATGAACTTTCCCCTTAGGACTGCCTTTACAGTGTCCCACAGGTTTTGGGTTGTTGTGTTTTCATTTTCATTCGTTTCTATGCAAATTTTGATTTCTTTTCTGATTTCTTCTGTGATTTGTTGGTTATTCAGCAGCGTGTTGTTCAGCCTCCATATGTTGGAATTTTTAATAGTTTTTCTCCTGTAATTGAGATCTAATCTTACTGCATTGTGGTCAGAGAAGATGCTTGGAATGATTTCCATTTTTTTGACTTTATCAAGGCTAGATTTATGGCCCAGGATGTGATCTATTCTGGAGAAGGTTCCTTGTGCGCTTGAG
The DNA here is from genome assembly GCF_003369695.1 of Bos indicus x Bos taurus. Classification (NCBI taxonomy): domain Eukaryota; kingdom Metazoa; phylum Chordata; class Mammalia; order Artiodactyla; family Bovidae; genus Bos; species Bos indicus x Bos taurus. The sequence goes on from NC_040080.1 coordinate 84,583,124, forward strand.
AAAAAGGTGAAATTCATTGTTTGGGGATGAAATATCCTATAGATATCAATTAGGTCTAACTGGTCTATTGTATCATTTAAAGTTTGTGTTTCCTTGTTACTTTTCTGTTTAGTTGATCTATCCATAGGTGTGAGTGGGGTATTAAAGTCTCCCACTATTATTGTGTTATTGTTAATTTCTCCTTTCATACTTGTTAGCATTTGTCTTACATATTGCGGTGCTCCCGTGTTGGGTGCATATATATTTATAATTGTTATATTTTCTTCTTGGATTGATCCTTTGATCATTATGTAGTGTCCTTCTTTGTCTCTTTTCACAGCCTTTGTTTTAAAGTCTATTTTATCTGATATGAGTATTGCTACTCCTGCTTTCTTTTGGTCCCTATTTGCATGGAAAATCTTTTTCCAGCCCTTCACTTTCAGTCTGTATGTGTCCCCTGTTTTGAGGTGGGTCTCTTGTAGACAGCATATGCAAGGGTCTTGTTTCTGTATCCATTCAGCCAGTCTTTGTCTTTTGGTTGGGGCATTCAACCCATTTACATTTAAGGTAATTATAGATAAGTATCCTCAATGGTGAAAAATTGAAAGCATTTCCTCTAAAGTCAGGAACAAGACAAGGGTGCCCACTTTCACCATTACTATTCAACATAGTTTTGGAAGTTTTGGCCACAGCAATCAGAGCAGAAAAAGAAATAAAAGGAATCCAAATTGAAAAAGAAGAAGTAAAACTCTCACTGTTTGCAGATGACATGATCCTCTACATAGAAAACCCTAAAGACTCCACCAGAAAATTACTAGAACTAATCAATGACTATAGTAAAGTTGCAGGATATAAAATCAACACACAGAAATCCCTTGCATTCCTATACACTAATAATGAGAAAACAGAAAGAGAAATTAAGGAAACAATTCCATTCACCATTGCAATGGAAAGAATAAAATACTAAGGAATATATCTACCTAAAGAAACTAAAGACCTATATATAGAAAACTATAAAACACTGGTGAAAGAAATCAAAGAGGACACTAATAGATGGAGAAATATACCATGTTCATGGATTGGAAGAATCAGTATAGTGAAAATGAGTATACTACCCAAAGCAATTTATAGATTCAATGCAATCCCTATCAAGCTACCAATGGTATTCTTCACAGAGCTAGAACAAATAATTTTACAATTTGTATGGAAATACAAAAAACCTCGAATAGCCAAAGCGATCTTGAGAAAGAAGAATGGAACTGGAGGAATCAACCTACCTGGCTTCAGGCTCTACTACAAAGCCACAGTCATCAAGACAGTATGGCACTGGCACAAAGACAGAAATATAGATCAATGGAACAAAACAGAAAGCCCAGAGATAAATCCACACACATATGGACACCTTATCTTTGACAAAGGAGGCAAGAATATACAATGGATTAAAGACAATCTCTTTAACAGGTGGTGCTGGGAAAACTGGTCAACCACTTGTAAAAGAATGAAACTAGAACATTCTAACACCATACACAAAAATAAACTCAAAATGGATTAAAGATCTAAACGTAGGACCAGAAACTATAAAACTCCTAGAGGAGAACATAGGCAAAACACTCTCTGACATACATCACAGCAGGATCCTCTATGACCCACCTCCCAGAATATTGGAAATAAAAGCAAAAATAAACAAATGGGACCTAATTAAACTTAAAAGCTTCTGCACAACAAAAGAAACTATAAGCAAGGTGAAAAGACAGCCTTCAAAATGGGAGAAAATAATAGCAAATGAAGCAACTGACAAACAACTAATCTCAAAAATATACAAGCAATTCCTACAGCTCAATTCCAGAAAAATAAATGACCCAATCAAAAAATGGGCCAAAGAACTAAATAGACATTTCTCCAAAGAAGACATACAGATGGCTAACAAACACATGAAAAGATGCTCAGCATCACTCATTATCAGAGAAATGCAAATCAAAACCACTATGAGGTACCATTTCATGCCAGTCAGAATGGCTGCGATCCAAAAGTCTACAAGCAATAAATGCTGGAGAAGGTGTAGAGAAAAGGGAACCCTCTTATACTTTTGGTGGGAATGCAAACTAGTACAGCCACTATGGAGAACAGTGTGGAGATTCCTTAAAAAACTGGAAATAGAACTGCCTTATGATCCAGCAATCCCACTGCTGGGCATACACACTGAGGAAACCAGAATTGAAAGAGACACGTGTACCCCAATGTTCATTGCAGCACTGTTTATAATAGCCAGGACATGGAAGCAACCTAGATGTCCATCAGCAGATGAATGGATAAGAAAGCTGTGGTACATATACACAATGGAGTATTACTCAGCCATTAAAAAGAATACATTTGTATCAGTTCTAATGAGGTGGATGAAACTGGAGCCTATTATACAGAGTGAAGTAAGCCAGAAAGAAAAACACCAATACAGTATACTAACGCATATATATGGAATTTAGAAAGATGGTAACAATAACCATGTATATGAGACAGCAAAAGAGACACTGATGTATAGAACAGTCTTTTGGACTCTGTGGGAGAGGGAGAGGGTGGGATGATTTGGGAGAATGGCATTGAAATACATATAATATTATATATGGAACGAGTCGCCAGTCCAGGTTCGATGCACGATACTGGATGCTTGGGGCTGGTGCACTGGGACGACCCAGAGGGATGGTATGGGGAGGGAGGAAGGAGGAGGCTTCAGGATGGGGAACACACGTATACCTGTGGCGGATTCATTTCGATATTTGGCAAAACCAATACAATATTGTAAAGTTTAAAAATAAAATAAAATTAAAAAAAAATAATAACATGTTTTGAAAAAGCCATCATTAGAAAGATGTCAATACATAAAGAACTAGTGTAAGAATAATCTTTTTCAAATTTGAATGTAAATGAGAATCACCTGGGAAGCCTGTAAAAATGAATATTTTTGAATTTCAACCCAAGATAAGGGCTGCAACAAGGAATCTGTATTTTAAACAAGCTCTTTGGGTGAATTTGATACAGCTTGAATCTCTAAACTCTAAGCACTCTAAGAAACTAAATTGAAATAAAATTGCATACTGATGAAAATAAACTGAGTCTGTGAACACTAAAATTTTCCTCCAGTTGAACATATGGCTAAAGAACACTGGATAGTTACCAAATTATTAAAATTTATCATATGAACTTTATGCCTTAAACCAGGGCTTTTCAAATTTTCATATGAACAGGAATCAACTGGAGACTTGTTAACATGCAGATCTGATTCAGTAGGTCTGAGATGCAGTAGGAGATTCTGCATTTTTAATCAGCTCCCATGTGATAGTCTATATTGTTGGTCCTTGGACCAGCATGTTGAATAATAAAGTCTTAAAAAACAACTGCCAGAGAAGATAACAAGATGATGTAGTAGGTGGACGTGGAGTACATCTCTCTCCATGGATACAACAGGAACACACCTTCAGACACAGAAGTACATGCAGAACACCAGTTTAAAGCAGACAGGAGTATCTGACTAGCAGAAAAGAATATATAGAACCATGCAAAACTTGGTAGGATGAAGAAACTAGGGGAAAAACAGGTGTGTTAGTAGGACTGGACCTGCCCTCAGCGGATGAGGGAACTGAAGCCGGGGTACTATCCCCACATCAGGGCAACAGTCTGAGTCATAGTGAAACAGCTGATCTGTGGCAGTCTAAATGGAATGAGAATCAGACAGTCCTTGCCACAGCCATACATAATCTGGACAGGGACGCAGGTCCCCTGGAAGCACAAAAGCTGGGAGCTGGAGTTTAGGGATTGCGGAGCAATCCCAGGGCGAGGGCTGCTATTGACTGAGGAGAGACAGATCAAGGGGATGTGAGGGAGGAGACTGTGATGGGAAATGCCTGTGGAGGAAAGCTGAGTAGCCATGGAAGCAAGGCATTACTGCTGAGTCACACGGAGGGCGAGGAGCCATCACCATAGCCTCCCTCTCCCCACATGCCAGCATCGGCAGCTGAACAATAGAGAGACTGGCCCATCAAACACCTGATGCACTGAACTACAGAGTGGGACACCATCCACTGGGGCCCCTCTACGTGCCTGACACACCAAACAACAGAGGAGGACCCCAGGCAAGGGAGTCCTCTAACTGCCTGAATGGGCGGAGCTACAGAGAAAGACTGGCCAAAGAAGCCTTCTCATCTCCAGCTACAAGGGGCTAGAAAAAAGACTCTGATAGGGCATAACTCCTGCAGTGGAGGCAGTCTGTGTCCTGGCATACTTGGTGCCGCCAGGGTCCCCGCAAGCCAAGCAGATGTACCACCTTCACATTCAGCTCTCACTGGGGCAGAGCTGCCACAGGCAAAAATAAAAGTCTTGTTTCTGTGCACACAGGGTCGCTCCAGTCATGTCCCATTCTTTGCAACCCTGTAGACTGTAGCCAGCCAGGTTTCTCCAGGCAAGAATACTGGAGCATATTGGCCAATACTGGTTGACATACTTTTCTAGAGCACTATATTTCCTGCTGCTCTAGCCGCCAACTCCCCTGAGTACCTGGTGCTGCCAGAACCCCTGCAACCCAAGCAGCTGCACCACCTCCACACCTGGCCTTCACAGGGGCAAACCCAAGTCCTCCAGGCCAGCCTCAGGAGCAAACCCCAGTGGAGGACCCACATGCAGAGGTGGAAATAAAGCCACAGTTGAAACCCAGGGGCAATGTGACTAAGGAAGAAGACCCAAAACCTTTCCACCAGCTGTACAAGCTGCAGATTAAATCCGCACGATCCACTGGGCAGACTTTGTGTCTACGGAATATATAAAAGGACACTGAGAGCTCCCACAAAAGAAAACACACTAGTTCTGACAGCTGTGGACATTGGAGGCAAGTACACACAGGAGTAGGATGAGATTAAAATCTGAGCTACCCCCACAGCAGGTCCAGAAACCAGCACAGTGTTGGAGGGCATCCTAGGGAGGTGAAATGGACTCCTAGCAAGGGAAAGATAAGCTTTTGAGCTTTTTTTTTTTCTCTCTCTTTTCTTAATTTTAATTTTTTAAACATTATTATTTTTCTACATCTATTCATTTGTTTGCATTTCCTACTGTTCTTTCCCCCTTGCAGTTAATCTTTAATGTATATAAATCTTCTTCATCTACCTCTATTTAACTTTTCATATCCTTTCTTTCTTTTCTTTCTTTCTTTCCCTCTCAACAAATTTCTTAAGCTTTGTTTTCACTGCTTTAATCACCACTTGGCACCTTGCTTCAGTTTTGTTTTCTAGTTTGTGCTTTAGTTAGTTTTGTTCTTAACTGGTAAATATAATTTTTGATTTCCTTTGTTTGATGGGTCAATCTACTGTACTTTATTTTTTGTGGACAGTTTTGACTTTGTTTATGGGTGAATATGTATATGTGTATATTCCATTATTATTTGGCTGATTTTCTAATTGCCACTTGCCTGGGGTTCCTCTTTAGAGTCTCACTTTGGGGTATTTGTTTTAATCTCACTTAATGCCATAACAAACCACTTGTGGAATCTTCTTTACTGACCAGAGATCAAGCCCTGAGCCTTTGAAGTGGCAGCACTGACTCCAAGACCCTTGACTACCAGAGAACTAATGCTAGGGAGTATCAAATAGAGAGAACTCATACAAAGGAAATCACTTGAATATAAGACGCAGCATCACACAACCTGTGCAGGACACCTCATCGAAACAACAAACAAAACAAAAAAACAAACCCAATCATCAGCAGACAGGATTAACACCTCACTCAGCCTTGCCCATCAGAGGAAAAACAAACAAACAAACAAACAAAAACTCAGCACAAATCTCACCCCATATGAAACTTACACAAACCACTGGACCAGCCTTAGGAAGGGAGAAACCAAAAGGAAGAAAGAATTCAACCTTGAAGACTGGGAAAAGGAGACCTCAAGCACAGTAAGTTAAAAAATAATAATAATAATGAAAAGGCAGAGAAATACTACACAAATGGAGGAACAAACTAGAAACAGAAGTCCAAGTAAATGAAGAAATAGGCAAACTACCTGAAAAAAAATTCAGAATGATGATAGTAAAGATAATCAAAAACCTTGAAAACAAATGGAGAAAATGTAAGAATCAATTAACAGAGAATTATAAGAATTAACGAATAAACATAAAGAGAGACACACAATACAATTACTGAAATTAAAAATACTCTGGAAGGAATCAATAGCAGAATATCTGAAGCAGAAGAACGAATCAGTGAGCTGGAAGATAAAATGATGGAAATAACTTCTGAAGAGCAGAATAAAGTAAAAAGAATAAAAAAAAAAAAAAAAACTGAGGATTGTCTCAGAGACTTCTAGGACAATATCAAACACACTAACATTTAAATTATAAGAACTCCAGAAGATGAAAAGGAAAAGAAAGAGTATGAGAAAATTTTTGAAAAGATTATACTTGAAAATTTCCCCAACATGGAAAAGGAAATAGTCAATCAAATCCAAGAGGCACACAGTCCCATAGAGGATAAACCCAAGGAGAAACAAGCCAAGACACAAACTAATCAAACTAACAAAGACTAAATACAAAGAAAGAATATTAAAAGCAGCAAGGGAAAAGCAACAAGTAACATACAAGGGGAACCCCATATGCTTAACAGCTGATCTTGCAGCAGAAACTCTCTAGGAGGAAATTCAGGATATATTTAAAGTACTGAAAGGGAAAAAATCTACAACCAAGATTACTCTTTCCTGGCAAGGATCTTACTGAAAATTGATGGAGAAATAAAAAGCTTTTCAGACAAGCAAAAGCTAAGAGAATTCAGTACCACCAACCAGCTTTACAACAAATGTTAAAAGGGGTTAATATAAAGAAGAAAGGAAGGAAGAAAAGAAGGAAGGAGGAGAGGGAGGGAGGGAGTAGGAAAGACAGAGTAAGAGAGGGAGGGAGTGGTAAGGCAGGAAGGAATAAAACAGTTCTCCTGTTGTCTTCTGGTGTGGATTATTAGTGTCTCTAATGCCAAAAAGCTGCTTTTCAGATGGACTAAGATTTTTTTTCCTGTTCAGAAAATTTAAAATTTTAAAACCAGTTAACTGCTTAAAAAAAAAAAAAAAAAAAAAAAAAAAGGCTTTCTGCAGAAAATATCTTTATGGTATTCTTACCCATAAAAATAACAATTAGATTATGTATCTAATAAGTAATTCAAAAGTAGTAAAAGTTTAAAAGCACTGAATTTGAAGATAGGAGACATGAATTTGTACCCTAGGCTTACTGTTTGCTATCTAAATAACTGATTTAGGGGAAAATCATTTTATTTCCAAGATCTTCAGTTTTCTTAATCACAAAACAAGAGATTATAATAATCATAGGACTGCTAGATGAAATAAACTGTTGTATATGTAAAGCTTTCTAAACATTTCTTAACAACAATATGGTTATTAGTTGTTCTTTTTGTTTTTTATATTTTCCCTACTGACAAATAATATAAGAAGAAAAAAGAAGACAACAGAGAAAAGATAGAGAAATTGCATGTTTTCATTTAAGATTTATGCTCACATTACTTTGTACATGGGCTACAGTTCACTGAAATGCATAAATAAAAAGAAAGTAGAAAAGTTAGAATGAATTAAAAAGATGGAAATAGGGTGAGAGGAGACAGTGTTTCTTTTGATGTGACAGATTCAAAAAAAACAAACAGGCATTTGAACTGGATATCTAATTATAATAGTTTATGTTTGAGGTGTGGCATGATTGGCACATTGCAAATGCTAACCAAATGTTTATTAAGATTTTAATCTTCATGTTCATTTATGTCAAGTGGCATTTATTTAAACAACTTCTGCATGCCAAACATTTGATGTTCAAGTCCACTGGTTTGAAAATTATAGTTAGTATTCAAATCATAGGTGAACACAGAGTATTCAGTAAAAGCAACGGTAGATATGGGAAATTTTCTGGGATTTGTGGTCCTTCAAGTATGCATGCCATTCCTTTCTTTGCACTACTCAAAATAATTCTTAAAGGAAAATATATAACAATTTAAAACAACTGAATCAATTCTAGCTATAAAAAGCCTACAAGACAATTAGACTTTCTTATATTGTTAATCAGTTCAACACTTTTCTTGCATAATTCTTTAGTGATAAGGTAGCCTAAAGGTGGGGCTTCCCAGGTGGCGCTAGTGGTAAAGAACCACCTGCCATTGCAGGAGACCATAAGAGATGCAGGTTTGATCCCTGAATCAGGAAGATCCCCTGGAGAACGTGGTAACCCATTCCAGAATTCTTGTCTGAACAATCCCATGGACAGAAGAGCCTGGCAGGCTACAGTTTATAGGATCTCAAAGAGTCGGACACTACTGAAGGGACTTTGCATGTATGCTGCCTTTTAAAGGTGCCCGTCTGTTCAGCATATCTAGGTATTTCAAACCACCAATAAACAAATATTTCTTAAACTCTAAATTGCCAGCTCTATTTAGAAGTTTTAGAGAATTAAATAAAAATAAACAGTCTGTGATCACAAAACACTTATAGATGGTAGAAATATATACAAACGCACATGTATGAATGAATGATGTATGAATCCCTTGACAATTAACATGGCATACACTAAAGTATATTACAACTGGACAACTGGATATAAATCAGTTAAGAACAAAGTATTAATTCTTCAGTCAGATAAAATAAAAAATAGAGTGAGAAATTAAGTCCATGTGCACATAATTCATCCAAAGAAAAAATAAAAATTAGGCACTCTAGAACAATTAAATGAGACCAAAAAGAAACAGGTGTGTCTGTCACATTGTATTAGTTTTCTAGGGCTAGAATAATAAGGCATCACAAACAGGTAGCTTAAGTGGCAGAGATTTATTGTCTCATAATTTTATAGCCCAACATTCCAAAATCAAGGTGTCAGAGGTTTGGTTCTTTCTTAGGGCTGAGAAGGAGAATTTGCTTCATGCTCCTCACCTTGCTTCTGGTACTTTTCTGGAAATTTTTGGTGCTCCTTGGCTTGTAGGTGCATCAACCAATGTCTGCCTCTATGTTTATACGACAGTCTTCCCGTGTGTCCATGCCAAAATTTCTTCACTTTATAAGGACAACAGTTCAAATTGGAGTAGGGTTCTACAACTTTCCAGTATGACTTCATCTAAACTAAACATCTAGTCACATTTGCAACAGCCCTATGTCCAAATAAGTTCCCATTCTGAGGTACTACAGGTTAGGACTTCAACACAGGAATTTTTGAGAGGCACAAGTCAACCCATAACACAGATAAAACATCATGAGCAAAGAAAAAGATGAAAATAGTAGACATGACTTGCTATGGATTAATGGATAAAGAGCTATGTAGGACCAGGCAACACAAAGCTTGGATATCTTGGTAAAGGAGTTAGGGCTTGATGTGTTGAGCAACAAGAAGGCACCATGGCCTCTCAAGTAGAAGAAATGAATTTTGTAAGCCTTAATGGTCCTGCTTGGGTAGGAGAGAGAGACACTAGAGACAGAATGACTAAACAGAAGGTGACATGAATTAAAAAAAGAAAATTATATCTGGCATCAGCAGTCAGAATGAAAAAGATAAGATGAATATGAAAAAAATTGGTCCATTAGCAAGGGGTTATTCTTTTAGGGGGTTCAGATTTTCTATATTTTCATCAATTTGAAGAAATAAATCACAAGCTTCCTTTCATTAATATGGCATCAATTGCCAATTTTGGTAAATATATGTGATATGCAGCTATATACATGACTCATCTATGCAGAAGCGTTTTCCTGTTCCTAGCATAATGCCAAAAGCTTGGATAGAAACAATACCAGCAAATTTAAGGGGTATGGGAAGCAAAAATAAGCTTCTTCATCATAATGCACTATTGGGCTGACAAAAGCTGGCACTAATTATGCACTGAAGAGAGAAACTTACCAAATAAATGACTTCTGAAAACAATATCTAAAATTGAATGTCAAGATGATCCTAAAGACTATACTTTCAGGGATCATTTCTTATACCATGTTCATGGATTGGAAGAGTCATTATAGTGAAAATGAGTATACTACCCAAAGCAATTTATAGATTCAATGCAATCCCTATCAAGCTACCAATGGTATTCTTCACAGAGCTAGAACAAATAATTTCACAATTTGTATGGAAATACAAAAAACCTCGAATAGCCAAAGCAATCTTGAGAAAGAAGAATGGAACTAGAGGAATCAACCTACCTGGCTTCAGGCTCTACTACAAAGCCACAGTCATCAAGACGGTATGGTACTGGCACAAAGACAGAAATATAGATCAATGGAACAAAACAGAAAGCCCAGAGATAAATCCACGCACATATGGACACCTTACCTTTGACAAAGGAGGCAAGAATATACAATGGATTAAAGACAATCTCTTTAACAAGTGGTGCTGGGAAAACTGGTCAACCACTTGTAAAAGAATGAAACTAGAACACTTTCTAACACCATACACAAAAATAAACTCAAAATGGATTAAAGATCTAAACGTAGGACCAGAAACTATGAAACTCCTAGAGGAGACCATAGGCAAAACACTCTCCGACATACATCACAGCAGGATCCTCTATGACCCACCTCCCAGAATATTGGAAATAAAGCAAAAATAAACAAATGGGACCTAATTAAACTTAAGAGCTTCTGCACAACAAAAGAAACTATAAGCAAGGTGAAAAGACAGCCTTCAGAATGGGAGAAAATAATAGCAAATGAAGCAACTGACAAACAACTAATCTCAAAAATATACAAGCAATTCCTACAGCTCAATTCCAGAAAAATAAATGACCCAATCAAAAAATGGGCCAAAGAACTAAATAGACATTTCTCCAAAGAAGACATACAGAAGGCTAACAAACACATGAAAAGATGCTCAGCATCACTCATTATCAGAGAAATGCAAATCAAAACCACTATGAGGTACCATTTCACGCCAGTCAGAATGGCTGCGATCCAAAAGTCTATAAGCAATAAATGCTGGAGAGGGTGTGAAGAAAAGGGAACCCTCTTACACTGTTGGTGGGAATGCAAACTAGTACAGCCACTATGGAGAACAGTGTGGAGATTCCTTAAAAAACTGGAAATAGAACTGCCTTATGATCCAGCAATCCCACTGCTGGGCATACACACCGAGGAAACCAGAAGGGAAAGAGACACGTGTACCCCAATGTTCATTGCAGCACTGTTTATAATAGCCAGGACATGGAAGCAACCTAGATGTCCATCAGCAGATGAATGGATAAGAAAGCTGTGGTACATATACACAATGGAATATTACTCAGCCATTAAAAAGAATACATTTGAATCAGTTCTAATGAGGTGGATGAAACCAGAGCCTATTATACAGAGTGAAGTAAGCCAGAAAGAAAAACACCAATACAGTATACTAATGCATATATATGGAATTTAGAAAGAGGTAACAATAACCGTGTATACGAGACAGCAAAAGAGACACTGATGTATAGAACAGTCTTATGGACTCTGTGGGAGAAGGAGAGGGTGGGATGATTTGGAAGAATGGCATTGAAACATGTATAATATCATATATGAAACGAGTCACCAGTCCAGGTTCGATGCATGATACTGGATGCTTGGGGCTGGTGCACTGGGATGACCCAGAGGGATGGTATGGGGAGGGAGGAAGGAGGAGGGTTCAGGATGTGTAACACATGTATACCTGTGGTGGATTCATTTTGATATATGGCAAAACCAATATAATATTGTAAATTAAAAAAAAAAAGATGATCCTAAAGTAGTAGTTGATAATATAATGTCAAGAGAAAGTATAGTCAAAACATCAAAAGTTCTCACAATTTTCAGTTTAAAGTGAAAACAGGTAGCAAAGAATCATTCTGAAAAACACAATGTCCAACATAATTTCGGCAAATCTATAGGTTATATGTATTGACAAGAGACAAAATGAAGAGGAAAGTACTAAAAAAAAGTTGGTAACACTCTACAAGGAATGAAGGACACTGAATGGATGAAGATGGATAAATAATTTTTAAAAGAGAAATATGATAAACATATGGTTCATAAGAAACATAAAACAGGGCAATATGCTCTCAGATATTTTAGATCTTTAATATACAAAAGATGGACAAGCCATCTAGTCATAAAATCTTAATTCAAGCCATGTTTGTAAGTATCTAAGGAATTGCAAAACTCTTTCAAAAACAGGAAGCTTCCCTGTTAGCTCAGGTGGCAAAGGATCTGTCTGCAATGCAGGAAACCCCAGTTCAATTCCTGGGTCAGGAAGTAACCCTGGAAAAGAGATAGGCTACCCAATCCAGTATTCTTGGGCTTCCCTGGTGGCTCAGATGGTAAAGAATCCACCTGCAATATGGGAGACCTGGGTTCAGTCCCTGAATTGGGAAGATCCCCTGAAGGAGGGTGTGGCAATCCACTCCAATATTCTTGATTGGAAAATCCCCATGGACAGAGGAGCCTGGTGGGCTATAGTCCACAAAGAATCAAACATGACTGGGAAGCACATCATCTGCATGGCTGAAACACTGGGGGTTGGTGTAGACAGTACAGAAAAGGAAAAAACAGGGTGGGAAAGAAACACCCTTCCTTAGCTCCACTGCCCCTTAAACTATTGCTCTCTCTTTCTTCTTTCTTTCATAAGCAAACATCTGGAATATGTTCTCTTCCTTCATCATATCATTTTTTTCCCATTGTGCAATATTGAATATACTCTAAACTGGCTTCTTTCATCACCATTGCACCAAAATCTCCATGGCTGATGTCCTCAGGAGCATTCTTAAAGTTCACCACAAAGGACGGCGTTCAGTCTTCATCCTTCTCAATCTCTCAGAACATTCTACTTTATTGAAATACTCTCTTTTCCTTGGTTTCTGTGACACCACCTCTTCTTCTCTCATTTTCAGCCATGAAAATTTTCTGTCTCCATCACCAAATCTTCTTTATAAAATGCTCAAATACTAGGGTTTTTCAAAATTCTCTAGGTAATTTCTACCATTTATATGCCCCCAAATCCCAAATGCTATGTATAATTTAACCTTCTCTGAACTTCACACTGAAGCATAATTCAACTGGTACTCTCCTGTCCCTCAGGCACACTAACCTGACATGAAGATTTTTCTACCAAACACTTGCCTATTTTCAGGCCAGAAAATTGAGTAGCAACCTTGAAACCTCTCTACTTATTATCTACTATCACCAATTAATTAACAGGACTGGCTTTATCTCACAAACACTCAAATACACCCACATCTCCATCTCTATTTTTACTGCAAGCCACTGCTGTCTTGCGTCCACTGGTTGCCCACATCCAGTCTTACCCTCATTCAGCCTGAAGCAGAAGTAATTATCTAAAACACCACTGTGACCAGGGCATTCCTCTGCTTAAAACTTTTCCTTGACTCTCCCTTGTTCTTAGCACAAAACCTGTAGTCTACTGTGGCCTTCAAGGGTCTGCTTCCCATCATTAACCTCATCAGGCCTCTTCCTGTTCTCTGCCTTCCTTCATTTATTACAAATAATTTTTATCTTAAGGCCTTTAGCCATTGTGATTCCCCCTCTTTCCCACTTACTTATGTCCATAACTGATTTTTACTTAATCTTCACACATCAGAGAAAAACTTATTCAAACATGACCACCCACCCAGATCAGAAACCCTGTTAACCTATTTTTCTTTCAGGCCACTTGCCACATATATAATTAAATGCTGTTTGGTGCAATGATCTTCCTTGCCGGAGAGAATATCAGTTAAGTGCTCCTTATTTACTGCTTCACCTCTAGACTAGACTGGGACAAAATAAGTATTCAATAAATATTTGTCAAATGAATAAATGAATAAATTTTAACAGTGATTTTTAATCCTGATCAAGAAAAATATAGTAAGAATAAATAATCTCAATTAGTTGTATTATTAAAACAGTACCACAGTTCAGTCACTCAGATTAAGCAAATAAAATTTATTTTAAAAACTTACCACGTTTATTTGTGTACATAATGGGAAGTCTAATTTCTTAGAGAACAAGGATTCTATAAGACCAGCTGATAGACAACATGCATAGTTGCATAAAAAATTTTAAAAGCTACTTCTAGTGAGTTAAAATATCCTTAATGGGATACCCTTGGCCCCACAGGCAGCCATAATGGGAGGAAGCCCACAGCCAGCAGGAGGAACCAGTCCGAAGACCCCCAGCTCCTGTATTCCAGCCATGCCAGAACTCACCCTTGTCCAACAGTGGCAAGCAGCCTTGGCATAGGGCAGGAACTGGCAAGCAGCCTTGGCACAGGGCAGGAACTAGCAGCGACTGGGCAGGGTGCTAGCTTTGCCTAAGAGTGTACCAACAGTTGTTGCTTTGTCACAACAAAACGCCCAAGGCAATCCACACAGCAGGGCACACTCCTAGAACACAACTGACCTACCTAATACTTAGAAATAAACACAGAATTAGGCAAAATGAGGAAACAGATGAACATATTCCAAAGGAACAAGACAAAACCCCAGAAGAACTATATGAAGTGGAGATAACTGTCTACCCAGAAAGAGTTCAAGGTAATGATTATAAAGATGATCAATGAACTCAGGAGAAGAATGGATGAACACAGTTAAAAGGTTAGCAAAGAGCTAGGGAATATGAAGAAGAACTAAACAAAGCTGAAGAGTACAATAACTGAAATTAAAAATACATTAGAATCTAGGGATATGCAGTATATTAGATGATGCAGAGGAATAGATCAGTGAACTGGAAGACAGAGTAGAGGAAATTACACAAACTGAAGAGAAATAATTTTTTTTAAAACTGAGGAGAGTTTAAGAGAATTCTAGGACAACATCAAGTGTACTAACATTTGCATTTTAGGGGTTGTGGAGTCCCAAACAAGATAAACTCAAAGAGGTCCACAAAAAGACACTTTATAAATACAATGGCAAAAGTTACAGAAAAAAAGAGAAACTTAACAGCAATAAGCTACTAGTTACAAATAAAGGAACTTCCATAAGAGCACATGCTGACTTTCCAGCAGAAATTTTGCAGGCCACAAGGGAATGGCACAATATATTCAAACTGATGAAGAGAAGGTACCTACAACCAAGAACACTCTATTTAGCAAGGCTATCAAGCAAAAGCTAAAATGCTTCAACACCACTAAATTGGTTTTACAAGAAATGTTAGAGACTACCCTAAGCAGAAAAGATTACACAACTAGAAATACATTAATTATTTTTAAAAAGTTTCTTTAGTAAAGGCAAATATACAATAAAGGCAGTATATCACCACTGATAAATTTAATATAAAGGCTAAAAGACAAAAATGTAAAATGATCTATAGCCACTAAAGTATTTAAGGGATAGACAAAACGAAAAGATGAAAAATGTAATGTCAAAAAACATTAAACAGGGTGCAAAGAGTAAAAATGAAGGGTTCTTAAAATGTGTTCATGCTTAAGAGATCAACTTAAAATAATATATATACATACATATACACTGTTATATTTAAATCTCATGAAAACCATAAATCAAAAGTCTATAGTAGATAGACACATTCAAAAAGAAAGAATCCAAAGATAACACTAAAGATAGTCATCAAATCACAAGGAAAGAGGGCAAAAGTAGAAGAACAAAAAAGACCAACAAAAATAGCTGGAAAACAATTTTTTAAATGTCAATAAGTATATACTTATTACAAATAACATTAAATGCAAATGGCCTAAGTGCTGCAATCAAAAGTCATAGAGTGGCTGAATGTATTAAAAAGTAAGACTCATATATATGAATTCCTATAAGACTCACTTCAGATTTAAAAGTCACACACAGACTGAAAGTGAAGGGATAGAAAAGTATTCCATGCAAACAAAAACACAAAGCTGGGGTAGCAGTATTTGATAAGGCAAAATAGACTTTAAAACAAAGACTATAACAATAAACAAGAGGAAATCACTTAATGTCCACATAGTAGGCCACTAAACAAATCTCAGATTAAATTTAAGAAGACTAAAAGCATATCAAGCAACTTTTCCAACCAAAGGGTCTGAGATTAGAAATCAACAAGAAAAAAACTGGAAAATATACAAGCTCATGAAGGCGGGGAAAAAAAAGTTAAAACAAGGGGGAAAAAACGCCTAGAGACAAATAAAAGTAGAAATACAACAGTTCAAAATCTATGGACCCAGCAAAAGCAGCTCTAAGAGAGAAGTTTATAGCAATACAAGCTTACCCCAGGAAATAAGAAAAATCTCAAATAAACATCCTAACCTTATACCTAAAGGACCTAGAGAAAGAAGAAACAAAGCACAAAACAGACACTAGATCAATGGAACAAAAGAGAAAGCCCAGAAATAAAACCATACTTATATGGTCGATTTATCTGTGAATAAGGAGGCAAGAATATAGAAAAAGGAAAGATAGCCTCTTCAACACATGTTGCTGGGAAAACTGGACAGCTACATGCTGAAGAATCAAACCAGACAATAGTAAATCCCCTACATATGAACCTTCAAGTTGCAATCTTCCGAAGATGCAAATGTTCACATGTCCAATCATGTCGTTAGTTCATGTGTTTGGTGTACATTGTCACATGCATGCATCCTCTACAGCTGGTTGTGCTTTTGTGTACTTTACTAGCAGTACTGCATAGAATACAGTAGTACAATATTTTTATTTCAATCCCAGTATGTCCAGAAGCAAGCATAGAACAGCAGTGATGTAGCTGGTACTGCTAAGAAGCACCCAGTGATAACAATGGAAATAGAAGTGAAAATAATTGAGAGAGTGGTGTGACAAGAGGAAGAAGAAGCAACTGAAGAAACAAAGAGACGCATAATGCAGGAAATGGCAAGGAGATTTTCTTTATTCGAGGAGACACTGTTAGTTTTTGAGGCACAGGGCCGGATGTAGAAAAGTACATGAAGGCTGGAGCAACCATTCATGATGCAATCCAATGGTACTTATGACCAGAAAAAAAGAGCTACTACGTAGACATCACTGGATCATTTATTCAAGAGGACAGATAGAACTGAATCCAGCAAGGAACCAGAACCTGTGCCAACAATGTCAGGCATGAGTGAAATTGCAGCTTGCCCTCTATTTTGTATTGCCGATGATCCTTCAGCTCTACCATCTCTTACCTCCTCTCCCTCTTCCAGTCAGTAACTCTTCTTCCCTGTTCATTCGATGTCAGCCCCTCCATGCCAGCTGTTGTACCCTACTCTGTACTTTTCAAGGTACTGCACTGTAAGATTAAAAGTGTTTTCCTTATTTTTTGTGTTTGTTTTTTATGTATTATTTGTGTGAGAAGTATAAACCTATTACAGTACAGTACTATACAGCCAATTGTGTTAGTTGGGTACCTAGGCTAACTATGTTGGAATTATGAACAAATTCAACTTATAAACGTGTTCTTGAAATGAAACTTGTCCATACGTAGGGAACTTATTGTACTTTCTCACACCATATAACAAGTAAACTCAAAATGGGTTGAAGGTTTAAATGAAATACCTGAAACTATAAAACTCCCAGAAGAAAATATAGACAGTACACTCTGCGATATTAGTCTTCAAAATTTTTTGGACCTATCTCCTTATGTAAGAGAAAGAAAAGCAAAAACAGAAATGAGAATGGGAAATTAAAAAAAATAGAAATGGGAGTGAATCAAGCTAAAAAGATTTTGCAGAGCAAAGGAAACCATCAACAAAACAAAGAGCCTACTTAATGGGAAAAGATAATTGCAAATAACATGTCTAATGAGGGGCTAATATCCAAAACATACAAAAACTCATTCATGTACTATGAATGAGGGGAATCGCTTAATACAAGCTTATTAGACAACCGAGCGGCTTGGAGGTTCCCCACTAGACCTTTCAATAAGGCTTAATCAACCAAGTAAGACCCTGATGAGGCTGGCAATTAGACTTACTGTATTTTTAAATGGAGTTGCTGAGTTTTAAAATGTTAAAGTGCTATTTCAACACGGTGATGACAAAGTCAGAGATGCTGTTGTGACCACAAAAAAAAAAAAAAAGAATACGCTAGCGGGAATGGTCAATTTAAAAAGTGAATACCAATTTTTAAGGCAGAGAAAATCTATTGAAAACTAAGAGAAACAACAGAAATTGAACTCATTGGAAAAGACCCTGATGCTGGTAAAGATTGATGGAAGGAGAAGGCAATGACAAAGGATGAGACAGTTGGATGACATCACCAACTCAATGGATGTGAGTTTAAGCAAACTCAAGGAGACAGTTAAGGACAAGGAAGCCTAGCAAGCTGCAGTCACAAAAAGTCATACACAACTTACTGACTGAACAAGGGCCAATAAATCATTATATAACTAAATATGATCTCTAGGGACTGATGGCATTGATTCTAAACATTTGGAAAGGGTAAGACCAGAAGCTTCCAAGTGTCCAAATACCACCACACCACTGTTCTTACCTGCAAGACCCACTAGCTAGTCACACAATTAATGAAATGATTCAAATATGTGCCTTGGGGAAGTTATATATTACTCAGTTCAGTCACTCAGTTGTGTCCAACTCTTTGCGACCCCATGAATGGCAGCATGCCAGGCCTCCCTGTCCATCACCAACTCCTGGAGTCCATCCAAACCCATGTCCATTGAGTCAGTGATGCCATCCAACCATCTCATCCTCTGTCGTCCCCTTCTCCTCCTGCCCTCAATCTTTCCCAGCATCAGGGTCTTTTCCAAGGAGTCAGCTCTTCACATCAGGTGGCCAAAGTATTGGAGTTTCAGCTTCAACATCAGTTCTTCCAATGAACACCCAAGACTGATCTCCTTCTACACCTCTTGTAATTCTAGGGTCTTCACAAACAATCAAAGCTGCAGCATTTGTGGATGCCCAGGCCTTCTCACTGTATCTGGACTCTTTCAATGAGGGAACAAACTACCTGAGATATTCATTAGGATTTCAAATAACTAGGAAACTGCTTACTCCATCGGAGCTATTTACTAAATACCACAGAGCATGAATACAACCACTGAGATTACTGACAGCAGCAAAACAAAAATGGTGTGGGCACTTCATCTTCCCGTTAATTGACTGTCTTTGTTATACAATACTGCCTGCAAAAATCTGACTACAATCCTAACCGCAAGCTACAGTAATCATGTCAATATGTGAACTATCTGAATATCTAATTATAAAAAAAGAAGGCAATTTCACAGTGGAAGCATTGTCCTAATTCAAGAAACCTAGCTATATTAACTTATTAGACTGACATAGCAGAAAGATGAAAAACTTTAATTTGAAAGATAATTATTTTTAGCTGATTAATATGCTTCAAATTAAATTCGCTGCTTTTAATGGGCCTATCAATTTGACAACCTGGGAAATTAATAAATTTTGCATGCAGTAATTCTAGGAAATTTATACAGCCAAGCTACACTTCATTACAAGGCTTACCTTCACAGTAGGCATTGTCTTCTCGAAGAGCCCTAAAACCGTCTCGACAGCTACAAACAGCTCTGTCATTCAGATTTCTGCAGACAGAATTCTCCATGCAGTTATGCCTTTCAGAGCAAAAGTCATAACCTACAGGAAAAAAGAAATTATTATGGTAAATGAACTCATAACAAAGCAAAAGCATTTGTCTCTTAATATCTTTCTTTTATTTAGAAGCTATATTTTCTTACACAATTATGTTGATATCTTCATCCAATGTTTATAGAACCACATGTTAATTGCAATAAAAAGTTTTTTTAGTGTATTTAACTCCATTAAGAGTTAACTGAAGGAGGTCACCATTAACCCCACCAGAACTTACACAGGACTGGGGAAACAGACGGTTGGAGGGCACAAACAGAACCTTGTGCACCCCAGGACCCAGCAGAAAGGAGCAGTGACCCCACAGGAGACTGACCCAGACTTACTTGTGAGTGTCCAGGAGTCTCAGGCGGAGGCATGGGTCAGCAGTGGCCTGCTGCAGGGTTGGGGGCACTAAGTGCAGCAGTGCCTGCATGGGACCTTTTGAAGGAGGTCGCCATTATCTGCTTTACCTCCACCATAATTTGGTCTGAGGTCATACAACAGCAAGGGAACAAAGCCCCGCCCATCAACAGAAAATTGAATTAAAGATTTACTGAGCATGGCCCTGCCCATCAGAACCAAACCTAGTTAGTCTCTCCCATCAGGAAGCTTCCATAACCCTCTTATCCTTATCCATCAGAGGGCATACAGAATGAAAACCACAATCATAGAAAATTAATCAAACTGATCACATGAACCACAGCCTTGTGTAACTCAACAAAACTATAAGTCATGACCTGTAGGGCCACCCAAGACAGAAGGGTCATGGTGGAGAGTTCTGACAAAACATGGTCCACTGGAGAAGGGAATAGCAAACCACTTCAGTATTCTTGCCTTGAGAACCCCATGAGCAGCATCAAAAGACAAAAAGAGAGGACACTGAAAGATGAACTTCCTTGGGTGCCCAATATGCTACTGGAGATTAGTGGAGGAATAACTCCAGAAAGAATGAAGAGATAGAGCCAAAGCAAAAAGAACACCCAGTTGTGGATGTGACAGGTGATGGAAGTAAAGTCCGATATTGTAAAGAGCAATATTGCATAGGAATCTGGAATGTTAGGTCCATGAGTCAAGGGGAACTGGAAGTGGTAAGACAGGAAATGGTAAGAGTGAACACCAACATTTCGGAATCAGTGAACTAAAATGGACTGGAATGGGTGAATTTAACTCAGATGACCATTATATCTACTACTGTGGGGAAGAATCCCTTAGAAGAAACGGAGTAGCCATCACAGACAACAAAAGAGTCCAAAATGCAGTACCTGGATGCAATCTCAAAAATGACAGAATGATCTCTGTTCATTTCCAAGGCAAATCATTCAATATCACAGTAATCCAAGTCTATGTCCCAACCAGTAATGCTGAAGAAGCTGAAGTTGAATGGTTCTGTGAAGACCTACAAGACCTTCTAGAACTAACACCCAGAAAAGATGTCCTTTTCATTATGGGGGACTGGAATGCAAAAGTAGGAAGTCAAGAGATACCTGGAGTAACAGGCAAATTTGGCCTTGGAGTATAAAATGAAGAAGGTCAAAGGCTAACAGTTTTGTCAAGAGAATGCACTGGTTGTAACAAACACCCTCTTCCAACAACACAAGAGAAGATTCTATACATGGACATCACCAGATGGTCAACACATTTTGAAATCAGATTGATTATATTCTTTGCAGCCAAAGATGGAGAAGCTCTACACAGTCAGCAAAAACAAGATCAGGAGTTGACTGTGGCTCAGATCACAAATTCCTTATTGCCAAATTCAGACTTAAATTGAAGAAAGTAGGGAAAACCACTAGACCACTCAGGTATGACCTAAATCAAATCCCTTATGATTATACAATGGAAGTGACAAATAGATTCAGTGGATTAGATCTGATAGAGTGCCTGAAGAATTATGGATGGAGGTTCATGACATTGTACAGGAGGCAGTGATCAAGATCATACCCAAGAAAAAGAAATGCAAAAAGGCAAAAAGTTGTCTGAGGAGGCCTTACAAACAGCTGAGAAAAGAAAACACAAGAAAGGCAAAGGAGAAAAGGAAAGATATACTCATTTGAATGCAGAGTTCCAAAGAATAGCAAGGAGATATAAGAAAGCCTTCCTCAGTGATCAGTGTAAAGAAATGGAGGAAAGCAATAGAATGGGAAAGACTAGAGATTTCTTCAAGAAAATTAGAGATACCAATGGAACATTCCATGCAAAGATGGGCATAATAAAGGAAGAAATGGTATGGACCTAACAGAAGCAGATGATATAAAGAAGAGGTGGCAAGAATACACAGAAGAACTATACAAAAAAGATCTTCACAACACAGATAACCACGATGGTGTGATCACTCAGCTACAGCCAGATATTCTGGAATGTGAAGTCAAGGGGGCCATAGGAAGCATCACTGCAAACAAAGCTAGTGGAAGTGATGGAATTCCAGTTGAGCTAATTCAAATCTTAAAAGATGATGCTGTGAAAGTGCTGCACTCAATACGCCAGCAAATTTGGAAAACTCAGCAGTGGCCACAGAACTGGAAAAGGTCAGTCTTGATTCCAATCTGAAAGAAAGGCAAAGCCAAAGAATGTATAAACTACTGCACAATTGCACTCATCTCACACACTGGTAAAGGAATGCTCAAAATTCTCCAAGCCAGGCTTCAACAGTACATGAACCGTGAACTTCCAGATGTTCAAGCTGGACTTAGAAAAGCAGAGGAATCAGAGATCAAATTGCCAACATCTGGTGGATCATTGAAAAAGCAAGAGAGTTCCAGAAAAATATCTATTTCTGCTTTACTGACTATGCCAAAGCCTTTGACTGTGTGGATCACAAGAAACTGTGGAAAATTCTGAAACAGAAAGGAATACCAGACCACCTGACCTGTCTCCTGAGAAATCTGTATGAAGGTCAAGAAGCAACAGTTAGAACTGGACATACAACAACAGACTGGTTCCAAATCGGGAAAGGAGTACATCGAGGTTGTATATTGTCACCCTGCTTGTTCACCTTATATGCAGAGTACATCATGAGAAATGCCAGGCTGGAAGAAACACAAGCTGGAATCAAGATTGCTGGGAGAAATAAAAATGACCTCAGATACACAGATGACACCACCCTTTTGGCAGAAGGTGAAGAAAAACTCAAAAGTCTCTTGATAAAAGTGAAAGAGGAGAGTGAAAAAGTTGGCTTAAAACTCAACATTCAATAATTTAAGATCATGGCATCCAGTCCCATCACTTCATGACAAATAGGTGGATCATGGCATCCAGTTCCATCACTTCATGACAAATAGGTGGGGGAACAGTGGAAATAGTGGCTGACTTTATTTTTCTGGGCTCCAAAATCACTGCAGATGGTGACTGCAGCCATGAAATTAAAAGACACTTGCTCCTTCGAAGGAAAGTTATGACCAACCTAGACAGCATAAATTTTTTTTAATTTACAATATTGTATTGGTTTTGCCATATATCAAAATGAATCTGCCACAGGTATACATGTGTTACCCACCCTAGACAGCATATTAAAAAGCAGAGACATTACTTTGCCAACAAAGCTCTGTCTAGTCAAAGCTATGGTTTTTCCAGTAATCATGTATGGATGTGAGAGTTGGACTATATGAAAGCAGAGTGTCAAAGAATCGATGCTTTTGAACTGTGGTGTTGGAGGAGATTCTTGAGAGTCCCTTGGGCAGCAAGGAGATTGAACCAGTCCATCCTAAATATTCTGAATATTCGTTGGCTGGACTGATGCTGAAGCTGCAACTCCAATACTTTGGGCACCTGATGCAAAGAACTGACTCCTTAGAAAAGACCCTGATGCTGGGAAAGATTGAAGGCAGGAGGAGAGGGGACAGCAGAGGATGAGATGGTTGGGACAGGGAGACCTGGCATGCTGTGGTCCGTGGGTCGCAAAGAGTCAGACACAACTCAGCGACTGAAATGAACTGAACTGAACTGAACTGAAGATAACATAGTGAGGAAGGAAAGTAATCTGAGAATTAGTGATTGAACATTATCAGTAACTACAAGTAACACAGACCAAACCAGACCAGATGTTCACATTGTGTATTTAAGAAATGAAACAGATGACCTGGCATCTTAAAGAAAAAAATATACCAAAACTCTAAATGCTTTTTTTTAAAAAAAAACAATACACCATTTAATTTAATTTTCTCTGGAAATCTGCAAGACAAGTATGTCTACTCAAAAGAAAAAAGTTTATGAATTATAAAGATTCCAGAGTCTTTATGAGAGGAAATATAAATGGAACACTTCAAATACAGTGACACTAATCATGCGTAATTTCTTGAATTTCTTTTTCCTGTGTGAATCCCTTGTTCAAAGATCATCTAAGATGCCGAAATGAAAAGCTTGAACACTGGAATCTATATTTAATGGAAATTATATGATTATGCATCATTCAAACAATTTTAAAATTGCTTGATGAATAAATTTTCTAGCTAGTTTTACGCTGTCTAATGAATTATTACTTCAGCATGTATAAAAGAAAAGACATTTAGAAAAATACATTTCATGTAGCTCAGAATAAACTCATCTACTTACATGCAAGAAAAGACTTTTACTTGAGTAAATCGTAAAGATGTAAGTTCTACACCAGCTCATCTTATTTATCAAATTACCATAGAACATGTGATTCAGTGAAAGACTGAACCATAGCCAGCAGGTATACTCTGGCACAGCACAATGACTGATGTCCATTCCAACTGGTTTGTGCCCATAATGACTATGCTGAATATCATCACAGAGTTAAAACATATCTCCCATGAGATGTGTTAAAATGTATAGTAAAAAAAAAATTTGTACAATTTAATAAGCCTTAGGAAGGGTGAGGCTTGAGTGATTTCTACAGGAATTAAATAAAATAGAACTGAGGTGAATGAAAATTGGAAAACTACATAGTAAATAACAGCACTAAAATCACTTGACAACTTTACTTCACAAAATTCTTCACGATCTAAATTCTTATGATTCAGCCTGAAAATTTTGAAGTAAAAGGTTCAAAGAAGAGGAAAGTTAAAAATGTTTTCTCCTAGGGTTTTTTTCTTTCCTTCTTCTTTAAGTAGCTAAATTGAGACCATTTTTCTTAAAATGTGTTCCAGAGTCTTTTTACAATGCCTGAGGGGATAATTTCAGCTAAAAAGTCATCCTCGTTCTCTATTACAATCCATTTCTGATTTGGCCTAACTGATGGTAAGACTCCCTCATCTCAGCATCAAATATCACGCGCACACTCCACGCAGTGCTTAATTGCTGCAAGAATTTACAAACATAAAATAACAGTGTGATTCTACTTTTTACTATTTTAGGTTCATTTAGGGAGTACACTGCTTTTTGTCAAATGAGTTTTTATAAATTAACCCAGAGACTTGAAAATTGAAAATTTTGTCAAATTTTAACTTACTCTAAACAGTGTCAGCTATTTTGATTTAGTCTCTTGACAGACAAAAGTTGACTGAATCTATTGGTTATTTTACTGCTTAGATTCAAAAATGCCAAGGTTAAAAGGCTAACTGCTAACTACTGATGGGTAGAAAATTCAGACTCACTTAAAGGGATTTGTTTCCAATCTATACGGAAGAACTTAAAAAAAAAAAATCAGACGATGGGTTGGCAGTAAACAGTAGTTCTACTCCCATCATAGCTGCATTCCTACTCATCTGAGCTTGGATTTTAGAGTTGAAAGATCTACATCTGATCTCTGCCAATTACTGGCTGCATAAATTACTAGCTGTGTAAGTTAATTAACCTTTCTAAACCTTCAGATTCTCTCACCTGTAAATTAGGATACTATCTACCTCACAAAAATGTAAGCTTCACATGAGATCATCTATGCAAAAGTATAATAGTTTCACATTGGTTAATAATTAAAGTAATTAGAGTATTACTAATAAACCACAAATAAATGTGCTGAGATAGCTATCATAGGAGAAAATTCATATATTTGTTATAGACGGATAGAGCAATGATATAATACAATCAGGTCTTTCTTTTATTTCCTCCTTTCAATTTTAAACTCATGGATACCAAGTTTTCTATTCCTTTTAAGCTTTCCAAAGTTATATGAAGTTCTTGTATTAAGTATACTAGAACTTTCTATAACCTTCTATAAAATGTTAATATGCATTTTCTATGACTGTTGAGGTAAGGAAGGGTACAAAAGATTATACATAAGAACAACACAAATAAAGGTTTTTCATAATATCCAAGAGAAAAAGAATACAATAATTTTGAGGTGATTATTTGTTGGTTTTGCCTAAAGGTGTCTATTTCTTCTTACAGTAGGGAAAAAAAAAACCTAGCCATACCTGGAATGAACTTTTTACCTCTACTATTAGCCTAGATGCTTACAGGAAAATGGACTCCACAGCCTACTGATCAATGCCACACCAAACAATACATCCTACTAGCCTGAACATAATTTCTTCAGGTCTGAGCAAATGATCCAGTGCAGGTTAATGCAGATAATTAAATCTCAATTCTGGGACTTTTGTTAAACTCAAGAAGATACTGAACTTTGTCTTCCACCTACTTAAGTATCAAAATAATGTGAGCATAAGAATATCAGGGTCTACCCAAGAACACATAGAGTTTGAAAATAAGGGCATCTCAGAGGAGGCAAATAGATGAATGTAAGCAAAGTGACAAGGTTTGAGATCTGAATCAATCCACTCACCAGGGCCACGCATTCCATTTTTTCACTTAGGTCAGTTGGATTGACTGTTCTATCACTTATACCTGAAACAATACTAACTCATATTGGTACCATCTATGAGATGATGGGTAATCATGACTTTTCCCAAAATGTAGTTCATGTGCATGGATGAACATTTAAAATAAAGTACAGATAGCAATGGGCTTCCCAAACGGCAACCCACTCCAGTGTTCTTGCCTGGAGAATCCCAGGGACGGCAGAGCCTGGTGGGCTGCCGTCTATGGGGTTGCACAGAGTCGGACACGACTGAAGTGACTTAGCAGTAGCAGCAGCAGCAGTAGCTCAGGTGGTAAAGAATTCACCTGCAATGTGGGAGACCTGGGTTGGGAAGATCCCCTGGAGAAGGGACAGGTTGCCCAATCCAGTATTCTTGGGCTTTCCTGATGGCTCAGCTGGTAAACATTTCACCTGCAATGCAGGAGACCTGGGTTTGATCCCTGAGTTGGGAAGATCCCCTGGAGAAGGGAAAATCTATCCACTCCAGTACTCTGGCCTGGTGAATTTCGTGGATTGTATAGCCCATGGGGTCACAAAGAGTCAGACTCGACTGAGCAACTTTCAATTTAACTTTCAAAGATAGCAATGGAATTTTTTTAATGTGTACAAAAAATACATGAATTCAATAATCCAATCATTTCATGGATACCACTGGAATGAAACTAACTTTTCGCAAAATGTGTTAACTAACAGTAGATAATAAAAAATTAACTAAATGATGTTATTTGTGATAGATAAGAAGAATCACAAAGGTGTAATTGAATGATGTGGTAAATTATGAACTGTCCAGAAGTTGGGAGAAAACAGTCTATGCTCATTCAGCCTTATACACACAATGCCTCCATTACTTCTAATTGTTCAGATGTCATGTCTGACTCTTTGTGACCCCATGAACCAAAGCACGCCAGGCCTCCCTGTCCATCACCAACTCCCGGAGTCCACCCAAACCCATGTCCATTGAGTCAGTGATGCCATCCAACCATCTCATCCTCTGTCATCCCCTTCTCCTCCTGCCCTCAATCTTTCCTAGCATCAGGGTCTTTTCAAATGAGTCAGCTCTTTGCATCAGGTGGCCATAGGATTGGAGTTTCAGCTTCAATATCAGTCCTTCCAAATAACACCCAGGACTGATCTCCTTTAGGATGGACTGGTTGGAAGTCTTGACAAAGTCAATACTAAATTAAAAAGTGGGTATCGTACAGCCACTATGGAGAACAGTGTGGAGAGTCCTTAAAAAACTGGAAATAGAACTGCCTTATGATCCAGCAATCCCACTGCTGGGCATACACACTGAGGAAACCAGAAGGGAAAGAGACACGTGTACCCCAATGTTCATCGCAGCACTGTTTATAATAGCCAGGACATGGAAGCAACCTAGATGTCCATCAGCAGATGAATGGATAAGAAAGCTGTGGTACATATACACAATGGAGTATTACTCAGCCATTAAAAAGAATACATTTGAATCAGTTCTAATGAGGTGGATGAAACTGGAGCCTATTATACAGAGTGAAGTAAGCCAGAAGGAAAAACACCAATACAGTATACTAACGCATATATATGGAATTTAGAAAGATGATAACAATAACCCTGTGTACAAGACAGCAAAAGTGACGCTGATGTATGGAACAGTCTTATGGACTCTGTGGGAGAGGGAGAGGGTGGGAAGATTTGGGAGAATGGCATTGAAACATGTAAAATATCACATATGAAACGAGATGCTAGTCCAGGTTCAATGCACGATACTGGATGCTTGGGGCTGGTGCACTGGGACGACCTGGAGGGATGGTATGGGGAGGGAGGAGGGAGGAGGGTTCAGGAGGGGGAGCACATGTATACCTGTGATGGATTCATTTTGATGTTTGGCAAAACTAATACAATTACGTAAAGTTTAAAAATAAAATAAAATTAAAAAAAAAAAAAAGTGGGTATCTGGTGAATAGGATATGATGGTCTACCGGCAGAGAAAGGGGTGGCCAAGAGAGGAGGAAGAGAATGGGAAGGGCTGAGATATGAAAACTCATAGTTTCACGTTATTTCTGTACCTAAATCAGAGTCCTCATTGTATGATGAAGTCTCTATCCTATTGTAATTGGTCATATGACTCCTTGAAAGAGCTCTTAAATATGAAAAAAGTGAAAAGAACACTTTTGCTACACTGTTCCTGAGATGCTACAACAGAAGAGAAGAGGGTATCTAGAAAACAGTCCTGCCTGTATGTGACTTGGTGCCTAGAGATTTGGAGCCTTATTTCGGTGCACAGCTTGGTTTCCAAACACTGGCTGAGCCTCCAGTGGAAAGGTCAACTCTTTAATCTCATGCTCTGCCCTCAGGGAATATTTAATAAGCATTGTTGAACAACTTACTTTTTCAGATGTGAACATGTCATCTTTAGCACTAGGCAGACAGGCCTGGAATGAATTTGTCACAACATATGTATAGGAGCTGACTCAAAATTTCAGCCTTCAAAAATTAATTTGCTTTTTAGTTTAAAAGTCAGACAATAGCAGAAGAACTCATTTGTTTATTCTATATATTTGAAGTAAAAAATGGAAGCAATTTTTATTTTACATGGTGTTAAGATGTTTCAAGAAAGGTCAACTTATCCAATTTCAGCTCCAGTATTAACTAAGCCAGTGGTTCTCAACCCAGGCTGTGTAAAATAATTACTCAAGTTTTTTTTGAAAGCTGATACCAAGGTTCTATCATATAATCTCACCTGACTCTGAAACACTTGTTCAGGAATAAGGAAAAGGAATCTCTGCTTTTACCTTAGCAAGGGCAATTCCATATTGGAGGCCCCAGTTCCATTGTGAGAAAAACCCATGCTGTAGGACTAAATATGCTATAATGTGATTAAATACTTAAAGAACAATCTCTTGAGAAACTTCAGGAAGTACAGGATGCTTCAACTCCACAGCTACAGATAACCTGTTCTCCTTACACAATCACACAATGATGCTAATCAGACCACCGCCCCACCAGCTTCAAGGTGATTATTGGAGCAGACTGTGCTGCTTCACACATAGCCCCCACCAGCACACCTCTGAAACTGTTCCTTTACAAACTCTGTTCCCTGTCTGGCAACTTGAAAATGGTTTGGGGATGCTAGTCCACCAGCTTCCTGAATAACACTTCCCCTCCCCCCAACTCTTTTCTCTTGAATAGCAACTTTTGAGCAATGAGCAGCCAAACCTGAGTTCAGTTCTGGCTTCAGTGGGTCACAAATCAAGTATATCAGTCTCAGATGGAAGGGGTATAGATCATAGTAAACTTTGTCATTGTATTTCAAGTGTGTTGTGTCAACATATTAACTTTTAAAACTATAGGTAATATAAACATAACAGTTTTTGTCCCTAGCTTTTCCATTCTTCCCTGGTGGCTCAGCTGGTAAAGAATCTGCCTGCAATGTGGGAGACCTGGGTTCGATCCCTGGGATGGAGAGATCCCCTAGAGATGGGAACAGCTACCCACTCCAGTATTCTGGCTTGGAGAATTCTAGGGACTGTATAGGCCATGGGGTCACAAAGAGTCAGACGTGACTGAACGATTTCACTTTCACTTTCCATTCTTAACTTGCTTTTGGTAATATGTTAAAGCTCTTTAAAAAGAAATGAATGTAATCAGGTCTTTTCTTGACATCTGAAATGCTCTGTTCTGTGCTTAGTCCCTCCGTTGTGTTCAACTCTATGTGACCCCATGGACTGCAGCCCGCCAGGCTCCTCTGTCGATGGGGATTCTCCAGGCAAGAATACTGGAGTGGATAGCCTATCCCTTCTCCAACAGATCTTCCTGACTCAGGGATTGAACTGTGGTCTCCTGCCTTGCAGGTGGATTCTTTACCAGCTGAGCTACCAGGGAAGCCCTCTGAAATGCCCTATTCTTACCCACATCTTTTTACCCAAATCCAGCCAATGCTGACTAATAGGTATTCACCTCTCTGCTCTTTAAGTATCTCCTGGACACCACTAGTAGATTAAAGATGGCCAAAAATTTTTAACACTCCTCCTTTCATAGTGGGATCTATTCCCCTCACACCCACCCCTTGAATCTGGGCTTGGCTGTAACTGCTTTGATCAATGAATTGTGGTAGAAGTGATGCTGTGTCAGTTCCAGACCTACTGTTTAACAGCCCCAAGCTACCATTTAAGAAATCTGATGACCATCCTACTAGGGAGACCACAGGGAGAAGTCCTGAGATTACGTAGAAAGGGAGAGAGTTCTGGCTATGACCAGCCTTCATGCCATGCCTGTTAAGATGCCCAACATACAGTGAGGCCATCTTGAACCTTCCAGCTCAGACCAACTTCCAGCTGAGTGATCCCAGTTAACACCCTATGAAGCAGAAGAATCACCTGGCTAAGCCTTGTCTGAATTGCTGACCCACAACACTGCAATATCTAGGCATACCTCAGAGATATTGCATGCGTGGTTCCAGATCACTGCAATAAAGTGAATATCACAGTAAAGCAAGTCACACAATTTTTTTTATTTTCTCAGTGCATATAAAAGCTATATTTTGGGAGTTCCCTGGTTGTCTAGTGTTTAGGATTCCAGGCTTTCACTCCTGTAGCCCAGGTTTAACCCTGATCAGGGAAATGAGATCCTGAAAGCCATGCAATGTGGCTAAAAAAAAGTTGTTTATACTATACTTTAGTATATTAAATATGCAATAGCATTACATCTGTAAAAAATGTGCATGATTTAATTTAAAATTTGTTGTTCAGTCTGTCAGTCATGTCTGACTCTCTGTGATCCCGTGGACTATGGCCAGGCTTCGCTGTCCTTCACCATTTAAAAATACTTTCTTGCTAAAAAATGATAATCATCATCTGAGCCTTCAGCAAGTTGTAGTAGGAATATTAAAGATCACTGATCACAGATCACCATAAAAAATATAACAATAATGAAAAAATTTGAATTATTGCTATTGTGAGAATAACCAAAATGTGATACAGAATCATGATGTGAACAAATGCTGCTGGAAAAATGCCACCAACAGTCTTTCCTGACACAGCGTTGCCATAAACCTTCAATTTGTAAATATCATAATATCTGCAAAGCACAACGAAGCAAAGTGCAACAAAAGGAGGTATGCCTGATAATAAAGTGATGGTTGTTTTAAGCCTCTGAACTTTGCGGTAATTTGTTATGCAGCAAAAGCCACTCAAAGTGTGGTCCCACTGACCAGTAGTCACCTAGGAGCTTAAGAGAAATGCAGATTCTTGAGCTCCACCCCAAACCTTCCAGATTAGGGTCTGTACTTTAATCCTTAGGTTATCTGTATACACATTTAATCCTGAGACGTTCTGGTATAGCCTACCTTTGGCTGCCAAAGACACTCTAGTCAAGCTGCATACTGGGAGTCCAGTTCCCAAATCAAGTGATTGGAATGAGCATTCTGGATTTGTATCAACTTCCACACATGCTCTATGCAAGGCACTGGCTCATGGAAAGTTAGGCTGAAAACACTAGTGGCTCTTCTTTTTTGTCTATTTGATTACAATCCTTTGTACTCTTAGTTCCTGAGAGCCATCCCTAAAGCTCTTGAAAGGCAGACCAAGTCTGAAATCACTCTGAAACTGCCAAAGAGCCTTTCATAGAACTGAGATTTTAAAACTCCTAAATGAATAGATGGAGCAATTAGCTAAAAAGAAAATGAAACCTGCACCATCCTCCAAAAAATGGGAGAGAAGGATCTTATATTTCCCTTTTAGTAAATGAGATTAAAAGGAAAGAAAATAGCATATATTTTATAAGGTTTCTTTTTCTTACTTTTTTCTGTTTAAGTTTTACTTGGTATCAATAAAGGCTATTATTAAAACACACGCTAGTAGCTCATATGAGGCACTTTGTTAATGTCACACCAACTACATGAGTTAAGAGTCCCAACTACATTCCCACTGTCATACAAGGAGAAAGACCCAGCCCTGCCCTCAAGGTGCAAAGTTCAATGAAGGAGACAGATTTACAAATACATGATTTCAAGATAATGCAAGAAGGCACACGTAATTTCATGATTGGTGGGGATCATAAAAGGTTCCATATAATCAATCCTTTAGTTTAATACTTGAATCTACAACAAAATACCAAATTTAAGAATCTTTGATGGTGGGCAGCCCACTCCATTTCTGAATATCTCAAATTTTACTGTTTTCTTATATCGAACTAAAAATCTAAGTTCCTTCTACTTATTGGTTGTAGGTCTATTATCACAAAGTCAACACAGAACAAGCAATGCATGTTTGTTGGCCTCTCTCTTCTCAGTGATACAGAAGCCTGTCAGTGAAGGAGAGTGGAATTGTGAAGAGAGGGATTTGAAGTAGCCAACATGGGAATTATGCTAAGTCAATTATAAAACAGACTGAAGAGAAAAGAAAAGCAAATCCACACCCCCCCCCAAAAAAAAACTCAATAAAATAACTCAGCACTGTTGTATGTTTTCAACAATGTCATGCTGACTCAGAACCAATACACAGAGAGAGTTTAGAAACCTAGACTTTGAGCCAGGTACAAGACACCCAGCAGAAAGGGAAAATTCCATAGTCTTTGGAAATAACTTCCCTATAAAAAGTTTTATTTCCTGTCAGTTGAAATTGCCTCCTAGAATGACTCATGCACATAAATCTTACTTTCCAAAAAATCTTACCTTTACAGACTTTGCAACAGCTATGAGACAAAGTAATCTGATGCGACTCTGCACAGTCCAGAGCGGGACAGCCTGAACTCTCAACCAGCTTCATGCTCTGGTCCTGTTAGACAACAGAAAATAAATGCTTCAAACTTATCAGTTAGGACTAACTCCTAATTCTGGAAACTCCTAAGTTTCCAGATCCAGCATTAAAGACATCTCTTCAAACATAAGAATAAAATTTTCATCCTGAGAACATCTGCATAGGTCACAGACTCACTTGCAAAATGATATCAAATGACAATTGGAAAGACTTTCAAAGGGACAAGCAGATTTGGGAATGGAAGCATGCCTTCAATTTCCAAACATTAGAGTTATCCTGAGAGATTCTGTTAGTTTAAAACATATTTGCACATCCAGATGACAATTGTGGCAAAGAGATAGCTTGAATTTGATTAACAGCTCACTTTGAAAAAACAATACACAAAAACTGGACTTTTTAAACATTCTCACTTCAAAGTTTCCAAACTGTTAAAGAGATTATACCAAGTGAGTATGATAAGGAATGCTGTGGATCTCTCACAAAACATTTCCAAAAAGGGAAATGTGGGTAGGATTTATGTCTCTTGCGCATGAATGTCTCACATATTTTCTGGCACATAATTGGTACTCAAAAAATTTTCCTGAGTGAATGAATAATACAAAATGATTATAGTTCTAGTCACTAAAGTAGATAAAACTTTAAGAGAAAACCAAAATAGAGAACACTTTTCTGATAAATGGAGTACCACTGCCTTGAAGCAAACATTTTGCTTCTAAACTGCCAATCTCTAGTCTCTTAACAACAAGAGTCATAAACTGTTGTATTATGCTTACCAGTGCATAAGAAATAAAATAATCATTGGAAATGGAAGGCTTCCATCTTAACACTGCTCAATAGCTTAGGTTTTTAGATGTTATTTCTATAAGTACTGCTTCTATTGAAGAAAAAGTTTTAATAACTTCAATATCCCCCTCTTTCTGGTTTATTGACGGAAAGGATCTTCTCCATGCCACGATAATCTCTTATCAAGAAAGTGGCAGGAGACACATATACAGTGGGAGTCAAACCCTGTCCTTCCTTTGGTGTGACAGTAATATCCATTCTGATCATCTTATCTTCAAGATCAGGGTGTGTTTCTGTGTTACTATTAAGCTCACAAACTGCCCAGGACACGTTTCCAAGGTCACAAAACTGACAATAAAAGAACAAAGGACTAGAATTGACGGCCCAGAAAGTGGAAGCCCAAGAGAGCTGTCAATTATGTAAAATACCGAAGTTAAAGGGCCTGAAGGGGGAAGAAACAGTGGAAGTCCTTAATGTCAAGAATTTCATGAAGAATAATAAAAGTTTATGATGATGAGGGAGGGCTGTGCGGTAGAATCCACACCCACAAGCTACATGTTACTCAAACACGGTAAATGAAAGCACGTGTGAGATTTTGATGACTCACATTATAAAAGACTGTAAAATATTTCCTTAAGAATTTTATATTGATGACATTGGAACTGATAATATTTTGGCTATATGGGGTTGTATACAGAAAGTTTAGCCCAATAAAAATCACATGTGTGGCCTGCATCATATTTTTACTGGATAGCACAGCATGAGAGGGTAGTAAATTGGTGTCTTTTGTTGGAGCAAATAAAAGGTAACATGTATTCATTCAACAATATTTATTATGCACCTGGAGAGTTGACTATACCCAGAAGTTTCACAAACCCAATTTAAAATAAAATCAATTTTTTAGGTATTTTAAAATCAAATAGGAAACCATCTCAGAAAATTTCTAAATCATAATGATCAGTATTGCAGAACACATTTGTCAAATGAAAAGATCACACACAGAAAATGGAGAATCTTCAAATGCCCTCACAATGTTAAAATTTAAGGCTGATATTTCAAAGTTAGACTTTACTTAGGAATCAGCTGACAAAATTTCCACCTTCCTTGATGTAACTTTTCTCTGATTTCCTTGGTGTTGCTGTATCTCACTCCAAGCCTTCCAGTCCTTGTTTCAATAGTGGGACCACAGTTCAGTTGAGTTCAGTCACTCAGTTGTATCCAACACTTTGCAACCCAATGGACCAGAACACACCAGGCCTCCCTGTCCATTCCAACACCCAGAGTTTACTCAAACTCATGTTCACTGAGTTGGTGATGCCATTCAAGCATTTCATCCTCTGTCATCCCCTTCTCCTCCCGCCTTCAATCTTTCCCAGCATCAGGGTCATTTCAAATGAGTCAATTCTTCACATCAGGTGGCCAAAGTATTGGAGTTTCAGCTTCAACATCAGTCCTTCCAATGAATATTCATTGGAATATTCAGGACTGATTTCCTTTAAGATGGACTGGTTGGATCTCCTTGCAGTCCAAGGGACTCTCAAGAGTCTTCTCCAACACCACAGTTCAAAAGCATCAATTCTTCAGCTCAGCTTTCCTTATAGTTCAACTCTCACATCCACACATGACCACTGGAAAAACCATAGCCTTGACTAGACGGACTTTTCTTGGCAAAGTAATGCCTCTGCTTTTAAATATGCTCTCTAGGTTGGTC
This sequence comes from Bos indicus x Bos taurus, assembly GCF_003369695.1. Taxonomy (NCBI): domain Eukaryota; kingdom Metazoa; phylum Chordata; class Mammalia; order Artiodactyla; family Bovidae; genus Bos; species Bos indicus x Bos taurus. The sequence continues at coordinate 84,618,560 of NC_040080.1, forward strand.
ATAACTTTTCTTCCAAGGAGTGTCTTTTAATTTCATGGCTGCAATCACCATCTGCAGAGATTTTGCTGCTACTGCTAAGTCGCTTCAGTCGTGTCCGACTCTGTGCGACCCCATGGAATGAAGCCTACCAAGCTTCTCCATCCATGGGATTCTCCAGGCAAGAACACTGGAGTGGGTTGCCATTTCCTTCTCCAAAGGGCCCCCAAAAATAAAGTCTGCCACTGTTTCTGTTGTTTCCCCAAATACTAGCCATGAAGTGATGGGACCAGATGACACCACCCTTATGGCAGAAAGTGAAGAACTAATGAGCCTCTAGATGAAAGTGAAAGAGGAGAGTGAAAAAGTTGGCTTAAAGCTCAACATTCAGAAAAGTAAGATCATGGCATCCGGTCCCATCACTTCATGGCAAACAGATGGGGAAACCGTGGAAACAGTGGCTGACTTGATTTTTCTGGGCTCCAAAATCACTTCAGATGGTGATTGCAGCCATGAAATTAAAAGACGCTTACTCCTTGGAAGGAAAGTTATGACCAACCTAGGTAGCATATTCAAAAGCAGAGACATTACTTTGTCAACAAAGGTCTGTCTAGTCAAGGCTATGGTTTTTCCAGTGGTCATGTATGGATGTGAGAGTTGAACTATAAAGAAAGCTGAGTGCCAAAGAATTGATGCTTTTGAACTATGGTGTTGGAGAAGACTCTTGAGAGTCCCTTGGACTGCAAGGAGATCCAACCAGTCCATTCCTAAAGATCAGTCCTGGGTGTTCACTGGAAGAACTGATGTTGAAGCTGAAACTCCAGTACTTTGGCCACCTGATGCGAAGAGCTGACTCATTTGAAAATACCCCCATGTTGGAAAAGATTGAGGGCAGGAGGAGAAGGGGACGACAGAGGATGAGATGGTTGGATGGCATCACCGACTCAATGGACATGGGTTTGGGTGGACTCCAGGAGTTGGTGATGGACAGGGAGGCCTGGCATGCTGCGGTTCATGGGGTCACACATGACTGAGAGACTGAACTGAACTGAACTGATGGGACCAGATGCCATGATCTTAGTTTTCTGAATGTTGAGCTTTAAGCCAACTTTTTCACTCTCCTCTTTCATGTTCATCAGAAGCTCTTTAGTTCTTCTTCACTTTCTGCCATAAGGGTGGTGTCATCTGCATATCTGAGGTTATTGATATTTCTCCTGGCAATCTTGATTCCAGCTTGTGATTCCTCCAGCCCAGCGTTTCTCATGATGTACTCTGCATATGAGTTAAATAAGCAGGGTGACAATATACAGCCTTGACATACTCCTTTTCTTATTTGGAACCAATCTGTTGTTCCACAGCCAGTCCTAAATGTTGCTTCCTGACTTGCATACAGGTTTCTCAAGAGGCAGGTCAGGTGGTCTGGTATTCCCATCTCTTTCAGAATTTTCAACAGTTTATTGTGATCCACACAGTCAAAGGCTTTGGCGTAGTCAATAAAGCAGAAATAGATGTTTTTCTGGTACTCTCTTGCTTTTTCGATGATCCAATGTATGTTGGCAATTTGATCTCTGGTTCCTCTGCCTTTTCTAAATCCAGCTTGAACATCTGGAACCTCACGGTTCACATTCTGTTGAAGCCTGGCTTGGAGAATTTTGAGCATTACTTTACCACCGTGTGAGATAAGTGCAATTGTGTGGTACTTTGAGCATTTTGGGGCATTGCCTTTCTTTGGGATTGGAATGAAAACTGACCTTTTCCAGTCCTGTGGCCACTGCTGAGTTTTCCAAATTTGCTGGCATATTGAGTGCAGCACTTTCACAGCATCATCTTTCATGATTTGAGATAGCTCAACTGGAATTTCATCACCTCCACTAGCTTTGTTCATAGTGATGATTTCTAAGGCCCACTTGACTTCACATTCCAGGATGTCTGGTCTAAGTGGATGATCACATCATCGTGATTATCTGGGTCATGAAGATCTTTTTTGTATAGTTCTGTGTAATCTTGCCACCTCTTTATAATATCTTCTGCTTCTGTCAGGTCCATACATTTCTGTCTTTTATTATGCCCATCTTTGCATGAAATGTTCCCTTGGTATCTCTAATTTTCTTGAAGAGATCTCTAGCCTTTCCCATTCTATTGCTTTCCTTTATTTCTTTGCACTGATCACTGAGGAAGGCTTTCTTATCTCTCCTTGCTATTCTTTGGAACTCTGCATTCAAATGAGTGTATCTTTCCTTTTCTCCTTTGCTTTTCGCTTCTCTTTTTTTGACAGTTATTTGTAAGGCCTCCTCAGACAACCATTTTGCTTTTTTGCATTTCTTTTTCTTGGAGATGGTCTTTATCCCTGTCTCCTATACAATGTCAGGAACCTCTGTCCATAGTTCATCAGGAACTCTATCAGATCTAGTCCCTTAAATCTATTCTCAAAACAGCATTTTTGAAGAGACACTTATGAGAAAACCCAAACTTGAAATGTAGCTTCAGCAATTGTGTTAATGTGCCCATGCCCCAGTTGCCTTATCTTTAAGATGGTAACCTACAACCTGAGAGAGCTGGTTTAGAGCCAAAAGGAGCAGCCAGAATACCTTATAATGAACATGGACAAATCAGAGCTTTCACATTCTGGATATCAAATCTGTCACAGTTTTGCTGTTTTATGTCTCCATGCTTATCCCCATAGTCTTCCAATTTAAGATGCTTGAGGTATATTGCTGGCTTTTTTCAGATTCAGTTTATCTTGGAAAGATTCTGAGGACTTTCCTTTCACCAACATTTAATCAAATGAATTCTCACAGTGTATTGCAGCAGAGTAAATAACTTATCTTAATTTTCTATATAATCTATACATACTAAATCATCCCCTGAAACCAAGTACAAGAGGCATTTAAGAAGAAAATTAGTGGTCAAATATAAATGAACCCTAAAGCAGAAATCTTATATGTAGACAGTTTCCTTTAAAGAGAGTAGGGCTTGAAATAGAACATTATGGTAAAAGAATATAAGATGATAGTTTACAAAAGGTATATGTGAACAGTGTTATGGAACATATTTACTTTTTCAATTAGGTCAAGAAGCAGAGTTAAAATGAATCACGTTTGCTTCAGAAGCATATTTCAAGAGACCATGGTCGCACATCTATAAAGCATTTTCCTTCAAATCAATTAAAATATCCCTCCCAAAGAAATTAAGATCAATATTAGTCTTGTCTCCATAGAATAGCTAATTTTAATTAGGCAAATTGCATTTTGTCTTTAACTGGACAGAGTGATATTTGTCACATGAGTCAAAACTAAAATGACAACAGGCTGAGTCTACATTTATCTACATTTTCTTCAAAACAGCAAACAAGGAGGTGATTTGTATTTAGAAAACATAAGACAACTTCATAAAAATTTGATTTGACAAAACAGGGCTTTTATTTATTGGGAAAATTATTTTATAATCACTAATTTACATGATTGCAAAAACAATTAGAATTTTCTGTACAGTTGAGCTGTAATTAATACCTTAAATTTTTTTAAATTTTCTCTTTGCCTAAGAAGTTTTAAAAGTATTACAGGAGTCAGATTTTTAAAGAGACATTTACTATGTTCACATAATTGGAAGAATTTTAAAACACACATGAAGAATTTCCTTACCTTGCACTCATAGAGAACACATACTCCAGAAGAGGAATAGACTGTATTTCTTTGTCCTTCAAAGTATGTCCGTCCTTGAAATTGGCATATGGCTTTGGAATAAAAAATACAAATATATATATATATATATTTAATGTTTTGTTATGAAAAATAGCTTACAGGTATTCATATAATTTTGCCTCAATATTTCACATTCTTACGATTTTTCAAGGTGCTTGAGTAACTATAATCCTAAATTTAATCCAGCATAAGTAACTTGTAGGCCCAAGTTACGTTCATGCTCATTAAGTTCAAAGAGGAAAATAAGGTACATCATGGATGAGAGGTAACGGCAAGTCAAAATTAAAATCTGGAAAAGGGGTGCTGATAAGTAGACTCTAAGCAAGTTACTTGCCTGCTAGATGATGTCGCACCTAAGGGCAGATTAAGCAGGTGCTCAAGGCAGCTACTGATTCAGGGGCAACACAACTCTGAGAAAAGCTCATTTTTTTACATACCACTGCCGAATTTTAAATTTTAAGACAGAAAATTAGAAAGAAACTATTTAACTTTCAGTACATATATGCATATTTATTTTATGTTTTATGGGATGGGGTTATTTATAAGTAGACATGGATTAGGGCTCCCTATTTAAGATGTTGAAAGGTCTTAATCTGCCACTGTCACATCCTGCCTTGCATCCATTGTTGTTGTTGCTGTTTGGTCACTAAGTTGTGTGCGACTCTTTTGTGACCCCATGGACTGCAGCCCACCAGGCTCCTCTGTTTATGGGATTTCCCAGGCACGAATACTGGAATGGGTTGCCATTTCCTTCTCTAGACGATCTTCCTGACTCAGGGATTGAACCCACATCTCCTGCACTGCAAACAGGTTCTTTACCACTGAGCCACCAGGGAATCCCCCTTATATGCATTACAATTACATACAATTAAAACAAAACAAAACTTCAGACTTGAGGAAGATATTTTTAATTAAAAAATGCATAGAAGGTATGAAATAATTTTTTGAAAATTTCAAAATATTTACAATACACACATTTACTTGATGGAAACCATTTGCTTGTTTTGAAATGAATATTTTGCACTACCTATGTTGATTCATCACCTAAATAGAAACAGATTTACCCTGATGCTAATTAAGCTTAACTTCCAGCTTCCTTCTCTAGCTTAGACACTCTTCTATGACTCTGAACCAACTTTTTTCACAAATTTGTATTGTTTTTCTTTCAAAGGGCCCTTAATATTGTATGCTTTGGAACTTCGTGACACCTAGATCAACCCAAGCTAACTACTCCAAAAGACCAGAGGAAGTGGTCATCTGATAAAAAGAAAAAGACACGAGCAATTTGTTAACCCTATTTACTAAATCCAATTTTCAGTTACATGCTAAGTCACTTCAGTCATGTCTGACTCTGCAACCCCACGGACTGTAGCCCACCACGCTCATTCATCCATGGGATTTTCTAGGCAAGAATACTGGAGTGGGTAGGCATTCCCTCCTCCAAGGGATCTTTCTGACCCAGGGATTGAACCCACGACTCTTTATGTCTACCTGCACTGGCAGGCCAGAGAAGGCAATGGCACCCCACTCCAGTACTCTTGCCTGGAAAATCCCATAGACAGAGGAGCCTGGTAGGCTGCAGTCCATGAGGTCGCTAAGAGTCAGACACAACTGAGTGACTTCCCTTTCACTTTTCACTTTCATGCATTGGAGAAGAAAATGGCAACCCACTCCAGTGTTCTTGCCTGGAGAATCCCAGGGACAGGGGAGCCTGGTGGGCTTTCATCTATGGGGTTGCACAGAGTCGGACACGACTGAAGCGGCTTAGCAGCAGTAGCAGCAGCAGCACTGGCAGGCAGGTTCTTCACCACTAATGCTACCTGGGAAGCCTTTATAACTACATGAATTTTACAAAATGGGTGTAGACATTTCCTTTTAATTTCATTGTGTGAGTTAGAATAAAGTCCCTCTTCAGAATTTATATATCCCATTATCTTTAAAAGTATCACTTTGCCTATAAAATTTATAACAAATAAATTAGACATGCTTCTATTAATAATATTGAATATATTTATATATGGTTGTTCAAATATTCATATTTAATCCAACTTTCATCCTTGCTCAAAAATTAACTGTTTAAAAGATGCACATTTAAATAATGGAAAGTATACACATTTTAAAATGCCATCCTTCACCTGATCTCCTTACTCAGCTCTTATTAACAAATTTCACTACATAATATACATTACTGGCAAATTGGTTTAAAAGTTTTGAAGCTTGCTGAAAGAGAATACACTTACTTGCATAAATTATATTACTTAAAAGCTGGCTGAAGCTTGCTCATTCATGAATATTCAAAATGAAACTACAGATTTATCAGTTGCATACTATCTATCATATTATGAATTAAAATAGCATGTGCATTGACTTAATGAATCTGATTGATTGTAAAACATGCCTCTCCAATGTGTCATTTTTAAGAGGTTTTTTTTTCTCTCTTATGAGATTGTATAACCTCAAAATAACAAGATCTGGCATATGGTGTGTTCAGTTATATCAATAACTACTACATATTTTTCAAAAAGGAGAATAAATAAAATTTTACTTCTTCAGCACCTGCCAATCAAAGGTCCCTAGGCCTATTCTGTCAATATTATACAACTTGATAACTGCAGCCTATTCAAATCCAAGGGTATGTTGAAAAAAAAAAACACCAAAAACTGATGCTCCAATTTTTTCTTAGAACAGAAGGAAAACTAAATGCTGTAAAAAATACAAGGATAAATACTTCTTACACAAAGTTTTATTATAATTTAATATTCATGCAGAGCAGATGGACCTTCTGTTCTAAACTCTTAATTCAAAAGACTCAAACAGGCAACTTGTGAGACAATAGGGCACCAAATGGAGCTTGGCTGAGGGAGAAGAACAAAACGAATGAGACCACAATTGCTTCATTCTGTTTCAAGCAATGAGCACAAACAAGAGGAGCTTAGCTTAGAGAGAATCCAAAGTGAGTGATTTTTGATCAACTGTTGTGATTCTCCATAATTCTAAGGTTTACTTCAAATTCTAGTAATGTCATCAGGATATGCCTTCCTTAGGCTCTTTAGCAGTAAATGTTAAGACACTCAGAAATATATATATTCCTAATCATTCCTAAAAATACTACAAGGAATTCGCAAAGTACAATTAGGATAGCTCTGGGCAATAGGAGTACACTGCAGAAGTAAAAGTCATATTAATTTATTAATACATATAACAAGCATGTACTGATCTCCTATTAACATGCCAGGTAGTCTGCTAGGTACTAGGACTCAAAGATGAAAGAGACACGATTCACACCCTAATGCTGAGTAGAGAAGACAGATGTGTACACAAATAACTATAATGAAAACCGAACTCAAGTGCTATAATTGAGACATTCATGACTGAGATGTAAAATACAGGAGATTCATTGATGAAATGGGAAGGGATAACTGGATCAGGGCTGAGCAAACAAATAATGGTTGTAGAAGTTTCCAAACTCTGGCAATAGCGACTAGTCAGCATCGTCCTAGGGCTAAGGAAAAAGCAGAGGAAATGGTTCTACTGAGACACAAGGGTGGCCAGAGTTATGAAGTGAGATGCAGTTCAGTGGGAGCTGAAATCATCAAAGACACAGGTACCACCAGAAATCGAGCCTGGTGCAGAGAAGGTGTAGAGAACAAACACAACATACTCTCTCCTCTGGCCTTCCAGTTTCCTGCTGGCAAGACCACAGTATTGTAGTCTGCAGAAGTCTAGCTTATAGGACACAGAGTAGAGCAGAGAAGGAGACAGACAGAACTGAGAGCAAGGGTTTCCCAGGAAGAAATCACCAGCCCCCAACACTGGTGGCTATCACAGAAATGCAGTTTAGACCATGAAGAGAAACAGTTTACAAAGATAGGCTGCTTGGACAAGCATGAGACAGTGGAACCCAGTACAAATAAAATTTGAAGAGAGAAAATTGAGACATTAAGAAAAATACAGATCTATTTTAAAGAAAAATCCAGACAGTTTATCAAAATGAGATCCATAGGCAAGGAGAGGAAAGGAAGCAGATCAGGTTCATGCTCCAATTTTAACCAAGGCCAGTCCTAGCAGGTGTCAGGGACAAAACCTTATAAGGAAGAATGATCACTGGCTACCACACTGACTGCAAGAAAGTCTCTAGAATTCCCCAACTGAACTGCACCTCTCTTCTTACCCATTCCCAGCAGCATGTAAAGTAAATCACTTCCTCAACAAACCAACCAAGGAATAATCATTTTGCTGTATTGGTTTCTTCTTTAATATAATTGCCTTCACATGTTCATAGTCAGAGGCTTCATTTCTTTCCTAGATATGAGATGTGCATGTGTGTGTGTGTGTGTGTGTGTGTGTGTATGTGTGTGTGTGTGTACTAAGCATTAAGTTTCTTATGACATAACTCTGGATTCATATGTCCAAATCATTTATCATTATACAGTAGAATTCTGCTAATTAGACTGAATTTTCAAAGATCTGAATGCCCTAGTGTTTTCTCTACTTCCTTCAATTTCAGTTCAGTTCAGTTGCTCAGTTGTGTCCACTCTTTGCAAACCCATGGACTGCAGCATGCCAGGCTTCCCTGTCCATCATCAACTCCCAGAGATTGCTCAAACTCATGTCCATCAGAGTCTGTGATACCATCCCACCATCTCATCCTCTGTCTTTCCCTTCTCCTCTTGCCTTCAGTATTTCTCAGCATCAGAGTCTTTTTAATAAGCCAGTTCTTTGCATCAACGACCAAGTATTGGAGTTTCAGCTGCAGTATCAGTCCTTTCAATGAATATTCAAGACTGATTTCCTTTAGGATTGACTGGTTTGACCTCCTTCGCTGACCAAGGGACTCTCAAGAGTTTTCTCCAACACCACAGTTCAAAAGCACAAATTCTTCAGTGCTCAGCTTTCTTTATGGTCCAACTCTCACATCCATACATGACTACTGGAATAACCATAGCTTTGACTAGACGGATCTTTGACTGCAAAGTTATGTCTCTGCTTTTTAATATACTGTCTATGAACCTTTTCTTCGAAGGAGCAAGTGTCTTCAAATTCCATGGCTGCAGTCACCATCTGCAATGAATTTGGAGCCCAAGAAAATAAAGGGTGTCACTGTTTAAATGGCTTCCCCATCTATTTACCATGAAGTAATGGGACTGCATGCCATGATTTTGAATTTTTGAATGCTGAGTGTTAAGCCAGCTTTTTTACTCTCCTCTTTCACTTTCATCAAGGGGCTCTTCAGTTCTTGGCTTTCTGCCATAAGGGTGATGTCATCTGCATATTGGAGGTTATTGACATATCTCCTGGCAATCTTGATTCCAGCTTGTGCTTCATCCATCCTAGTATTTTGCAGGATGTACTCTGCATATGTGTTAAGTAAGCAGGGTGACAATATAGAGCATTGATGTACTCCTTGCCCAATTTGAAACCAATCAGTTGTTCCATGTCCCATTCTAACTTGCTTCTTGACCTGCATACAGATTTCTCAGGAGGCAGGTAAGGTGGTCTGGTATTCCCATCTTTTTCAGAATTTTGCACAGATTTTTGTGATCCACACAAAGGCTTTGATGTAGTCAATGAAGCAGAAGTAGATTTTTTTGGAACTCTTGCTTTTTCGATGATCCAACAGATGTTGGCAATTTGATCTCTGGTCCCTCTGCCTTTTCTAAATCCAGCTTGAACATCTAGAAGTTCTCAGATCACGTACTGTTGAAGCCTTACTTGGAGAATTTTGAGCATTAGATCTGATAGAGTGCCTGAAGAACTGTGGAAAGAGGTTCATAACATTGTGTAGGCAGCAGTGATCAAAATCATCCCCAAGAAAAAGAAATGCAAAAAGGCAAAATGGCTGTCTGAGGAGGCCTTACAAATAGCTGTGAAAAGAAGAGAATTGAAAGGCAGAGAAGAAAAGGAAAGATATACCCATCTGAATGCAGGGTTCCAAAGAATATCAAGAAGAGATAAGAAAGCCTTCCTAAGTGATCAATGCAAAAAAAAAAAAAAAGTAGAGGAAAACAATACATTGGGAAAGACTAGAGATCTCTTCAAGAAAATTAGAGATACCAGGAGAACACTGCATGCAAAGATGGGCACAATAAAGGACAGAAACGGTATGGACCTAACAGAAGCAGAAGATATTAAGAAGAGGTGGCAAGAATACACAGAAGAACTGTACAAAAAAGATCTTAATGACCCAGATAACAATGATGTTGTGATCACTTACCTAGAGCCAGACAACCTAGACTGTGAAGTCAAGTGGCCCTTAGGAAGCATCACTATGAACAAAGCTAGTGGAGGTTATGGAATTCCAGCTGAGATATTTCAAACCCTGAAAGATGATGCTGTGAAAGTGCTGAGCTCAATACACCAGCAAATTTGAAAATTTAGCAGTGGTCACAGGACTGGAAAAGGTCCGTTTTCATTCCAATTCCAAAGAAAGGCAATGCCAAAGAATGTTTCAGTTCAGTTCAGTTCAGTTCAATCGCTCAGTCATGTCTGACTCTGTGTCCCCATGAATCGCCAGGCCTCCCTGTCCATCACCAGTTCCAAGTACTGCACAATTGCACTCATCTCACATGCTAGCAAAGTAATGCTCAAAATTCAAAAAGATCATGGCATCTGGTCCCATCACTTCATGGCAAATAGATGGTGAAACAATGGAAACAGTCACAGACTTTATTTTCCTGGGCTCGAAAATCATTGCAGATGGTACCTACAGCCTTGAAATTAAAAGATGCTTGCTCTTTGGAAGAAAAGCTATGACTAACATAGATAGCATATTAAAAAGCAGAGACATAACTTTGCTGACAAAGGTCCGTCTAGTCAAAGCTATGGTTTTTCCAGTAGTCATGCATGGATGTGAGAGTTGGACTACAAAGAAAGCTGAGTGCCAAAGAATTGATGCTTTTGAACTGTGGTGTTGGAGAAGATTCTTGAGAGTCCCCTGGACTGCAAAGAGACCAAACCAGTCAATCCTAAAGGAAATCAGTCCTGAATATTCATTGGAAGGATTATGCTGAAGCAGGAACTCCTATATTTTGGCCACCTGCTGCAAAGAACTGACTCATTCGAAAAGACCCTGACACTGGGAGAGACTAAAGGCAGGAGAAGGGGGTGACAGAGGATGAGATGGTAGGATGGCATCACCGACTCGATGGACATGAATTTGAACAAGCTCTGTGGGTCAGGGTGCTGCAGTCCATCATGTAGCAAAGAGTTGGACATGACTGAGTGACTGAACTGAAGTGAACTTCAAAGATCTAATCTAAGCGATTTACTGAGTGTATTACATGTACATATTTCAAGATACAAGGTTTCTAGGGGGTGGGTATTCATTCATTCATACACTCTTCAGACAAAGAAGTGAGCCCCCCTTGAAGTTAGACTAACCCAGACCACTGCAGCTACTCTTATTAGTAGTATTATTATTAATATTAACCAATGTCAACTGTGTATTTACTATAACTCTGGTATATGCTGGTATGAGGGGGTACATTCACATCATGTGAATTATGTCACTGAGAGCTGTCCAATTAACAGCCTATTCAGCCATAGGTAGGAAAAGTAATTAGAACTTTAAATTCAATAGGATGCTATAACATTTGATATATATGTTTTACCAAGGCTATATTAAGTGTCACTAATTACACAGTTTTAGCACCATATTTAAGAGAATATCTGCAAAAGCAGTTAATGTGAATTATTTTCACTTCACTACCCCCATTTTAACAATAAATAAGAAATAGGAAGACAAAATGCTACAGATTCAAATTTGAAAGTCATCAGTTGTAAAAAAAGTGAAAAGGAATTTATAGAACAGATTGAGAAATGGATAAGTGAAAGAAGCCAGTAAAACTCGGTCATACATTACACATTAAAATCATGATTTATTAGTCATTAATGCAAAGATAAAAAAATGTAGATCCCTCTAATGAGATTTAAATCAACTTCCACAAAGCTTTGTAGAAAAAATTACCCAAGTCTATCTAACAATATTTTAGAACATAAAAGCAAAAAGACATATTTCACTTCTAAACATTTCCTCACTCATTACATATCTAGCTTTCCCTGTTCATTACTGAATTGAAAACACATAAGTCTACTCTAAATTTGCCTATTGGTATCAACATCTTTAAAAATGATACAACACAAAACTGAAAGTTATAGATATCAAGGAGAAAACCAGTATAATTCACTTAAAGATAAATGGGATTTATGATTTAAAATTCTCTTTGAAAACAGTAGGTATCAGTGATCTTTAGGTTGTTTAAGCTGTCCCTTAAGGACATAGCTGTATAAAGTAATGGCTTTCATATGGTGTTTTTTGAAATCTGGATATCCTCTGGGAGGGCTCTTAAAAACCCCATTTACAATGGCAGTTATTTTGAGTCAACATGATAGTTATGTGTTAGCAATATACAAATCAAAATGGTTAGATGAGAAAATATCTCATTAAATGTAATTATGTATATTTTTATTTTCATTAGAACTTTAAAAAAAGAATACACACTAAATGGATTCTTGAAACAGGCTAAGACTTTGTGGAGTCAAACAAAAATATCTGAGAGTGTTTCAATATTCTTAAAAGACCCTAATCAGCCATGCTGCATTTATCCAGTCTAGAATCTTTTCTGAAATCTGGATTTACTTGGAGTCAGTTTTTAACAATATGGTTGTAATAAAGTTTTGAGCACTAAGTGCTTTAAATTAATTTTCCCTCTTCTATGATGTTTAAATATCTTTCATGGCACTGAATCCATTTTTCCTTTCCTCTAGTTAGTTGTACACTTTTTATCTTATCTACAGGAGACAGGGAGACAGTGTCTTTTTTTTTTTTTTTTTAAACTTTACAATATTGTATTGGTTTTGACAGTGTCTTAATTTGTCTTTGGCACCCAGCACTGGCCTTGGATAATAAACTCTAAAAGTTTTTATTTTTTTGTAAGTGGTTCTTCCAGCTTCCTATTAGATGAAAAGGCTGAAAACAAGAAAATTGGTCCTCTCTGATCTTCATGGGCCCCTTTATATTTGGCCTTATCCTTTAATTTTGCCTCTTCTAGTAAAAGTTCTATAAATTGGGTCTCACAGAAATATTTTGCCTTTTCCGTAAAATGGCAGCTTATGTTCCACTGGAGCAAGGATGTAATACTTGAAATGGGAATAGATTTGTCTATCAGTTACTGAAAAAGTAGCTGGCCACTGTCAGGCAGTATGAATGATACAAGGCAACGTACACGATGCAAGTCTACTTGAATAATTTGATGATAAAACTTTTTCCTTCCTCTCCATAAAACCAAATTTTATGAGTCAATGCTGCTTAAATGATCAGAATTTCAGACTGTTTAAATAATTTACAAATTCATTAATTATACATGATTGCTTCCTTTAACTAAATCTCATTAATTGTTTGGGAATTCAGTTGTTTGCAAAACTAATATTAGAGTTTAGGAAATGAGAGCATGAGAGTGGATATGCCAACCTCTTTTCTTAGCCTATATATTTCCTGTCCTTGGGCTTCTACAGGACCAAAGAGTACTTTTCGTAGGGGGCCTTAATTTAGTTCAGTAGCCAATTCTTCCAAAAAGAGAACAGGCCCTGAAACACCACAAATCTAGCAGTAGTGAGGAGTGAAGAGACAAAGGAGGATAGAAATAACTTCCATAATAGAACAGAAGCAAAAATTCTAACACCCTAACCAGACCAACCTTTGGATTAAAAGGCCAGATACTGGGAAAGCAAGAACTGGATATTTAGAAGATCATAGCAATAAAACGCCAAGCCTATGGCTGGAAAGAAGAATTCAGTACCTTTGTCCTTAATTTAATTCTGCACAATTGTAACTATGATAAACCCTGAAATTCTTTTCATTTAGCTACCTTTTCATCCCTGATCCTACTTTATATACCATAGAATGGATTCTTTTTAAAAAGACAATGTAATCAATTCACTTACTCTCCTAGAGACAACAAAAATAAGTTTAATGAATGAAGATAAAGATTTGGAGAAAAACATATTCATGTTAATACATGAATACTATTAACGTGACAACATGAACATACACGAGGTGACAGGTTTTACAAAGAAAACATAATACATAATACAATAAGGAAAAGTTCGTATTTGAATCTTCCAGTTTCAAAGCCAGGACTAGAATTCATCTGAAAATACTTCTGGGTATCTTTTCTTACCACTAAGAATCCAGTGACCTCAGTCAAAATTTAAACACTTAATCTTTAGTTTAACTTTGAAGAACATACTTCCAAAATGACCTGCATCTTTTAGCATATATTGTTTCATTATTATATGGACAAAGATACTGAATACTTTGTGAATTGTAAAGCACGATTCTTTTCATTATAAACCACACACTAGAGCTCACCAAAGGATCACAAGCAAACACCCTGAGTGACCGTGCAGTTTTAAGGCCTATATGTACTAGCAAAACAAGAAAGAATGGTGGGGAGTTGGGAGGATAGTTCTCTTGGAAGGACATATTTCAAATGCTGTTTCTTGAGGGGTATATTAATAACACGTTCTATTATACAGAGCATATGAGCCAAAGGAAGAGAAGAAGCAGAAGGTTAAGGGGAGCTGGATCTGTGTAGAATAAGATATACAGAGGGCCACCACGATGAGGAGGGAGGAGAAAGGAGAGAGAGCAGCAGGGATCAGAAAAATTATAAAGTGAGATGGAGCAGGAGGAAGGAAAGCAGAAAGCAACAACAGGTTAAACAGGAGAAGCAAAATAATTTCATAAAAGCTTGCAGCAAGGTGGCAACACCTGGAAATAAGATGCATTTATGATAGCCTCATGTCTGCCAGGTGCTGTCCTTTGACGGTGCCTTCCTGCCTTCAAGAAGCATTCAGCCTCGCATGCAAAACAGGCAGCATGCACACAAGGAACTTCACACAACTCAGAGGAATAAAAGCATCTTTTGAGAGTGAAATTGAAAATGGTTTCCAGAGGAGGAACATTTGAAAATGACCACTGCAGGAAAATCGCTTTAATGTGATTTATATCAGAGAAAGAGTACTCATGATAGAGTCAGAGACCAGAAGAGAATAATAATCATAATAATATACTGAGGACCTGGATCTGTAAGCTGGAATTGATTTATGAACAATTGATTATAACCAATTTATATGGTCCAAATCTACTGGGCCAACAGTTCTCAACTAGATACATATTAAAATCACATGAAGAACATTTAAAGCTCTACACCCAGCTGCATAGTAATAAGAATCTCAGAAGGTAGGACCTGGGCTTCTTTATTTTTTAAAGCTGTCCACATATATAGCTAAGCTTGAAAACTACTTTACTCTGCAGAGGAAAAAGAACTAGAAAAAGAGAAAAATACAATTAACATTCAAAGAGAGACAGTCACATAGATATTCAGTAGAAAACCATTTATTCCATGTTATCTGGATAGATATTTGGTCCATTGTTTAAAAAACAAATCAGTTAAAGTGAGAAATCAGAGACCACAATAAATAAGTACCTTGAACATTTTAACTAAAAACACACCCTTATGCATTCAGTGTTTTGAAGTAGAACACTTTTCTTCAGTATAGATTTGTTGATTATGCTTCATTGTAATCTAGATTATATAAAATAAAATTTATAATGTGTTGCCTACAATTTCTAAGTTTTTGATTGCTTTAAGGGTAACAAGATAGATACTCATAAAGCAATCTGAAGAGGGATTATTCTTATGTTTTCTTTTGTATTTTACAGCTGTCTTACTGATATGTAATTCAAGAGTATATTTTTTAGCAGTTTGAGTTTACCATCTTTTTCCAAAACACTCAATTTTTATTAAAAGAAAATGTATTTGTTTCACATTCATATTTCATTGATTTGCATATTATGCATGTATATGATGTATTTATAGTATTTCCATAATATTAGACTTACCGTACAAATACAGTTGCCATAAACAGGTCTGAGGAAAAAATCTACTTCTTGGTTAATATGCAAATCTAACTTATGCTGTTATGGCAGCATAAGTACATAGGCTTAGCCTCAAGTGCCATTGATATTTAACTTTTTTTTTATAGCACCAATGAAAATCACAGATGAGTCCTTCTCAAATCACCTAGAGATCTTATATAAATGAAGATCCTGATTAGGTAGATCTGGAATGGGGCTACGATTTGGCATGTCTCACCAGCTCCTCAGTGATACTGATGCTTCCAGTCTAGTGATCACACTTTGGGACATGAAGTTGTAGATCACTGATTATCAACCCTGCTTGTACGTAAGAATCAATTAGGGAGATTGTCGAAAATACCAGTGTGTGACACTCAGGCCAACTAAATCACAGTCTCTTGAGGAGGGGCCTGGACATCAGTATTTTTAAAGCATTCAATTGATTCCACTGGACAGCCAGTGTTGAGAATCATAAATTCAGGGATCTTTTAACATGCATCTCCATCCTAGATAATACAAGAGTGACTTACAGGAAATCTGGCCAAAATTATTTTACTCTTATGCTATAGTTAAGCATAACATTATAAACCTAAAGATCTATTTCCAGTAGCTTCTTAACTTCTAAATCACTTACTTGTAACTTCAAAAAAAATAATGGAAGTGGAGGACAAGGGAAACGGAGAAGGAGTAGGAGGAGATGCCAGGGGGAGACAGAGAAAGAGAGAATTTATGCATGCTGTGAAACTGGAGATGAGCCTCATTAAATACAGTTGGACTTGTATTTTGAGACAAAATATTTGTTGAAATATTTCGCTGTTTCCTATTTTCAGACAATTTTCCCCCTTAGGGGGCCAATTAAGTAAAATTTTCTACAGCTATGCTAAATGAAACATTGAGGTTAAAATGTTAAACACATTAAGTCTGGAAATTAAGAATTAAATTACCCTCAAACTTAACACTTCTCATAATAATATGTCAAAGTTTGATTACATTCCCCCAAAGCCTCTGGAATTAAGAACTGAAAGGACTTCCCACAATTTTTCATGCCTTTGAAGATACTATCATCTGTATTGGTGCACTTCTCCTCCCCACCATTTATTAAGAACATTATGGAAATATTAATTCTCATCCTCTCAATAGTGGCCACTATACACCAGACACTGCTCAGCACAGCAACACAGATGTGAACAAAAGATACAGACTTTGCCCTCACAAAACATGCAATATAGAGGAGGATTCGAGAACAACTAATTAGGCAAATGTGCAATAATTGAAGGCTAACACTAAGTAAAAAAAAAAAAAACAAACAAACAAGAATCAGGCACTAAATAACTAGTCAGCTATTTTGGATTTGGTTAGGGAATACTATTGAATACTTTGGGTTGACCAGGGAATACCTCTCTGAGGCGATGAAATGTTCGCTGAGACTGAAGGCTAAGAGGAGCTAAGGTAGGGGAAAATGACAAGAAAAAAGTTCTAAGCGGAGGGAGAAATTAGCATGGCTTATTGGAGAAACAAGGAATTCTAACAGAATTTTTTATTTACCTGTTGTTATTGATTTCTACCTTATTGCACTGTGGTTAGAGAGTATATCCCATATAATCTAATTCTTTGAAATTTATTGAGTTGAGCTTTATCATCCAGTACATAATCAATATTTGTAAATGTTGCTTGGATACATAAAAGAATACATAAAGTGCACTTTGGGAACATAATGTTCTATATACAAGTTCATTAGGTGTGAACTGTCAATCACATTCAAGTGCTCTGTATTCTTAATGATTTTTAGTATACTTGTATTCTGTCAATTCCTGCAATTTAGTACTCTGACTGAATTCATCTATTGCTCCATGTAGTTCTGTCAATTTTGTTTCATATATATTGAGGCTATATGAAATTCCATGGACAGAGGAGCCTGGTGGGTTACAGTTCATGGGGTCCCAAGAATCAGTCAGGATTGAGCAACTAAACCACTACCACCATATTATTAGGTATGTACTAATTTAAATTGCTACATCTTCCCTGTGATTTGCAATGTTATTATTATGAAGTAACTCTGGTAGTAATCTTTGCCTTAGTGTCACGTTGTCTGATATTAATCAGGAGAAACTAGCCTTCCTTTCCATGGGCTATCTTTTACTATTCTTTCACTTTTACCCTTTCTGAATCCTTATGATTTAGATGTGCATCTTTTAAACAGTAGAGAGTTGGATTTCATTAATTCAGTTTCAAAATATCTTTTTAAACTGGACTATTTAGCCCATTTACATTTAGTGCAATTCATTTTTAAATCTACTGTTTTATTTTGTGCTTTTTTCCTCCGCCTATGCTGTTTCTTTTTTGCCCTGTTTTATAAATAATTTTAAATTGATTTTTTTCATTGTATTTTCCCTTTCACTCACTCAGTAACACATTTTAGCATATTTTACTCTCTGCTATACTATAATGTTATTGCCATACTTTAAACATTCTATATATTCTTAAATTTTTAAGACCTTATTAAAATGATGATAATTATTATATTATTTTATCACTATTCATTTAGATTTACTCACTATGTACTTCATTTTTTCAGCTTTTTATATTTCTGAAAGATTTTTACTTCACTCATGAAATCATTCTTATTCAGTTCTAATGAGGTGGATGAAACTGGAACCTATTATACAGAGTGAAGTAAGCCAGAAAGAAAAACACCAATACAGTATATTAACGCATATATACGGAATTTAGAAAGATGGGAACAATAACCCTGTATACGAGACAGCGAAAGAGACACTGATGTATAGAACAGTCTTTTGTACTCTGTGGGAGAGGGAGAGGGTGGGATGATTTGGGAGACTGGCATTGAAAAATGTATAATATCATATATGAAACGAGTCGCCAGTCCAGGTTTGATGCATGATACTGGATGCTTGGGGTTGGAGGGATGAGGGAGGAGGGTTCAGGATGGGGAACACGTGTATACCTGTGGCGGATGCATGTTGATATATGGCAAAACCAATATAATATTGTAAAGTTAAAAATAAAATTAAATTAAAAAAAAGAATAGAATTCCAAGTCAGGAACCCTTTCCTTCTATATATTGAAAATATCATTTCACTCCCTTTTGTTTTCAACTGCTGCTATTGTGAAACATTGGACATGGTTTGGAAGGAGAGTAAAATTAGAGGACTGGTTCTACCCAACTTTAAAATTTACTATTAAGCTACAATAATCAAGAGAATGTGATACTTGCCACAAGAATAGACAAATAGATCAACAGAATAGAACAGAGACCCCAGAAAGAGACTCCCCATAAATATAGTCACCTGATCTTTGAAAAAGGAGAAAGGAACAAAGGCAACAGAATGAATCAAAAACAGTCTCTTTAATGAATGCTGCTGGAACAACTGGATGTGTAAAAAAATAAATCTCAATCTGTTAGAAAAATCAATACAAAACGGATCACAGAACTAAATGCAAAACGCAAAGCTGTAAAACTCCTATAAAACAACGGAGGAGAAACCCTGATGACCTTGGATATTAGATATAACACCAAAGATTTATGAAAGAAATGACTGACAGCTAGACTCCATTAAAATTTAAAACTTTCACTCTGCAAATGAAAATGTCAAGAGAATTACAAGATAAGCCACAGATTTGGAGAATTTGCCAGATAGACCTTGATAAAGGATTGTTATCCAAAATATACAAAGAACTCATAAATCTCAACAAGAAAACAATCTGATTTAAAAATGGGCCAAAAACCTGAACAGACACTTCATTAAAGAAGATATGTAGATGTCAAATAAATACCTGAGAAGATGCTTCACCATATTTTATTAGGAAAAAGCAAATTAAAACAATGAGATACCACTGCACACTTATTAGAATGGCCCAGATCCAGAACACTGATAATGTGGAGAGGTTGTAGAGCAACAAGAACTCTCATAGACTGGTAACGGGAATGCAAAATGTTATTGGAAGACCATTTAGTAGTTTCTTGTAAAACTAAACAAGCTCTTACCATGGGATCCAGCAACTGCCCTCCTTGATATTTATCCAAAGTAGTTGAAAACTAATGTTCAAAGAAAAACATGCACACAGATGAATGTTGCAGCTCCCTTCAATCAATCAAAATTGGGAGGCAACCAAAGCAAAAACTAAAGTTGTAAAGGTTCAAAGTGCAAAGCAGATATTTTAAATACTGTTTAATATTAAACATCTCCTAGGGTCAGCCCAGTTTTTAAAAAACATGAGCAAAAACAGAAGTAAATTCTGGAATCTTACTAGGTACTTTCTTAATTAAAGTCAGTTTTTGCTAGCATGCGGCTGACAAATTCAAGAGTAAGCAAAGAAAGACCAGAATTGAAGTCACTCCCAAAAGTCTACTCCCAGAAATTAGTCCAGAATAGTTGCCATTAGACAACTTAAACTTTTAAACTAATTATCCCTACTGATAATATTTTTCAAAGGATATTTGAAAATTACAATTTATATAAAAGTTACAGTTATAACTAAGCAAAAGCAAACTTATACTTAGCAAACATCAAATTTATACTTAGCAAAATTCAAATTTATACTTAATTTATATAAAAATTACAGCTATAGACTAAGCAAAAGTCAAATTTATAGTTTCCCTCCATAATTCAGAGAATGTGATATGAAGTTAAAAGGAAAGTAGTATAAAGTATAATACCGCCTACAAATTTATCTATGCAAGCATGTTTTTTATTTAAAGTAAAAAAATACTTTCCCTAATTTATTTTATGAATGTATGTAATGAAATTACTATCATAATGTAAATTTTATCATATCTATCTACTCATTGACCAGATTTGCTGTTGTGCTTTATTTTTAATGTTGTAATTAATTACCTAAAATTTTAGGATTATTTTTCAGTTATACAAACATCTCTCAAAATATTTAGAGCTAATAATATTTTTATTTATTCTGTAAAAAGTAAGAAAAATTCTTCATAGCCTGTATGCTACTAAAATTACTTCTTTTCCAACATTTCAGAGTGCAGTTTTTTGAGTATTTTATTTTACTCTAAGTTTCTCATGTGTAGCTGTTTAAACATCCATTTTCCTGGCCATGCATAATTGTTCAGAATACAGCAATATTGGTCATTATAATAATTGGGGCAATCAAACAGTGTCAACCAGCATACGTTTAGCTCACAATCAACAGTTCATTGCAATAACTAAACACCTGTTTGTTCTTTTCTTGGCAAAATTATGCCTCTTTAATAGACAGATGGTAATTGTTTGACCACTCCTTCTATATTTCTTTCCAATTTTCATGCAAGACATTTTTTTAGGATATTGTTACTGTTATTTTAATTTCAAATTACCTCTTTTGCTGTAATTGCTTTTCACACATACTTTTCACTACCCTTTAATGATCCTTTATGATAAATACATGAATCCAGCACTAACATATAACTGGCTGCGTAACAATTTTGATCTGACTTCATTACTAAATGAGTATTAGCCAACTGAGATTCACTCTTCTATTCTTTTGCTTATACATGAGTTTTACTTTTCATTAATTCCATATTTTCATTTAATTATTGAAGTAAGTCTTCCTCTCCATTTCTGAATATTCTCCCTCTGTATCCAGTCAAGAGAGAATTTTTAACTCTCTAGTCCCTCATTATCTAATAAAAACGCAGATACAAACGAGGGGGGGAAAGGACAAAAGAATAGGTGCAAAGCAATGTGTGACCAATTGCAAATAACAAGATAAAAACATAGACTAGCTGCTAAGGGACTCAATAATGAAGTCAAAGGAACCAGCTGCTAGTGTTCAAGAAGCTTACAGCAAACAAAGTTCTGATGTATTAAATATGACTTCCTTTGGGAGGCTTCACTGAATCCCTCAAAGGAGAGAAATTTTCCTCTACTCAGTGGATCCCCAGCACTTTCTACAGAACTCTACATGGCATCCAGCACATTATAGTGTAATTTATCACCCCTCACTGAATTGTAAAGTTATTGAGAAAGACTGTATTATTATGTTCATATCTCAAGTATCTAGCCAAGTACCTGGAACTTAACATTTTGTTCAATGAATCAAAGAGTGCTCTCTCTCATCTGTCTCCCACTCATTGACCACAATGACTTTGATAAACTGGCATTTAAAGTCTAAGCTCTTTCAGGCTCAGAGGTCTTAATATTTGCTGTGTCCAACACATACACACACACAGTGCATACTCATCCTTCTGATTCTAATTGGTCCTTTTTTACAAAAGGCCTTCTGAGGTTCTGTATAAATTAAGTCCCAAGATTTGCCTCTCAGAGTGTCATACTTTTCCTATATGCTTCTTACACAATTTGCAATGATGTGTACATATCCTTAATTACAAAAGCAGGAGATGAAAAGTATAAATAAATCTTATGGAGTCACACTAGATAAATAAACAACTAGAACCTACTGTATAGGACAGGAAATTGTATATTATGTATCATGTAACAACCTATAATGAAAAAGTATATATATATACACACACATGTATATTTGTTGTGTGTATATATATATAACTCAATCACTTTTCCATATACCTAAAACATATACCTCAATTTAAAAAAAAAACTCTCAAAACAAAGATAATTTCCTATGGGTTTTTTCCCCAAAAAATTGGATTCAGAGAAGAAAAATGAATATTCTTTATATGTCTAAATGATGTAGAAAATAAAGTTACTTGAACATGTGTAAATATTAAGATGGAACTTGTGTAAATATCAAGATTAGAATTTCCTTAGTCAAAATAACTTGTAGTGGTCCTGAGGGTTGATTTGTATTGAAAAACTATGTCCCATAGTTCAAATCCATCTGCCATTCATTTTTTTTTTCCAATATCACCTTTTTATTTTTTATTGATGTATAGTTGATGTACGGAGATGGCAATGGCACCCCACTCCAGTACTCTTGCCTGGAAATCCCATGGACGAAGGAGCCTGGTAGGCTGCAGTCCATGGGGTCGCTAAGAGTCGGACATGACTGAGCGACTTCCCTTTCACTTTTCACTTTCGTGCACTGGAGAAGGAAATGGCAACCCACTCCAGCGTTCTTGCCTGGAGAATCCCAGGGACTGAGGAGCCTGGTGGGCTTCCGTCTGTGGGGTCACACAGAGTCAGACACGACTAAAGTGACTTAGCAGCAGCAGTTGATGTACAGTATTACATATGTTATAGATGTACAATATTGTACAGCCTGGGAGATAAGACTAGCTGGGGAAAACATAAAAAAGAAGAATATTCAATGATGTGAAAATTATATGAAATTCAAATTTCAATGTCAATAAACATGGTTGTTGGAATATAGCCACTGTGGTTCATTTGCATACTGTTTATATGCAGAGATAGAGTTCAGTGGCTGCAAAAGATTACGCGTGACCCTGCAAAAGATTACACGTGACCTGCAAAATAAAAATATTTACTATATGGCCCCTTACAGAAAACAATTTTCCAGTCTCTATTCCACCTAAATTATTATTCTTTGCCAAACATCGTAAGCCAATTGCCCTTGCCAATGATAAGGTAAATTACGAGATGTAACACAAATCTGGCCAATGAGAAATGAGAAAATATCTGAGAAGACATTTGGGCAAGATTTTCTTGCCCTTAAGAATGCTACAGAGATACAGACCAGCTGATGTTTCCTTTATTCCTCTGGATGCATTTTATCTAAATGCAATGCCTGGAATTGTTATAATTATGTTGCTATCATCTTGAAGACCAAACCAATAAAAAAAAGGAGGGTAGAAAAAAAGAAGCAAAGAGAAGCAGAGGTGAGACTCTGGCACACTGTTCCCTGAGTTGCCCTGTCTGTGAAGCACTTGCCATGTGATACCATACATTTTCTCTTTTATTTTCAGTCAATTTGCATCAGAGTTTTCTGCAACTTGTTCTCAGAGAAATACACAGCTAAACCCCAAACTGTGTGGCATGGTATGGGGCCATGAACAAGTGAAAAAACAAAACTTGCTACAACATTTAGTATAGGAAAAGACATTTATACACTTAACAATGCAAGATAAAAAGCTAAGAAACATGTGCCTAGATGGCATGAAGGATGGCATGAGGTTTAACAAAGGAACAAACAAGAAATGAGAAAAAAATGAGGGAAAAAAGTATGCATGTGAATGTGTCTCTCTGTCTCTCTCTCTTCATTCATATATATATATTATAATGAATATGAACTAAATATTCTTTAGTTTTGGACTTGGTTTCTTCTGTACCACTTACTAGTTGGCACACAAGTAACCCTCTATGCCATAGCATGGATCATTTTTCTGCATGTCTTTGAACTATAGATAGAGGTAGGGTATACTACAACATAGCATTCTAGGGCATATGAATCATGGCAATAGCATATGGACAAAAGATAAAAACTCTGATCCAGGACTGACAAGGACAATCTATGTGGTCACATAGATCATAATAAAAATGATAACAGCAATAATAAGTAACACTTTCAGGAGCATATTATGTACCAGGCAATGTTACAAAGTACTTTATATATATTTAGATAATAGATATGTGTGCATGCACTCTAACTCTATCAATAAGTCCACTTGACTAATTAAAGTCACTCAGATGGTAATTAGCAATGCCAGGATTTGAAACCAGGTGGTCTTGTTCTAGAAAGTGAAAGAAAGTGAAATCGCTCAGTCGTGTCCGACTCTTTGCAACCCCATGGACTGTAGCCTACCAGGCTCCTCCATCCATGGGATTTTCCAGGCAGGAATACTGGAGTGGGGTGCCATTTCCTTCTCCAGGAGACCTTCCTGACCCAGGGATTGAACCTGGGCGTCCTGCACTGTAGGCAGATGCTTTAATGTCTGAGCCACCAGGGAAGTCCCTTGTTCCAGAGTCCAGGCTTTTAAGCAATATGTTACACTGCTCAGTCTCTCACTCTCAATTTTCTCACCTCTAAACTGAGGATTCTTCATCAGAGGAGCAATACACTCTACAAAATGTGGACGAGAAAATTACCAGCACTTTGTGACAGCAGAAGATTAGAAATCACAAAAGTCACCACAGTGTTTTTCCGAAATTTCAAACTTAAGGGCACATGTGTCAATACTGTCATCTTAGAATACAAATAATACCAAGAGTCATACAGACTAGCAGATGATATACAATAAAAGTATCCCTTTATATCTCTTTGCATCTTAAATGTAGTCAACAACAAGAACAAAAAGCCCCCAGATTTTTCACAGTACATACACTTTCATAAATCATTGGTAAGAGAATTATGTATTCTATCCCCTTAATCTCTGTAGATAAGGCATCACTCCTTCTTTTGCATTTCTTCCTGATCCTATGCTTTATAGAAATAATAAAATTAAATCTTATCAAATGAATTCAGCATATTTGATTTTTCCTTTTTTTAATACTTAAAATATGTAGTATTACTAATCATGCCAAGGAACCAAACCTAAATAAATCAGTATTGTTATTATCAGCCTTACTCTACCCATGACAGGAGACAGGTATTAGTCGTTCAGTCATGTCCAGCTGTCTGCAACCCCATGGACAGTAGCCTGAACCAGGCTCCTCCGTCCATGGGATTTTCTAGGCAAGAATACTGGAGTGGGTTGCCATTTCCTTCTCCAGGGAATCTTCCTGACCCGGGGACTGAACCCAGGTCTCCCGCATTGTAGACAGACGCTTTACCGTCTGAGCCACTAGGGAAGTAGATACTATACCTATAATGTGTCTCAAAAAGGGTCATACAGTAGACCAAATACTGGGAAATATTTAGTTTCCATGGCATTATAATTAAACAGAGCATACTTTGCTTATTGAGTAGGATTGTAAACATCCAGGCAGCTTTGGCTTACACAAACCAAATTTTTCAAACTCGGACAGTGTGAAAGCAATGAAAAGGTCTATCCATTTACCAAATTAAAACAGACAGAATTTAAGATCAGCTTTCCAAATTAAGTATCCAAGCAATAAAATCAAATGCCAAAGAGGGAATATTGAAGGCTAGCAAAGAGAGAGGAAGAGACAAAATAAAAGACAATTAAAGTTAATATTACTCCACTTCATAGGATTTGTATTACAGGAAATTTGCACACACATAAATAGTTTAGAGACTATGAGGGGCAAAGTGGTTCTGATGGAAGCAGAGCTCTCAGCATTAAATTAATGTCACTCATGCCATATCAACCTTGCGTGAGAAAATCAGTCCTTAAAACAAAAAGTTGACTCCAAAAGGACTGACTCCATATTTCGTTAACACTGACAAGGTTTTAAAATCAAAGATTGACAGGTACTGAACCTCTTGAAGCTGCCTGTTACTTTAATTCCGTTTTTCCCAACAGGTTTAACTAAAGGCAAACTACAAAAGAAATTTCCCTGAGGATTCAGAAAAGCAGGAGCTACCACAAAGGTGAGAAGATAAATAAAGCATTATCAGTTCTTTAAAAAAAATATTTATTACACATATTCAATATTTTTAAGTGTTATCTCATTTTCCCTCTATATTTCCTGACCCTTTTTCTCAACTATACTGACAAATGGGAAAAAAAGAATATAAATTTTTATCATCATACTACTATTTTTCCTGATTCTATTTTGATATTGTTTGGGTGGCCCACATTAAAAATTACTGCAGCACTGAACATTCCATCCCCTATAGAAGAAACTATTTAGTCACCTCTTCAGAAGATACACCAGGAAAAATTAATGGCGTCTGAGGATTATTGCATGTATTTTGCTGGCACAGTGGTAAAGAATATGCCTGCCAATGCAGGAGACCTAAGAGGTTCAATCCCTGGGTGGGAAAATCCCTTAGAGGAGGGAATGGCAACCCGCTCCAGTATTCTTGCCTGAAAAATTCCACGGAGAGAAGAGCCTGGTGGATTACAGCCCATGGGGTCGCAAAGAGTCAGACATGACTGAGCGACTGAGCACAAACACACATATAAACACACATGCGCGCACGTGCGTTTCCAAGATGCCATTACGCTTAGCTAAGAAAAAAGTGATGCCTCTTAGGAGCAGGAGAGGAGAGGGGAATATCAAGGGTGTTATTAGGACAACTGTGATTGTGGTGGGAAAACAGAAGAGGTGACACCATCATTCAGACTGTAGTTATACGGAAAAAGCAAACTGATGCCAAAGCCAGAAACAGTCACAGTATAAGAGGCACTGTGGTGTCCCCTCTGTCGCGGAGTGAGTATACACAGCACTGAAACGGTGGAGGAGCTCCTCAAGCAACAAGATTATCACCACAAAAACAGGGGGAAAACCTTATGTGAACCAAGAAAGCCAACCTAGGAAGCTAGAAGGAGGAGGAAATGAGAAATTACAGAAGGGATTCCAAGTACATACACCCAGCTCTATGTAGTGTACATTCCAAGAAAAAACCTCTCCTCCACAAGGGGCTGGAACTACAGAGATGTCCTTTTTCCAAGGAAAGAAAGTCACCCAAAGGAGATTAGTCTTTCCTTTTTACATTTTTTCAAAAACAAAATAGAATTAACAAGTGTGCATTGCTAAAGATCAGTTGAAAGGGAGAAGCATGTTTCTTTATGGCCTCTAGAGCAGATGGTGTTCAGAGAAGTCCATAATTGCCTAGCAGAGCTAAACAGATAAGAAGGGGAAGTTTTATTAAAATTTTATGCTAAGACAAATTATTTTGAGACTTTTATGAGGAGACAGATATTTCCTAATACATTAATGCTAGAGGATTCACTTATAGGAAACAAGTTTTAATGAGGTTATAAGCTTTTATGCTTTTATGTGACACTACATAATGCAAGCAAAATCGAGCAACTTGAAAAATCTATTTATTCCATTAATAGTTCTGGATTATCAAGGCTAAACATCACTAATAGAAAATAGAATAATAAGAAACTTACATTACTAGAAAATTCACTGCATTCAGGTGAACATTATCCGTGGAAAAGCCTCCTTCTCAGGTACCATGATAACAGCCAAACAACGTGGCTGACCAAAGCTTTCAGGTAAGACTACTTCTTTCTGTTATGTTTCTATACATCTGGGTTAAACCACACACACCAGAGAGATAAGCCTTGATAACAAGCCATTAAATATTTTAAATGGAAAAAGGAAGATCAACAGGTTAAGAATGCATTTAATCAGATGACTTAATTGGAATTCTACATTTCTAAAAGAGCTATTTTCCAAATCTTTTTACAAAAGTAATAATATTCTGATAATACACTGATAGAGAAACATATCATGAACAGAAAGACCTCATCAAGAAAAACAAAAACTACAGCACAATATTCCTGGTGATCATAATATGAATTAAAATATCACTTTATCCAAACACTAATCCATGTCTATAATAGCCAAAATCTGGATTAAACCAGTGTCTAACACAAAAAGATGAATTGCTGATACATGTAACAACATGGATGAATTCTCAAAACATTAAGGTAAGTGAAAAAATTTAGATACAAAAGACTGCAAATTGACTGTATTTTTATTACCTTCTGAGAAACACATAACACTATGAAGTAAGATTAGATATGAAAGGAAAGATTTGGAAGGGGAGACCTGACTGCAAAGAAGCAGGAGTGGACATTTTAACTTGATGGAAATTGTCCAATTATAGTGATGTAAAATTACTGTAATGGTTGTATGATTATACATAGTTTCAAAACTTTTTAAATGATACAAATTGATACATTTTGTATGTTTTTTCTCTAAAATAAATATATTTTAAGCATGTATCTTAAAAAAAAAAAGTGATCCAATATCAAAATAAAATTAGGACAAGAGTAATTATGAAAACAGAGTGGGAAATATTTGGATTATCCTTAAAATACTACTGACAGGAGGAAAAATAAAAATTAGGACTTGGCAGTAGCCTTTCACTTCTAAAGTTAGAGAACAAAGCTCCCAAAACGACCTCCCACAGCAAATTAAATGACCACAGAATTTTATAAAAAACTCACTGAATGCTTAAGCAAGTTTCTGTGCAGGTCAAAGAGGACGAATCAGAAAACTGAGGTCATTAAAGGATGAGAGGCAGGGAAATAGAAAATAAAATACAATTACAAAGTAACCGAAAAGGGGAGGGAAGGAATAGCAAAGGTATTAATATTGTTTTGGTTTCAGATGAACCATTTTTTTCTTAAATACATTCAAAAGTGAACTTAGATTTCTTTCCATTCACCTGTATTTAATTTTTTATTTTCTGTTTTAGATAGAAAACCTAATGGTCTCAAGGGAGTAGCTCAGATGCAGTAAGCATCTGAGCCTCTGACATAACTATATTTCACATATATTTCATTGAAAACTGAAGCACATTTTATCTTCATTTTTATAATAATCATTAAAATTAACTACTAGCTATACATATATAATTTATATACATATAAATTATATATATATACACACACACTATTGACTACTAGCTATACATATATAATTTATATATATATATATATACACACACACTATTGAAAGGTTCAATACCTACATGTATGGCCAAAATTTCATTTTATATTTTCCCCACATTACTTTGAGTAATGTATATATAATTATACATTATAAAAACATCACTACTTCAACTTTTAAGCAAGTCTTCCTTAATTAGCTGAATTTAAGGGCAAAAATACTAAGATCATCAAATTTTACAATATGAGAAGTTGTAATTTTACTATAAAACCACAAAATTGAATTATTCTGAGCTTCAATTAATTATCTAAGCCTGCAATTTGAACATTTTTGAAAAAACATAACACAACCATTTTGCTTTACATATATTTCTATAAAACACTGACTACTATTGTCTGAAGTTATGAGTATAGGAGCTACTGCTGTTAGAAATCAGTACAGAAAAGACCAAGAACTCAGTTTTATCAGCATTATTGACACTCCACACCTAGTTGCTTTCATGTTATAAAATTATTTCATAAACATTATGTAAAATAATCACCCAATATTGATTATTGTAACAGCACCATTTAATAAGGGTTTACTCATCTCACATGCTAGTAAGGTAATGCTCAGAATTCTCCAAGCCAGGCTTCAGCAATATGTGAACCGTGAACTTCCTGATGTTCAGGCTGCTTTTAGAAAAGGCAGAGGAATCAGAGATCAAATTGCCAACATCCGCTGGATCATGGAAAAAGCAAGGGAGTTCCAGAAACACATCTATTTCTGCTTTATTGACTATGCCAAAGCCTTTGACTGTGTAGATCACAATAAACTGTGGAAAATTCTGAAAGAGATAGGAATACCAGACCACCTGACCTGCCTCTTGAGAAATCTGTATGCAGGTCAGGAAGCAACAGTTAGAACTGGACATGGAACAACAGACTGGTTCCAAATCGGGAAAGGAGTATGTCAAGGCTGTATATTGTCACCCTGTTTATTTAACTTATACGCAGAGTACATCATGAGAAACGCTGGACTGGAAGAAACACAAGCTGGAATCAAGACTGCCGGGAGAAATATCAATAACCTCAGATATGCAGATGACAACACCCTTATGGCAGAAGGTGAAGAGGAAATAATGAGCCTCTTGATGAAAATGAAAGAGGAGAGTGAAAAAGTTGGCTTAAAGCTCAACATTCAGAAAACGAAGATCATGGCATCCGGTCCCACCACTTCACGGGAAATAGATAGGGAAACAGTAGAAACAGTGTCAGACTTTATTTTTTGGGGCTCCAAAATCACTGCAGATGGTGACTGCAGCCATGAAATTAAAAGACGTTTACTCCTTGGAAGGCAAGTTATGACCAACCTAAATAGCATATTGAAAAGCAGAGACATTACTTTGCTAACAAAGGTCCATCTAGTCAAGGCTGTGGTTTTTCTTGTGGTTATGTATGGATGTGAGAGTTGGACTGTGAAGAAGGCTGAGCTCCAAAGAATTGATGCTTTTGAACTGTAGTGTTGGAGAAGACTCTTGAGAGTCCCTTGGACTGCAAGGAGATCCAACCAGTCCATTCTGAAGGAGATCAGCCCTGGGATTTCTTTGGAAGGAATGATGCTAAAGCTGAAACTCCAGTACTTTGGCCACCTCATGCGAAGAGTTGACTCACTGGAAAAGACTCTGATGCTGGGAGGGATTGGGGGCAGGAGGAGAAGGGGACGACAGAGGATGAGATGGCTGGATGGCATCACTGACTCGATGGATGTGAGTCTGAGTAAACTCCAGGAGTTGGTGATGGACAGGGAGGCCTGGCGTGCTGCGATTCATGGGGTGGCAAAGAGTAGGACACGACTGAGTGACTGAACTGAACTGATTTTGTTCCAGCAATACAGTTGACTTACAGTGTCTCATTAAAGCTCACACAGAAATGAAGGGGAACAAAAAAAAAAAAAAGAAATTAAAGTTACTTTAGGTTCACAATGTTTGTGAGTGATCAAGACTGGCCTCTAACCCAGATCTGACTACACCTGCAGCTAATGACAACCACACTACAGCCTTTGGTTCCCAGCAAATGTGAGGGCATTCTTAGAAGACCACTAAGTCTCCACTCAGAAAGTTCTGGAACATGCTCTGTGATTCAGCCCAGGGCTCTGCTATAACTTAGTTTCCCGCCTACATCTTTAATCCTACCTGGTCCATTTGCCATTCTCTAAATGTATGTGCTCCCAACTTCCTATCTTCAGACTGCATCCTCTTCTCCTGAAAATCATCTCTTCTTGTCTACACAGCACCATAAATCTCAGTCACTTCAACTGTGCCTCAACAGGCTTCAGAATTTTGGTGTCATTGACCCCGCACCCAGTGATATTCAGTCAATTGCCAAGTTCCGCACTGCCAGAGGGGTGCCCCACTCTCTGCCACTAACCAGAATTGAGTCCTTGTTGCTCACCCCTAAATCATTGCACAGGCTGAGAATAACATCCTAGGTCTTTACCTCAGTTTATAAAGTCTGTGTGTTCAGTCGCTCAGTAATGTCCAACTCTTTGCGACCCCATAGTCTGTAACCCGCCAGGCTCCTCTGTGCATTGGATTTTTCAGGCAAGAATACTGGAGGGGGTTGCCATTTCCTCCTCCAGAGGATCTTCCTGACCCACGGATTGAACCCACATCTCCTGTGTCTCCTGCATTGACAGGCTGTTTCCTTGCCAAAGAGCCACCTGGGAAGTCCTTATAAGGTCTAACAAGATCCTGTAAGCCAGGACTCCCATCCCTCCATGCCTCTCAGACTTCCCCACCCAGCCCCAGGCTTTTCAGAGTTCACTGAATAAGTGGGGCCAAGCACACATGCCTAGAGCCTCTGTACATTCCGCCTCCCAAATAACACACGGTTTGCCTCCTTCACTTATTTCAGGTCTCAGCTCAAATGCCACCTCTCAAGGGACCACAGCACCCTGTCCAATTCTGCTCCATATCCTTATCATCATTGTACCTTCAGGGTACCCTGAGTCTCACATCATCATTTAATTTCTGTTTATAGCCTCTCTCCCTCGATAAATAATAAATTCTACTCATGCCAGAAGAAATTTCTGCCTCTGCTAAGTCACTTCAGTCGTGTCCGACTCTGTGCGACCCCATAGACGGCAGCCCACCATGCTCCCCCGTCCCTGGGATTCTCCAGGCAAGAACACTGGAGTGGGTTGCCATTTCCTTCTCCAATGCATGAAAGTGAAAAGTGAAAGTGAAGTTGCTCAGTCGTGTCCAACTCTTAGCGACGCCATGGACTGTAGCCTGCCAGGCTCCTCCGTCCATGGGATTTTCCAGGCAAGAGTACTGGAGTGGGGTGCCATTGCTTCTCCATCTGCCTCTTCTATTCCTTATTCAAAGGTCCCCTGCCCTTCAACCTCTGCCTATAAGTTGAAAGCACTGAGTTAATGAATGAGTTGATGAATGAATTTGAATTTCTACTCTCCCTTCCCTCTTTGACTTTACAATTAACAGTGCTGTCAGTGTGCTTCAAATCAGATCAAAAAAAAAGCATAGAGTTGTGAAATATATGGTATTTTTAGGGCATAGGAAGTAAGGTTGGTAAAATACAGCCAAGAACTTGGCTGTGTGACTTGCATCCATTACTTAACTTTTTAACACTTTGTTTCCTCAGGGAATGACAATAATACTTACTTTATAGGACCATTTCAGGGATTTAATGAGGTAGTGTATATAATAAGTGTATATAAAATGATGGATGCAAGGGCTGTACACAGTAAGCATTCAGTAAATATTAGCTAGTATTTTGATTTGTTTTCTGCCTGTTTTCTATAACAGGTTTAGGGCTTTAAACATCATGTTGAGGAGTTTGCATTTAATAAATAACTAATTAATATACACTCTTAAATTTATTCTAATAAAATATTCTAATCAGTTCAGTTCAGTCGCTCAGCCATGTCCAACTCTTTGTGACCCCATGAACTGCAGCACGCCAGGCCTCCCTGGTCCATAACCAACTCCCAGAGTTCAGTCAAACCCATGGCCATTGAGTTGGTGATGCCATCCAACCGTCTCATCCCCTGTCATCCCCTTCTCCTCCTGCCCTCGATCTTTCCCAGCATCAGGGTCTTTTCCAATGAGTCAGCTCTTCACATCAGGTGGCCAAAGTATTGGAGTTTCAGCTTCAACATCAGTCCTTCCAATGAACACCCAGGACTGATCTCCTTTAGAATGGACTGGTTGGATCTCCTTGCAGTCCAAGGGACTCTCAAGAGTCTTCTCCAACACTACAGTTCAAAAACATCAATTCTTCGGCGCTCAGCTTTCCTTACAGTTCAACTCTCACATCCATATATGACTACTGGAAAAACCATAGCCTTGACTAGATGGAGCTTTGTTGACAAAGTAATATCTCTGCTTTTTAATATGCTATCTAGGTTGGTCATAATTTTCCTTCCAAGTAGTAAGCATCTTTTAATTTCATGGCTGCAGTCACCATCTGCAGTGATTTTGGACCCAAAAAAAAATCAAGTCAGCCACTATTTCCACTGTTTCCCCATCTATTTGCCATGAAGTGATGGGACTGGATGCCACGATCTTAGTTTTCTGAATGTTGAGCTTTAAGCCAACTTTTTCACTCTCCTCTTTCACTTTCAACAAGAGGCTCTTTAGTTCTTCTTCACTTTCTGCCATAAGGGTGGTGTCTTCTGCATATCTGAGGTTATTGAATATTAGAATAAATAAATATTCTAATATTTATTCTAAATTATTCTAATAAATAACCTGCGTTAATGCAGTTGACTTCATCTGGTTTCCAGGTCACATTTCCCTCTGTCAAAATACTATCCATCTGGAGTTACAAACACTAGGTCACTCATTGGAGGAAAAAAGTCTCATTTGTACCTCACACCATGTATAAAGATAACCCCAAATGCATTTGAATTTTAAAGTCATACCAGTAGAAAAATTAACATAATACTTGTTAGAGAAGGCCATTTTAGGAATTCATAAAGAAACAATGAGATATCATAGTCATCCTATGGATCTAACAACAAAAGTTTAAATGATGATACCGAATGTTGGTGGAGGAGTACATTAACATAGCTGGTATGCAGTTTTGTAGTTTGTGGCTAAAAGTATTAAAATGATGAATAGTCTTTGGCCCAGTTTTTACCCTTCCATACATTTATTGTAAGGAAATAATCCTATATTTAACAGTGGGACACAAGAGGCATCTAAGTGGAAATGCTGAAATCATCATTAGCCCTCTTCTTCTTCCACATTCTATATTCAGTCAAAAGCTAAGCATTGTATTATGAAAGCTATTCTTTTTCTTTCATCTTTGTCACCAACTGTCGCTTAAATTCCATTAACTTTTAACTAGACTGCTGCATAAATTTTCTAAGAATAAAATTCAGTCATTACCATAGCCCAATATATGATAAAGATTTTCAGAGCCAACACTATTATTAGAATTAATATGATTAAAAGTATATTGGAAAAAAGACAAATGATCCCTATTTATGAAAGATATGAATGATTACCTAGAAAAAGATAATTCCTGGGAAACTATCTGAACCATTAATTGAGTTATAAAATAAGTAGACCAAAATCAATAGCTTTCCTTTACAGAAATAATAAAGTATAAGATAAAAAAGAAAATATATTCACTTAGCAGAAGAAATAATGTAAAATACTGTGAAAGGCACTGCAAACCCACTGTTTTTCCATCAGGAAAAACACACTGACCACACTATGAGACATCTAATTCAACAAAAAGTCAAATGTCTCCTTTTTTTCTCCCTTTGTGAACCAACTGTGACCACACTGTGAGACAACCTATTCAACAAAAAGTCAAGTGTCTCCTTTTCCCCCCTTTGTGAACCAATCAGGTGAATGCTATTCATTCACTCCTTCTAAATACCAACCTTTATACTGCACTATGATTCTTCTTTTACCTTCTACCCCAAAATTTTCTCACTACCAAACTCACCTGTGGAATTCTATCCCTTTTATAGCTTCATCCTCTGGGCCTTTGGCCCTGAGTTCTGGTTTCCACTGGAGTGGGCTGCCATGCCTTCTTCCCGACTCAGGGATCAAACCCGCTCTTACGTTCCCTGCATTGGCAGGTGGGTTCTTTTTCACTAGTGCCAACTGGGAAGCTTTCCCCACACACACAACAAGAATGTCACCTGCCTAATGGACCTCTCAAGGTCCTCTCAATGTTCTTTCACCATCATGGATACTTCATTGTTAGGAGCTGATTTGAGTCCCCATAAAATTCAGACATTGAAGTTCTAACCTCCAATACTTTTCACAATGTATCTATAGATGGAGATAAGGCCTTTGAAGAGGTGATAAAGATGATTAGCATGGGCCCTAATCCAGCTTGACTTGTGTCCTTATGAAAAGGAAGTTTGGACACACAAGGAGACAACAGGAATGTGCAGGAATAGAGGAGAGGCCATGTTAGAACACAGCAAGGATGTGGTTGTCTAGAAACCAAGGGGATAGGTCTCAAGAGAAATCAAGCTTGCCAACACCTCAAGCTAAGACTTCTAGCCTTCAGAATGCTGAGAGAACGAATTTATATTGTTTAAGTCACCCAGTGTGTGGTATTTTGTTATGGCAGCCGCAGTAAAATAATATTCATGTACACTATGAAGCACAAATTCCATACCTCAGAGTCAGAAGACACAGTTCCTGTCACTTCTCTATGTGTGTCAGTCACTCAGTCGTGTCTGACTCTTTATGACCCCATGGACTGCAGCACTCCAGGCTTCCCTGTGCATCACCAACTCCCGGAGCTTGCTCAAACATGTCCATCAAGTCGGTGAAGCCATCCAACCATCTCATCCTCTGTGTCCACGTCTCCTCCTGCCTTCAATCTTTCCCATCATCAAAGTCTTTTTCAATGAAACCTACTCCACCTACATGGTCATATTCTGCCCTTGTCTCACTAAAAACTGCTCTATGTCCAAAATCTCTAAATCAAACATTCTGCTTATCCCCCAATTCAAACTCTTTATGCTTTCAAGTTGCTGCTTCAACTGTTCTCACCGCATTTACTCTCCAGCCCTATAAGCACTTCCTCTTCAATATGAAGTCACTTTCTCCTATTGACTAGCCCTCAACTCTCCTTACCTTATTTTCTATCTTAAGTCTTGAGAGTCTCTAGTTTTGATCCATTTTTGGCTAACATCATAAACTTCTTTATGGGGTATTTGTCCAGAAAGCACAACCCCAATCATGGATAAATCAATCTGCTTTCCTCATGCCTACATCTGCGTTGTCAAACTGTTAATGGAAAATCATACAAACTGATGGAAGAAGAGCAGCCTCTAATTAGCAACTTTAACATTCTTAGGTAAGTATCTTTCAACACATCTCTACTCTACCCCTGACTCTGCTGCTTCTTCTCTCTAGTAATTCATAGTGGGTCTCATTTCACAGAGAAAATAAAAGCTGTCAGATAGAGGCCACTCCTTCAGCTTCCTTTCTATCAAATCAATACATTTACCTACATCTGTATCTTCCCACTCTCCTTTCCCTCTTATTCTACACAGGGAGTGTCTCTCCACCCAGCAAAGGCAATAAAAAGTCTTCCAATTGTGTTCTGAACCCTATCCTTTCTGCTCAGTTTATACCATCTATTAATTCCTCCTTCAATTTTCAATCTGCCCCACCCCATTACATGCCAGCAACATTTAAATGTTATCTATTTCTATTCCCTGACATCTTTTTTAAAAATCTCTGGTAATTATTTCACCTTTTCTCCCAGAAAAGACAAATTTGCTCCAAAAAGTATCACCATTTCCCCTCCCATCCACTCCCCATGCATGCATGCATGTGCTCATTTATGTCCAACTCTTTGCTACCCCACTGACTGTAGCCCACCAAGCTCTTCTATCCATGGGATTTTCCCAGCAAGAATACTGGAGTGGGTTTCCATCTCCTCCTCGAAGAGATATTCCCAACCCAAGAATCAAAAAGAAACTGCATCTCCTGTGTCTCCTTCATTGCAGGTGGATTCTTTACCACTGAGCCACTGGGGATGCCCCCCTACTCCTCATAGCCACTTTAATCTAGCTACTTTCTGGTCCATCAAACATGCTCTTGTGATGTCAGTCACTTCCATATTTTGAATATAATGAAAAATGCTGTGTATAATCGTTCCTGTCCTTGCAACACCTTTTGTAATCATGTACTACTCCCTCCCTCCTAAAACAGTCCTCCCTTAGCTTCCCCAGTATGACAATTTTCCATGTAAACCTCTGACAACTGTTTATCAGTCTCTTTTATAGGCTCCTCCACCTCAAGGATTGATCAGAATACTTCAAGGATTGGTCCTTGTCCTCATTTTCTCTCACTATATCCTCTCCCTAAGTAACTGTAACCATCCCTATGGCTTCAATTACCATTTATAGATGGATTACTTCCATATTTGTATCTCTTATTCAGACTTTTCTTCTAAACACAAGTTTATATATCAAACTTTTATATTTCCTCTTAAATCTCCATGGGCATCTCAAACTCAATATGATCAAACTAAGCTCATAATCTCCCCCAAACCTAGTTGTACTCCAGTGCTCTCTAGCTCAGTAAGTAGCATAATCACACCTCTTTGCATCAATCTGAAATATAAAGCTTATTTGAAATACATCTCTCTCCTTCATTCCCTGAAATCCAATCAGCATACACAATCTATTCTACTTCCTATACACTCAAATCCATTTGCTTCTTACCAATTTCGCAGTCATCATCCTACCCCAGACTGCAGCCTTGCTCAGTTGGACTAGTGTTCATGTTTCCTAAAGTCCCCACATCCCCTCCAGTTCCCTTCAGCTTTTCATACTGCTGCAGAGTAATCTATCTACAATGTAATACTTTATCAGATTTTTCTA
Source organism: Bos indicus x Bos taurus (assembly GCF_003369695.1). Taxonomy (NCBI): domain Eukaryota; kingdom Metazoa; phylum Chordata; class Mammalia; order Artiodactyla; family Bovidae; genus Bos; species Bos indicus x Bos taurus. The sequence continues at coordinate 84,656,398 of NC_040080.1, forward strand.
TTTAAAACCCTTCAAATGCTTCCTAGTGCTTTGGAGTTAGGCATCAAGATCTTTCAAAGGACTAGTATGAATAACTCTGTGCCTACAAATTTAAAGACTTAGATGAAATGGACCATATATGGATGGTAGCAGATTTAAATGGATGTATGAATTAAATGGATGTATTTTTTGTCAAAACACAGTGAAATTTGTACTTTAAAAGTGTATATTTTATTGCATTTAAATTGTACCTAAATACAGTACATTTTCTAATGACTAAACAAATAAATATGAAGATCTTTCAGTATCTTTAATATCATCTGAAAGACTGTGTATTATCTAGCCATTGTATCTTTCTCCACCTTTATCACAAAATACTCTACTTACACTGTCACATCATTCAGTATATTTGAGTCACACTGGACAATATATTAACACCATACATCAAATTAGAAGACATTTTCTTTTTAATATAATGAAGACAACATCTTATGCTGGACTGGTGTAGAGAAGCAGGCAGCCATATATTACTGAAGTGTAAATTGGTGAAACCTCTGAGAACAATTCAGCAATCTGGGTCAAAATTCTAAAATCTTATATAATATTTGACCTTTAAATTTTGTTTTTATTAGATAAAACCTGATATAATAATTATGGCAATATTTTACAATAGTGAAAACCTGCAAACAAATGAACATCATGCTTTGTTTATCTAGTGAAATGTATTTTCTTTTATGGATAGTAAACATCTCTTTTGATACAAAAGATATATTTACCAAGCATTAGTACTGCATATATGCAAACTCATCACTGTTTTTAGCATAATCTAAAGAGACTATCCCATGAACTGTGGTGTTGGAGAAGACTCTTGAGAGTCCCTTGGACTGCAAGGAGATCCAACCAGTCCATTCTAAAGGAGATCAGTCCTGGGTGTTCATTGGAAGGACTGATGCTGAAGCTGAAACTCCAATACTTTGGCCACCTCATGCGAAGAGTTGACTCATTGGAAAAGACTCTGATGCTGGGAGGGATTGGGGGCAGGAGGAGAAGGGGACGACAGAGGGTGAGATGGCTGGAAGGCATCATCAACTCAATGGACATGAGTTTGGGTAAACTCCAGGAGTTGGTGATGGACAGGGAGGTCTGGCATGCTGCAATTCATGGGGTCGCAAAGAGTCGGACAAGACTGAGCAACTGAACTGAACTGAACTGAAAGAGACTATCCCAGTTAAATGTTTTTAGTTTTCTGATATGTTATCTATGATCACTGAATATTCGGGTATTGCTTTGTTCTCAAAGAAGTCAAAATCAAGAAATGGCTTTCACCTCATTAGAACTGATTCAAATGTATTCTTTTTAATGGCTGAGTAATACTCCATTGTGTATATGTGGAGCCTATTATACAGAGTGAAGTAAGCCAGAAGGAAAAACATAAATACAGTATTCTAACGCATATATATGGAATTTAGAAAGATGGTAACAATAACCCTGTGTATGAGACAGCAAAAGAGACACTGATGTATAGAACAGTCTTATGGACTCTGTGGGAGAGGGAGAGGGTGGGAAGATTTGGGAGAATGACATTGTAACATGTAAAATATCATGTAAGAAACGAGTTGCCAGTCCAGGTTCGATGCACGATACTGGATGCTTGGGGCTGGTGCACTGGGACGACCCAGAGGGATGGTATGGGGAGGGAGGAGGGAGGAGGGTTCAGGATGGGGAACACATGTATACCTGTGGTGGATTCATTTTGATGTTTGGCAAAACTAATACAATTATGTAAAGTTTAAAAATAAAATAAAATTAAAACCAAAAAAAAAAAAAAAAAAGAAATGGCTTTAACTTGTCCTGAATGAATGTTTACAATATTCATGACAAAGTGAAAAATTTAGAAGAGACAGTTTCTTCTGTTATTTTCAGGATGAATGCTTTTCCGAATGCTATCAACTGTGTCAACTGCTGCCACACATAACCCCTGGTTACTCTGCTTTATTAAAGCCCCAATTTAAAATATAGAAAGAATACACTTGCCACAGAGTAGTAACATGCAATCAATTATTCTTTCTTCAAAAGATGCATGAATATAATAATCTAAACCTACTGTTCATATGTATAGATGAAATAGAGTACGATAAAAATTCTCAGGAAAGGGCCAAACTATGAAACATCTTATTCAATAAATGATGCTAAAGCATTTACTGAGCATCTACTGTGTATTGATACTGTGTCAAGTGATGGACAAGTGAAATAAATGCCAAATGAACCCTGCCTTGTATGAAATAGAATAACAATTCATTCTATATAAACCTGGGTTACAATTTCTTTGGAAGCCTTTCTCTTCACTTGTCACTCACCCACTGTTACTTCTACTTGAGACTGACCTTCTAGGAGTTACCCACTTCTGATCCTTGCATTTCTGGAATAGAATTTCATTAAAGGCACCATATTACATTCCTCTTTTTTTCTATTTGAATCACTATTCCAAAAAGCAAACTTTCATGCCTTTAACATACCATCTGGACTTCCCAGGTGGCTCAGTGGTAAAGAATTCATCTGCCAATGCAGGAGACACAAAAGACGCGAGTTCGATGCCTAGGTTGGGAAGACACCCTGGAGGAGGAAATGGCAACCCACTCCAGTATTCTTGCCTGGAAAATCCCATGGACAGAGGAACCTGGTGGGCTACAGCCCATGGGGTCACTAAGAGTCGGACATGACTGAGCAACTGGGCATGTGCAATATACCATCTAGTGGCCATGTATGGATGTGAGAGTTGGCCCATAAAGAAGACTGAATGCTGAAGAACTGATGTTTTCAAATTGTGGTTCTGGAGAAGATTCTTGAGAGTCCCTTGGAAATCAAGGAGCTCAAACCAGTCAAACCATTTCCTAAAGGAAATCAACCCTGAATATTCATTGGAAGGACTGATGCTGAAGCTCCAATACTTTTGCCACCTGATGCAAAGGGCCAACTCATTGGAAAAGACCCTGATGCTGGGAAAGACCAAGGGCAGGAGGAGAAGAGGGCAACAAAGGATAAGATGGTTGGATGGCATCACTGAATCAATGGACATGAGTTTGAGCAAACTCCAGGAGACAATGAAGGACAGGAAAGCCTGGCATGCTGAAGTCTATGGGGTCTCAAAGAGTTGGACACAACTGAGCAACTGGACAACAACTACATACCATCTGTTACCTCCATCAGGAATTGCCTCAGCCATGGTGGTGGGCCACTAGGTTTACGGAGTTCTTAATACCGTTGAGAATGCATGCAAGCTGTACCAGTGTTGAAAGTTAATGCCAAAGTAAAAATAGAGTCCTTGAATTCAGTGAAGTCCACTATACTTCACATTCCTTCATTCTTGACCACAATTCAAAAGCAACAATCAGATACATCTCTCCTGCTTTCATCCTTATACCTCTTTGGACTTCCTTCCCCTTCAATCATCTTTCCTGGGTATTGAAGACTGTAGAAAAAACTATCATTTTCTGATCCCTGTTTCTATGTTCCCTTCTAAATAACTTTACAGGTCCTCCATCATCACAATTGCCTTGTGACTTGACCTGGCCAACAAAATGCATTGTAGAAGTAACAGTGTTCAACAACATTCAGCTGAGTTCCTAGCGTAGATTTCAAAAGACTTTGCAAGCCTGGATGTAGAAATATGCTAGCATCAGATGAATAACCCTGGACTAACCTGCTGTGTTGAAAGATGTCATGGAAAGAGACTCCCATTATCCCAGCCACAAAATGTGAGGTCATCCTAAACCAAGTTAACCCACCAGCTAACCACAGATACATGAGCAAGCCTGGCCAAGACTAGACTAACCAAATTAAGTAAAAACAAAAAACCCAGGTGCCCAGTCTAGATTTCCAACCTATCAAACTATTGCTTTAAGAAACGGAGTCTGGGGATGTTTTGCTACAAAGCAAAACCCAACTTATCCTCAGGGCTTCCAATCCTCCATGTTAACCATTGTCTATATATCCTTCACAACCTAGCACCTCACAGAATGCTCCCTTCACTTCCCTCCTCTGACTGAAACTTATATTTTCAGTAAGGATAATGTTTCTTCCTATGGAACCATGTCATTTAGATTTTTCATTTTCCAACACCACGTGTGTGCCTGAGATAGTAAGGAAGTGTTACTTCCAAAACATTCATCCTTTGGAGGAATCCATCCTCCTTTTTTTCCATCCCTCTCTATCACTCCTCCTCATTAGTGTCACCTGCCTATGATGGAGTTATCAGAACCTAAAAAACAATCTATTTCTCCACTTTGTCTTGGGAAACTTTGAAAGGTCTTTAGAAAAATCTATTCAATACCTAGAAACTAAGTTTCCTTGCTTCCTGGAATGCAAATTTCATTCCTTCACCAGTTAAACACTCTCACCATAGCCATACCCTTGAACTTGTCAACACCCCAAAATACTTCAGCTTTGAAATTTTGCAAATCTTAAACCATGAAACTGCTCTCAGTGATACATACAAAAAAAAAAAACAAAAACAGCCACAGAATACTTTCTGTGGTATCTGTCAAAGGATTATCACAAAAAATGATATCAGAATCAGATGCAAATATGACTGAGTTTTGAAAACCATTTAGGGACAGGTAATTCTCATGATATGCAGATGTCATCTGGAAGCATGAATGATAGAAAATAAGCCAAAGAAGTTTTTAGAAAGAACAATGATGGTTTTCCCAGATAAAAACTCATGCTAGAACACTACAATAATTAAAATCTGTAGAATCAGTACCATGAGATAGATTAATAGAAAATAAGAGAAATTCTAGAAACAAACTTAAATACATGTAAATATGTAAATATTTATATAATATGGACTTCCTTGGTGGCTCAAACAGTAAATAATCCATCTTTAGTGCAGGAGACCCAGGTTCGATCCCTGGGTTGCCAAGATCGCTGGAGAAGGGAATGGCTACCCACTCCAGTAGCCTTGCCTGGAGAATTCCATGGACAGAGGAGCCTGGTGGGCTAAAGTCCATGGGGTAACAAAGAGTTGGACACAAATGAGTGACTAACAATTTCACTTTATATAATATAAAGTGGAATGTTAAACAGTAAACAAAATAATATTCAACAAATGATTTTGGAATTATTGTTTAACTTGTTTGGGAAAGTTAGTTGGAATTATTACCTCAGATTCACAAAATAAATCCCAGATTGTGTAAACCTGAAGGAGAAGGAGCCACTGGGAGATTATAAAGTAAATATTTTTTATGAATAAAAAGAGGAAAAGGCCTTTTTAGCATGACAAGAAGATTCAATTACATAAAATTCTAAATTTTCTTCACGCTGGAAAACACTGAATAGAAGAAGTAACATTATGAAAATATGTTTGCAACACACATAACATGAGTTTTATTATAAAAAGAGCTGTTTTGAAACAAAAATACAAAGAATTGAATTTTAAAGTGGACAATATAGATAAAAAATTAATTCAAAAAATAAACACAAATTGTCAACAACCATCAACCATAGGAAAAATTTCAACTATTCAGATTGATTCTTAACTCTACTTTTGACTTCTGTCCCAGACTTCAGACTAAAATATAACTGCTTGTCTATATTTCCATTTAAATGGCTAATACATCTGTCAAATCACATCTAAACTAAAGTCTTGATTTTAGCCACCATCCCAAATCCGACTCAATTAGCAATGATCTCATCTTAGCCAATAGCAACTCCATCCTCCTACTTTCTCAATCCAAAAACTTTAGTCATCCTGACCCTTCTAACTCACACCCATATCAAGCCATCAGAAAATCCTATTGGCTCTACCATAAACATATATCACTTCTACTTAATGAAGCTACCATCGTCTCTTCTCTGGATAACTGCAAAAACAGGCAAAATATCATATGTAACTTGCACCCCATTGCCCTTGGGAAAGAAATAACACTCCTTATTCCAGTCCTTCTTACCTCTCCAGTGGCATGTCTGCACGTTAACCACATCAGCCTCCTTTCACAACATCCTATCTCCATACACAGAGCCTTTGCACATTAAATTCTCTCAGCCTGAACATTTCTTCCTTTTTCTCTTTACTGGTATAATGCTATTTATTTATCAGATCTCAATTCAACATAATTTTCTAAAGGATGCCTTCTCTGATCTCCATGCTAGATGAATTTCACTTACTGCAGGTGCTTTATCAACATCTTACTGCTGCAACATTGCACTGCATACTTGATTATAAGATGATTAATGTCTGTCTCCCCAACTTGATTATTAGGTTCACAAGGGCAGAGACAAATCTTATTTTGTTCATCACTCTATCTCCAGTGTCTAGCAGAAACTAATTCGTAGGTGGTACTTAATAATGAATGAAAATTAGAAAGAAAGAGATACAGCAGCAAGACATATAATTTCACCTTTATTTCACACAATTTCCATATGCATAGAGCAATCATCCCCATACTACTATTTCTAGGATTATTCCAAGCTCTCTAGCTCCTAAACTCATTCTTGGGCATATGGTAAACTCAGCCAGGAGAGTTAATCCAATTCCATTCCACATTCAGCTGACTGTCTCCTCCTGCTCCAAGCCCTACAGCATTTAAAAATCCTTGTTCGAAGGGACATTAAGAGATGAAATAAATCAGTGAACAAGTACAATGTTCATTTTGTTCTATACTAGACTACCCCCTCCCTCCTTCCCAACCAACAAATCAAAGTGACCTTTCTGAGATTCGGGGCCTGAGAAACACTGGAGGTAGACTATAGGCATAAACACAAATGAGAAATTCTTAGCACTGCTTGCTGTGAGATAAACTCATTTGTGATCAGAAAAGCACACATTTTTATTGGTTTAAGGACATGACACTTACCCACTAAACAGTGTGAAAAGAATGTGTTACCCACTGCTCTTTTATTCTCTTCCTCCAAACATAATAAAGAATTAGCTTCCCAAATCTAACAATAACAATTCCAGGGAGGGGAAAAAGTTCCTCTTTCATGTCTTCTTACAAATGATACTACCATAAACTATGAGGACCTAAAACTGGTCAAAAAGACCTGAATAGGTTGAATAAAAGTTGAGAAAATATGCAAGTCCATGTGCACACACTCAGTTTTACACCATGAAGTATGTTTGCGCAGATTCACTAGCTCCTTTGGCCCACCATCTTTGAAATCACCCCAGGAATTAAGTGACATAGAGCACAATTCTAAGGCATGGATTGATCAGGGAATTTCTGCAAAAGAGAAAAGGGAATTCAAGCTGACGGAAAGTTTTGTTCTCAAGTTTTCTAACACTAGGTTGCTTTTATTAATCTTGTTCTTACAAGACCTAGAATAAAAAGACCAAAGACTTCAGTGTGTGTGTGAGGGGGTGGGGGAGGGCACGAATAGTTGCAAGCTCAATGAAAACAGTTTAACATTAAGAAAGCACAATTCATCTTAGCACACCAACCTGACAAAACTAAAGCTAGATAACTCATAAGATTTAGAAAGCTACTAAAGGCCTAGGAAATCAGACCGGCGTGGATTATTCCACCAAAAATATTTAGGAAAGGACCTCATTTAATCTAAAAAATGCAAAGAAAACTTCAAAAAGAAGAAAAAAAAATTGGGGGACTAAGGATAAAGAATTCTCCATGACCACAGATTTTCAAAAATTCCAGTCAAGATTCCAGGTAGGTCCGGATCTTTTTGTAAACACATGTAAGTTTTAATTCAAAGTACTTCTCCTGTTCTTTGCCAAAATCAAATAAAAATCCCAACCAGAAGACATCTGCTTTTAAGATTTCTCTTCCTGAACTACCAGGATCAACAGTTTCTGCCCCACATAGAAGATACTACAAAGCAATGAAAAGTTCTGCTTCCTATAACAGACAAGACACTTCATTTTAGTAATGAATAATGGATAATTGACATTTGATCTTTCTCTCCTTTTTACTGCATATAGAAATAAGCGTTATATTCTATCTCCTAAGTATTTACATATCATTTTAACACATAACTGCTGTCTCTGGAACACCCTAAGTTTTTCTTACTTCTCTATTCATACTGATTTTCTACTTCCATTAATGAAACATGTCACACACACATGAAGCAATACAGGAGAAACACTGCACGTGCTCAATTGTAGTGCTGCCACTTTACTGGCTATATTGTCTTCAGCAAGTGAAGTAACCTCTCTGACCTTTCCTTTCCTCGTCTGTAAATGGGAAAGCATTATGAGAGACAGCAGGATGATTTATGTTAAATTTTCATGCTCGGAAAATAATAAATGTCAGCTTAAAAAATAAATCCTAAAACATATATTCAGAGACCTTACTACATACTTGTTTTCCAAGACAGAAAAATGAAGCTCCACTGAGAGTCTAAACAACCAGGAAAGCACAACCACTAACTAAATCTTTGCTAATCAAAGAGTGTTCCCCAAAACAGCATCACCCACGAACTGGCTGAAAATGCAAACTCTCAGGCTGCACTCCAGAACAACTGAATCATAATTTTCATTTTAACAAGATCCCTAGGTGATTCATATTCCCATTAAAATTTGAGAAGCACTGAGCTAAGTGATGCATTCCTGCATATAGCCCTCACAGCTTGATGAATGGAAATTCAGATCTCAGCAAAATTACAAATGTATGTACCATGGATCATTGGGGTCACTTGACAACAGTTAAAATCATAAATATTATATCTGTATATGATCTGTTATGCTGTGGAGACATAAAATTCTCTTTCCTAAGTTGCTGAGTTTGTTGCATAAGTGTTTGTGAGACATGCCTTTACAATTTGAAATAATATTTATAATTGAGCACCACGCTGAAGTCAGCCAGCCCAGAAATGTTTTTATACCAACAATGTAACTAAATTATAAAACAAACAATAAGGCCAAGATCTGAACATCAAATCCTAAAAACCTGGTGTTGCTCCAACTCCAGAGACCATATATCCATTTCCTCAATAAAGGCAACATTCCAGCAACTGCGGTGAAGAGAGTGTAAATAGCAGCTGTTGCGATTTAGAAGCAAAATCTAGGCAAAGGTTCTAGAATATAATGTGGATAGAATATTCTAGTAGCAGGCCATGGGTTTATAGCAACCATTCCAAAGAAGAGAGATTTTACAAGTTTATCATTTCCTGAGTTGAATGCAGCTCTATTCTTACCACCACCAACTCCAGTAACAACTTTTAAAGCAATTTTATATGATTTCATATGTATTTTTAATAGTGAAATAGTTTTGAATTAAGGGCCAGCACTTGTACAAAAAGAAATGTGCCTGAATCGTACTTTATTACAAGCGTCTCTAAACTGAAAAAGAGAATTCCTTACTGACCCTTCCTCACACGGAACTCTAATATCATTGTGTTCTCTAAATCTAATTTTTAATCGATACTAATTTTACACAGTCTGTAAATATGTGCCAGGGAGCACAGGCCACACACAGTATTCAAAGCATCCACTGGAGAGGCTGAGGCAGCTGAGCTGCTGCTTTGTCCTTCCTCTTGGGGTTGGTGGGAATTGTGGCTTTGTTCTCCAATGGGCACTCTGATGTCCACTTACCTCTATTATGCAGCTGGTCTTCCTGACTTACTACATTCAACATAACTGCTTAAATCAACTGGTAAGATGCTTTAAATTGCATATACCTTATTTTTCCCTATTCTGATTTCAAAATGCTGTTTTGTTTGATCTCTTCTCAGAAGAAAATAAGCTCATTTTTAAAACAATTACCTACCAACGCAGCAGATAAGAAGCTGCATTTTCTGCCTAAGATAAGTGTTTTGTCTTCTCTCTTAAATTGTGTCTCATATGAATGATATCCAGATTATGGATCTTTTGCTTTGGCATAAATCTGAAATCCTCTCGCTTGTTTCAAAGCCTTATACTACTAAGAAGGACGAGCTTTCCAATCACCTAAAGAGTCCCATTTTTATTCTCTTAGAGCTGTGCTAGACAGTTTGATTTAATTATTATTATAGACAAATTTGCATAAAGCTTTCTTCTGAAGAGTTTTAGGCCATTTAAGCAATGTCATTAGATGGGCAGAGACATTCTTTTGAGAAAATGTAATGGGGCATGAAAAATAATAAAACCCACAAAATACATTTATTCAAGAACCTTAATAATGAAGAGAAATTACAATTCAGAGTGAAGAACTAGAGGCTGAGTATTCTCTATTATTTTAAAATAGAACATGATTAAATAGGCCCAGTATAATGCCTCAAAATCAGAGGGCTGTACCTGTGTTATGTCTTCTGGAAGACCACTTTCATTTCAGGAAAAATAAATAAATTCAATATATCCTCATGCTATCTACAGAATTTACCAAAGATGTAGAATGGCAATTAATTTTATCAGCTCACCAGACAATGTTGTTTGTGGTAAAACAATAAAGTTCAGGCTTTTATAGACTATCTTTCATGGAGGACTCTCCCATGAATTGATATTACCTTGTCAAGGTTGCTTGGGAAAAAGAAGAATGTCCCCGATGCTCTTTTCAAAGAACTCATGACACTGAGAGAAAAGTGGTGTTTTCAGGTTTCCCTCAGCGCTGCCACCAAGTGCTCCTTACTAGAGGGAAGAACAGGCTGCACCAGCTTTTTGTAACTTAGAGCAAGAAAATAATTGTAGCACAAGAGCTGGCAATATTCAAAAGTGCCACAGTCTCTGACCCAGCAATGCCACACTCAGCAATTTACCATATAGATAAAGGGGCAAAAAAGCACCCCAAGATTATACATGCGTGACATCCCACAGTATTGATTTTCATAAGAAAAACAGCAAAAACAGATTGGAGACAATCAAGATAGACTTTGAGGGGGAAGGCTCATTATGATACATTGTACAGCGGAGTACCATGCAGCCATTTTTAAACATTTGTTGATAAGGAAACATATCCAAGATCAAAGCACAGAAAGCTGTATGACATCACTTACTGTGCATGAAAAGCCTACATGTGCATATGAGTGGACTCATTGAAATCCTCTGACGGACACACAAGGACTACAAGCTCAGCGGTGGGGGGGAAAGGGGGATTTTTACTTTTTATGTTATATCTTTTTAGATGGATTGAATATTAATGTATGAATTATTATTTTAGTTAAGATATTAAAAGTGTTATAGTAGGATTAGGAAGAGAGAATGAGTCACACATCTCAGGACTGTGAAGTAGAGAACACACCAGCAAATTGCTATGACATTGCCATCATCCTGTAATTCTGCCCTGTATTTCCCTGGCATGTCAGCTCCGCTGGCTAACTACTTAACAATAGATTTTTCATTTTTTCTAAAGATCATTAAAATGTATCATGTGGTGTCTCATAAGTCATTAATCTGAAGGCTATATTGTTAATTATTCTTGCTTACTAATATATTCCAGTCCAGTATTTTTTCCACTGATGTGAAATTTATCAGTGTTTAAAATGCCTAAAAGATAGCAGGATACCAAATGCCTGTTTGAAGAGTTTATGAAAAAATATTAGCACAAAATTAATGATGGTGTTCAGGAAGCCTACAGGATTATCTTTATTAAAGAGAGATGAGATCTCTCTTTAATAAAACTTAGCTATTTGTCTTTAGTGAAAGTATTCCCTATCACAAGCTCAATGACCTTAACTAAGTATTACACAAGTGAACTATTTTTTTGCCCATTTTTCACACATACCTATATAATTAAGAAAGGGTATTAATTCTATGATGTATTCAATATTATTTTAAATACTAAATTAAGGTAATTTTGATGAGAAAAGACAATTCAAACCAAGGCCATGCACATGATTTATAGCAACATCATTAGCACTAAGCTCTTTCAACTGTTTGCTGACATACTATTCCTTAATAACTACAGACATTCAGGAAACTATCCAAAAATATTGCATGGGATATGTAAAACAACACATCTTCCTCTTGATTATTATTTCTACCTTTTTCGTTACTGCATAGATCCCCCAAGTCAGCATTAGCATTCTGGTCACATAGCCCCTTGTGGAGAAATATAAAGCCAACTAATTTATAATTGTGTTCATGCATGAGACCCCCCAATGCATACTGCATATTTCCCATGCTTCCAGAATTACTTTAGACACAGCTAAGCTTATTGGTTATGTTTCTCCAAAATTATTTTCTTTTTTAATGTCACCGATATAAATTAGGCTTTTTTTTTTTAAGAACAAAGAGATTCTTGGTGAATTATATACCATTGCTTTTTTTCCCTTCCTTTTTGTATTCACATGTTTAAAAGTCTCTGAGTCAGTTTCATTCCTGTCATTACTTTTTTTTAAAAAACCCAAATTTCTTGAGTGATAGTCATTTAATCCCTACTTTGCTACTCTTTTTAAGTGAGAGAGCTAGATCATCCATATTTGCATACTAATGTGAAAATAAAAGAATCAAACCACCCAAGCTAACATCTCCTGCCAAAAAAAAGAAAAAGAAAAATGATCTTCGGGGAAATGTTTGTACTTATTTGTATTTAAAAATCTACTCTTATTTTCTATTATTTAAAATTAAGGAAATTGGTCCATAAATATATGAAAAATTGCTCATCTTCACTAGTTGTCAGGGAAATGCAAATTTGAAGTACAGTACAACATGATGTATCAATATAATATGTCCTAATGCTGCAAGGAGATCCAATCAGTCCATTCTGAAGGAGATCAGTCCTAGGTGTTCTTTGGAAGGAATGATGCTAAAGCTGAAACTCCAGTACTTTGGCCACCTCATGCGAAGAGTTGACTCATTGGAAAAGACTCTGATGCTGGGAGGGATTGGGGGCAGGAGGAGAAGGGGATGACAGAGGACGAGATGGCTGGATGGCATCACTGACTCAATGGACGTGAGTCTGAGTGAACTCCAGGAGTTGGTGATGGACAGGGAGGCCTGGCATGCTGCGATTCATGGGGTCGCAAAGAGTCAGACACAACTGAGTGACTGAACTGAACTGAACTGAATGCTTAAAATTAAAAAGACCAAGAATGTCAAGTGTGGATGAGATTGTGGAGCAAATGGAATGTTTATACATTGTTAATGGAAGGGCAAACTGGAAAGGTCACTTAGGGAAACTGTTTGGCAAAACAATTTTGCTGAAGGGTTAAACAGTTTTGTTGCAGAATGAAACAGCTTTACTATGTGCCCAAACAACTCTAAGGTAAATATCCAACAGGCACGCACGACACCAAAAACATGTACATCACATTTACATTTATAGAGTCAAAAACTGGAAACCACCTGACTCACTCTTCAATAACAGATTGGCCTGTGATATATTAACACAAATGGGACATACACAACAAGAAACATGAAAAATCAACATCTACATGCAAAAAAATATGGAAGAATCTTGCAAATGTGAGTTTAAATGAATGCCAAACACCAAAAAATACATAATGCATTGGTTCCAAGTGTCAACCCTGATCAAGATCCACCCAAAATACTGAGGGAGGAATGGTCTTGAAGATAGTAGTAATGTGTGTTAGCACAGAACTTGGGGGAAAAAATATAACCTTACGTTACAAAATAATTGATCTCAGAACAGTCATTTAACCTCCCTAGCTTCATTGTTCGTGTTTTACACTGTCCCTATTTACCTCAACAAAAGCAAAGTGCAGCTCTGAAGATCTCTAGGTCCTGTGCAGTTTTAAGATCTATAACCAAATGAGATAGTTTCACTAGATTGAATAAAAATATAAATTAAAAAAAATAAATGATTCTTTTCATAAAAACAGGAATAATAGCTAACATTGTTCTAAGCACTTTACAATTCATTCAGTCCTTACATCAACCTTGAGATATAACATGAGGAAACTGAGACTGGGAGAGGTAAAGTAACTTGGCCAAAGCTGCACAGCTAATAAGCTAATAAGCAGTGGAGCCAGAACTCAAACCCAGAAAATCTAACTCTATAACCCACATGCTTAACCACTCAAAAGGAATGGTAAGTCCATTTTACCTAAGCTGACAGTGTTTTAAGTTTAAAACTGTACAATGTCTAATCAACACAGAACACTGTATGGATCACAATAAACTGTGGAAAATTCTTCAAGAGATAGAAACACCAGACCATCTGATCTGCCTCCTGAGAAATCTGTATGCAGGTCAAGAAGCAACAATTAGGGACATAGAAAAAAAGACCGGTTCCAAATTGGGAAAGGAGCACGTCAAGGCTGTATATTGGCACCCTGCTTATTTAACTCATATGCAGAGTACATCATGAGAAATGCCAGGTTGGATGAAGCACAAGTTGGAATCAAGATTGCCAGGAGAAATATCAATAACCTCAGATATGCAGATGACACCACGCTTATGGCAGAAAGTGAAGAAGAGCCTCTTGATGAAACTGAAAGAGGAGAGTGAAAAAGTTGGCTTCTAACATTCAAAAAACTAAGAACATGGCATCCAGTCCCATCACTTCATGGAAAATAGATGAGGTAACCATGGAAACAGTAATGGATTTTATTTTCTTGGGCTCCAAAATCACTGCAGATGGTGACTGCAACCATGAAATTAAAAGACGATTGCTCCTTGAAAAAAAAGCTATGACCTACGTAGACAGCATATTAAAAAGCAGAGATATTACTTTATCAACAAAGGTCAGTCTAGTCAAAGTGATGGTTTTTCCAGTACTCATGTATGGATGTGATAGTTGGACTATAGAGAAAGCTGAGCACCAAAGAATTGATGCTTTTGAACTGTGGTGTTGGTGAAGACTCTTGAGAGTCCCTTGGACTGCAAGGAGATCCAACCAGTCCATCCTAAAGGAAATTGGTCCTGAATATTCATGAAGGACTGATGCTGAAGCGGAAGCTAAAATACTTGGGCCACCTGATGTAAAGAACTGGCTCATTGGAAAAGACCCTGATGCTGGGAAAGATTGAAGCTGGGAGGAGAGGGGGACAACAGAGGATGAGATGGTTGGATGGCATCACCGACTCGATGGACATGAGTTTTAGTAAGCTCCGGGGGTTGGTGATGGACAGGGAGGCCTGGTGTGCTGCAGTCCATGTGGTCATAAACAGTTGGACATGATTGAGTGACTGAACTGAACTGATTATGTATTCAAACTCTGATTTTAATCAACCGAAATAATTATTATAATTTATTCATATAAATATGTCCTCTGAGAAAACATCAATTAAAATAACTATGGCTACAAGCGAGCACCAAACAATTTTGATGGTCACATTCACATTTCCTGTATTTGTTGCCTTTCTAGAAATGGAGAGGAAATCTGCCTTCCCTGTTGTAGTTTATTAAAACATAGCCTTTTCTGTAAAAGACATTACAATGTTAGTTCTCATTTGCTTCTGGTTCTCTGTATTCATGAATCACCTTGCTGTGAAGCAGTACTCTGTTCAAACTTGAATCTACAGTTCACTGAAATAAAATAAAATGAATGCACAGAATAGTTTAAATTTTTTTCAAAGTTCAATGATTTTAGTAGCTTTCTATTTCATAGAATTATAATGGATTATTTTCTGATAATTTTTAAATGGGTTGAGATGTTATGTACTTTAATTAGTTTGACTTCATCCTATTTCAGATTTAATGTCACCCAAAATGCTTATCAATATAAACAGCTACATTTACTGAACAAATGTACAGTTACATTTTCTGGGGCTGCCTTGAATTTGTGTCCATCTTACTATTGACTAGTTGAGAGCCTGTGACTGGAATAAACAGTATAGTGGTGGTGGCTGAAATGGGAGAAGATAAATGGACAAAGGCAAACTCTGTTTACATTGTAACTTCACCTAGACTTAGCCAGGACTCTAATGGCCTTTGTATGGTAAGCTACCAATTGATGAAGGTAGATCACTGAGATTAATTAGAGCAGATGCTTTTAACGAGGGAGGTAGGCTGGCAAAGCGCAGCACTTTCAGATAGAATTTCTCTGGAACATCTAACTAGAAGTGTGTTCTTGGACAAGTCATGTAATCCCTCTAATTAGGAAGATGGAGACAATGCCTACTTTATACAGTTGTTATAAAGATCAAATGGGGAGCAAAGTACATGCCTTCCAACGTGAGGAAGAGCTAGGGCTTTGTTATAGTTGTGATTATTAACACATTAACGGCTTGGCATTGGTGCAGCCCCGCCTTTGGGTTTCATCCTAACTCCACCATGGTAGCTCAATTATAAGGGCACAAAAGTTAAGCCCCTCCTTCCAACACTTTGCTTACGTAGATTCAAATAAGGATCCGTGACAGGTTTGGTTCTCTCTGACTTCTCTCCCAAAATAACAACCTTCCTACCGTTCAACAGTATTTATATTTGGATAAAAGGCTAGAGCTGAAGTTACAGAGGAAACATACAGAGCAGGCTACAAAACAGGGCTGCCCAGTGTTGCACAAACAACGTTGGTGAAGCAAGGCTGAAAGCATTAAATAAAGAACACCAAAAATGACTGGCCACATGTACTGGTGTTGTTCGTTTCAGTCTTGCCAGACAACATTCAGTGTTAGGTTACATGTTTTTACCTTCCAAAGGCTTTAGAAACAATAAATGATTAACCTCTTTAAACTGTTCTCACTACAGAATATATTTTGTTAATTTTATGTCATTAAAGAGGCTATTATTGACTATGCCAAAGCCTTTGACTGTGTGGATCACAATAAACTGTGAAAAATTCTGAAAGAGATGGGAACACCAGACCACCTGACCTGCCTCTTGAGAAACCTGTGTGCAGGTCAGGAAGCAACAGTTAGAACTGGACATGGAACAACAGACTGGTTCCAAACAGGAAAAGGAGTACGTCAAGGTTGTATATTGTCACCCTGCTTATTTAACTTATATGCAGAGTACATCATGAGAAATGCTGGGCTTGAAGAAGCACAAGCTAGAATCAAGATTGCCAGGAGAAATATCAATAACCTCAGATATGCAGATGACACCACTCTTATGGCAGAAAGTGAAGAGGAACTCAAAAGCCTCTTGATGAAAGTAAAAGAGGAGAGTGAAAAAGTTGGCTTAAAGCTCAACATTCAGAAAACTAAGATCATGGCATCTGGTCCCATCACTTCATGGGAAATAGATGGGGAAACAGTGTCAGACTTAATGTTGGGGGGCTCCAAAATCACTGCAGATGGTGACTGCAGCCATGAAATGAAAAGACGCTTACTTCTTGGAAAGAAAGTTATGACCAACCTAGATAGCATATTCAAAAGCAGAGACATTACTTTGAAAACAAAGGTCCGTCTAGTCAAGGCTATGGTTTTTCCAGTGGTCAGGTATGGATGTGACAGTTGGACTGTGAAGAAAGGTGAGCGCCGAAGAATTGATGCTTTTGAACTGTGGTGTTGGAGAAGACTCTTGAGAGTCCCTTGGACTGTGAGGATATCCAACCAGTCCATCCTAAAGGAGA
Source organism: Bos indicus x Bos taurus (assembly GCF_003369695.1). NCBI lineage: Eukaryota > Metazoa > Chordata > Mammalia > Artiodactyla > Bovidae > Bos > Bos indicus x Bos taurus. The sequence continues at coordinate 84,673,719 of NC_040080.1, forward strand.
TCAGCCCTGGGTGTTCATTGGAAGGAGTGATGCTGAAGCTGAAACTCCAGTACTTTGGCGAAGAGTTGACTCATTGGAAAAGACTCTGATGCTGGGAGGGGTTGGGGACAGGAGGAGAAGGGGATGACAGAGGATAAGATGGCTGGATGGCATCACCAACTTGATGGACATGAGTTTTGGTGAACTCCGGGAGTTGGTGATGAACAGGGAGGCCTGGTGTGCTGCGATTCATGGTGTCACAAAGAGTCGGACACGACTAAGCAACTGAACTGAACTGAACTAAAAGAGGCTATTGAGCAAAGAGTTTTGAAGACTGAATGAGGGCACTGTGGAAGAGGAAGGCTATGGTTGTGTTTTAAAAAGTAAAACATAGAATTCGTATTCCACTGAAATTAAGTTCTCATAAATTATAACACTGATTCTACTGGGAAAATTAGTATAGGAAAATGATACTGTTCCCCTCGTACATAACAGTAAAACACACACATACAGAACATTGTAGATCCGTCTAACCATTGGCTTCTCCTACTTTTAGCACATGAAGACCTGAACTATGTAAACAAGTCAGCTAATTATTATTAAATTTATTTTGAATATTATTTATCCTTTATAAAATATTTTTTGCAAAACTTTTCAAGAGAACATTTCCTGAAATGTTTTAGTGACTGTTTTTAAATTTATGCATGTGCATATTGCTTAATCCCATTCATATGAAATGCCCTGAATAAGCACAGAAAGTAGATGAGTGGTTGCCAGGGAGTGGCAGAAGAGTGAAGTACAGAATCATTCTTAATGGTTAGAGGGTATCTTCCTGGCACAATGAAAATGTTCTGGAATTAGGTAGTGGTGATGGTTGAACAACCTTATAGACATACTAAAATATACTGGATTGTACACTTTTTTAAAGGATAAATTATATCATGTATAAATTTACTCAATAGGAAGTTATGTATTTCTATTTTTTAAATGAAAAAATTTGTGCATGCGGAGACACAATCCCAAATTATCTCTAATATTTACCATATGACCTAAATACTTATTTCTCTTATGAAAAAACTCTACGGGTATTTACTAAAAATAGCATGCCAGCTCAATATTGGGACACAAATTCTCTATATTCCATGGCACTCATATCACTGAATGTGACCAAAAAGACAGTCACTTAATCCTCATTATTTTTCAGCAGTATGAAATGAAAGACTCAAATTCCAGTGATGCTGTGGTCCTTTCACTGGTCACTCAGGTGCAGCTTTCACTTTTATGTAGGAAATACAACTGATTTCCAATCATTAACACCAAAGTCTGCCAGAAGCACTTTGCATTAATGAATTTTAAAATATTTTACCATTTAATTAAGTCTAACTACATTATTGTGAAGAAGATTTCAAGCATAGTCTGATTTAATAGGCAGCTTACTGTTGGTAACAGAGACAAATGGTAAAACCACAACTAAAATTTACAACTTCTGACTAATTCATCTATCATGATGGTTCATTATTTCAATCAGCCTGTTTCTAATAAAATCAATATCACTTAATGCAAAGCTATCATACTCATAGGTAAAAATATAGAAGTATCAGTGGAAAAGATGAAAGAAAGAAAAGCAAAAACTGACTCCCGCTACTGTCACGTAACCAATATAAAGTCCTATAGAGGACCTTTCTTCTTTCTACCTCCACGCATCTACAAAGAAAACCACAGAATGTTGGTACAAGCTTTTCATTATTAATACAACTTCAAGGAAGAACTCAGATTACCCCTCACCAGGGAAATTAGCTAGTGACATATATATAACCCTTCCTGGTTCATACACTAGGTTAATACACTGGGTGACTAGGTTAATACACTCTCGTGAAATGGATTGGTTCAAAGTAAAGTCTAACAAAATTAAATATAAATAAGCTCCTGGGGGAATTAAATCAGTAAACTACAAAGTGACTTCCTGAATTTTCTGTAATAACTTGTCACTCTCACCAGAAGGAGCACCCTATGTAGGGAAAAGTAAGGTATCGCAACATCAGCAGAGCAAGGTAAGCATAAAGAACCCTAAAAAAGGAGCTCCTTACTCTTCCTCTCTTTCTATCTTGGGTGTACACACATGTGCAAGATTAGATGGCACTTACGTAGCCTTATCTGAGCTTCCCTGATGGCTCAGATACTAAAGAATCCACCTGCAATGTAGGAGACCCAGGTTCGATTCCTAGGTTGGGAAGATCCCAGGGAGAAGGGAATGGCAACCCACTCCAGTATTATTGGCTGGAGAATTTCACAGACAGAGGAGTCTGGCAGGCTACAGTCCATAGGGTCACAGAGAGTCAGACACAACCGACTGACTAACACTAACTCTACATACCCTTATATATTCTACAAATTTTATGACAACCCAGGTTTCACATGATACTATTTCTTGGCTTTTTTAAAAAGGCTAAGTTTTAAATGTTACTTTTAAAAAGGACTTGAGGCAACTGTTAAAGTATAAGTAATATAGATGCAATGTTTTCTCTTACTAAGTAAATTGTATAGAACCCATTTAATGATAGCTATGGATTCAAAGAGCATTTTCAGACATCAGAAGCGAACTGTATACAACAGACGCTGAAAGTCAGACAGCTTCTTTATTCAGTGGCATGAGCACCTTTTTATGGATCAAGGCCATGGCCGTCCCCACTGGACTATTCTATACTACTGTGCACTTCTGTGATTTGGACATACAGCGAGTTTTGTAAAGGTCATTTGTATCACGGATTTTCTTGGTTATCTTGGCTGAGTGTGGACTATTCTTAACCTAGTTGGGAGGTATTTGTATCAAGCACTGTTAATTAGAGAAATATCTTCTACAAAGTTGACTACATATTTTTGCTACTAATGTCACTAAACAGAATAGATTCCTCAAAGAAAAATTTTCTTGCTAGAATACAATATTTTTAAGTGGAAAAGAACTGCCCAACCAAAATAAAGAAGGGATTCTTCCTATTTTCATCATTTCTCAAAGCTATTTAGCTTACCCAGATTAAACCAATGATGGGTGGATATTTATTAATACAAACTTTAGTTTTGCCAAGAAAATATTCACCATAAAAGTTATGCTCACATTTGCATTCCTTACAGCACTTGCCATCCACGTATGCGGGAGCCGACTTGAGGGGGCAGTCAGGATTTGGGCAAATCAGAGTTTCACACTGGATGGTTCCATTCTGAGAAGAAAACAGTATTTTAAAGAATTTCCAAGTTGTAGTTTGGTAGTTTTCAAGTATTTTTAAGTTGTTTCTTAAATTTCAAATTCTTCACGTAAAATGTCATAAATATCACTATTCTCTTTGGTAAAACCATAATTTAACAGTAAAATTACAGTAAAATCCATATACAGAGACCCACAGTAACACAAGTTGGGTCATAACACAGGTGGTGGTTGACCCCATCTTCTGCTCAGCAACTAAGCTAGAGGTCTCACCTCCTATTGTGAAGTGAGTGAGGACAGGGGTGGAAGGAAGGGTACCACTGGCAGGGAAACAGCAGGCTGAGAGCCAGCCTGGGGTACTTATGTCTCCCCAGATGACTCACAAAATTAGCATCAACAAACAAAATTTCTGGAATAGCAGCTGCCATGCTGGAGACCCAGTTTCAGGATGCAAAAATCCCCCCAGGGATATTTGAGCTCAAACAGACCACCACCATGAATGGACGCTGACAATTATCATAAGAGGTACCAACCTAAAGGGTACCTCAGTGAATTTGATTCCTGAAGGTCACCCAGAACTCCCAGGTAGTTTAGTTGCTTTTCTAGTCTTTTCAAAAAACTATGACTTCACCACATTACTACTCAATTTGATTTGGGTCACCCATTTAACAAGTTGAAAAGGTTTTATTGTATTTGTGAAATGTAATTTTGGTAGGAATATGTTTCTAAATAGAAATCGGACAAAGCCTGCACACACACGCACATGGACCGTTATTTCACCATTAACTTTGACCGTCTTAACATCATGATGTTCCACGTTCGAGTAAACTAGATGAACTTGGGAAAAAATGTTGACTTCTGACTTCTTTATAGCCAACCAGTTTTCACAAATAATTCAGGTGGAGTTTAAAGTTCAAAACCAAACTCATTTTGAACTTTTCTTTGAAAATAAACTTATATGTTTGAAATAATAATACACCAACCATTCTACCTTCTACCTTGGGACTTCCCTGGTGGCTCAGACGGTAAAGCGTCTGCCTACAATGCGGGAGACCCAGGTTTGATCCCTGGGTCAGGAAGATCCTCTGGAGAAGGATGGCAATGCACTCCAGTACTCTTGCCTGGAAAGTCCCATGGATGGACGAGCCTGGTAGGCTATAGTCCATGGGGTCGCAAAGAGTCGGACATGACTGAGTGACTAAACTTTCTAACCATTCTACCTAATTAGTGAACAATTAGAGAAATCATATTTATTTAAACTCTACAGTTTATGCTCCACTGTATTGGTAAATTTTTAAAGCTAAATAACTTTATTATTTATTTATACAGCCAAATCTGGTCACAGTATTTCCTGTTGCATTTCATTTAGCTTTATCAAAATGTGTTAATAAAAACATGAGGGGGAAATCCCTGGTAAAGTTAAGCATAACAGGATAGAATCCTCTGGGAATCCTTTTACTGACCCAATTTAAATCATTACCTTCACATGTGGACAATAAACTTAAAACTTTATAGCATTCTTAAAACACAATAATCTTTATAAGCTAGGAAGTGTCTTTAATAATGCAATACACGGTTCTTCAGATTTGACTGGGTTTGCTGGCACTTCAGTGTTGTGTTTTGAAGAAATGGGTCTTGAAATTTTCATGATGACATTGGTTTAATACATTTTTAAAGAGTAGGGGCATCTGAGTTCTATTAGTCTGAACTCCGGCAGAAGCCATACCAGGCATGTGCAGTTCTTGCAGCCGTCTGTCCATGACTCGAATTCTCGGTAGGTGGTTCCCTTCATGGTGCAAGTCCTCTCACAGTAGCACTGGTCCAGTCTATTCATTCGCTGCTCGGCTCGAGACAGCTGCAGTACAAAGGAAGAGGTTTGTATTGTTCAGCATTCCAGCGACACAGAAAGGCAAAACACTCCAACAGGCATCTGACTGCTTTTTAGGTGAATAGCAGTAATGATGGCTATGCTCATCATCTATTACAGATATACTTAAGGCTTTAATTTGTTTTTTCATATTTGTTTCCATTATGGTTTATGACAAGATATTGAATATAGTTCCCTGCGCCATACAGTAGGACCTTATTGTTTATCCATTCTGTATATTATATAATAGTTTGCATCTGCTAATCCCAAATTCCCAATCCATGCCTCCCTCACCCACCTCTGCCTTGGCAACCACAAGTCTGTTCTCAATTTCTGTGAGTCTTTTTCTGTTTCATACATAAGTTCATTTCTGTCATATTTTAGGTTCCACATATAAGTGAAATCATATGGTATTTGTCTTTCTCTTTCTGATTTACTCTGCTTAGTATGATAATCTCTAGGTTCACCCATGCTGTTGCAAATGACTTAAGCCTTTAATTTAAAAGAAAGGATTTTTCTCCTCTTCTGGTAGTAAATTTGCCTCCTGCCTTTGTGAGTGTAGCAGGGGGGTAGGGGTGGGGGTTCCCTTGTGGCTCAACTGGTAAAGAATCCTCCTGCAATGCGGGAGACCTGGGTTCAATCCCTGGGTTGGGAAGATCCCCTGGAGAAGGGAAAGGGAGCCCACTGCAGTATTCTGCCCTGGACTGTAGAGTCCATGGGGTCGCAAAGAGTTGAATACAACTGAGTGACTTTCACTTCACTTTGTGTGTGGGGGGAAGCAGAGAAAAGTATGCTGTATGATTTATGATAAAACAGAAAAGAAGTCTAAGTCAAAATCGCATCATACACAATACAGAGAAACATTTTCCATTTTTAAAAATGTTTAATTTCATGGCTATGTTTGCTCAAGTGCAAACATAAATTTTAGACATTACATTTGTCAGAAACAAATCATCCATATGCAACATAACTTTTAGGTCATCGGTATCTGCTATGCAACATGACAACAGCCTGGTGAAACTACAGGTAAATTTGACACATGGTTAAGACAGCCAATGATCCTACAATGGTAACACAATGGTAGAAAGCTTTTGTGTGACCATTTCCCCGACATAATTCTAGGGTCCATATTCTTTACAATATCCTCTTGTCTCCTTCCTTGCAAAAAAAAACCTAAATAATAATAAAAACTAAATTAAACAATAAATCCTATTGTAGTAAGCAGTGTAAAAACCAAGTAATCTGCCTCATTCTTGATTTACTGAGTCATTTGTTATACAGATGGCTTGGGTTTGAATATTTATAAGCCCCTTCCTTGAGCAAGGATTTTGATTCAGTTCAAGTACACAGTAGGGGATAAGAAAAATCTCAAAGGTGAACAACTGTGGTTATAAAAGAAACTGTAGGAAACCTCAAGGATTTCTGAGCTACACTCCCCCACACTCTATTTCTAAGGAGCTTTTACCTTGGCTGATGTTTTGGCTAAAATGTCCTGCAGTTCCATGATTTTCTGCACGAGTCCGTGAAAGTCATTGCATGTTGGACAGGCTAGAATCACAAACACCGCATCAGTCAAGTTATATTTATAAGGAGTTCAATCTGGTTAAGTCTATGCTGACAACTAATACATGAGAACTCCAATTGCAAACTGACATTTTGGACAAAATTAAGCAAGAAGCACACTTTTCATTACATAGTGAGAGAACTAATGGACTTACTGCGATTAAGATCTGGGCACTGAGCAATAAATCCTTGGGGCATGACAAGTAATTGCACATCTTGCATTATACCCTGCGTGTGAAAAATTTTTAAAAAGATGTATTACTTTCATCTACCCAAATTATGTTCAATAGTCAAGTTCATGAAGGGAAACATTATAGGATAGACTCACCCAAGTCCCTGAAAAAAATATTTTGAATACATGGCTTTGACTTCAAACCAAAGGGAAAGAAAAACATCAGGCAAAATAGATGATTGCCCATGTACTTTCTTATTGATAATATTTTTAAACCCTTAAGATTAAATGTCAAGATATAATTAAGAGGCAATAGTCATTTATTTGGGGAAGCTATTTTTAGTTAGCCTGAAGAAATACTTGAAAATGACCTTTAAAAATCAACCTGAAAATCACTTCAGGTTTCAGCAACAGTAAAACTGAAAGCAATTTTTTTTTTTTTTTAATTTTATTTTATTTTTAAACTTTACATAATTGTATTAGTTTTGACAAATATAAGTTAACTACAATCATCAAGAAGAAAAGAGAACAACTAAGTCATAAGAACAATGCTTATTTGAGTATTTCTCATTTCTCAGTTAGATCTTTTAAAGTGAATTCTTCAATTTAAAAAGGATAAGACATTTATTAAACAGCTACAGCAAGACTGAGTAATGAGTCTTTGGGAATACAGAAAGGTTAGCATGAAATTTTTTAAAATGCCAACTTGAAATGACATATTTTACACAGAAGTTCACATCACATGTTTATATGTGAAATTTACATTCATCCTTCCTCATGAAGATATAATTAGCTTCCAGTTCACAAGACTCTCAAAGCAATAGCCAAAAGGTAGAGACCTCATCAGATACTCTATATGTCCCTTTCATTCATCACTCCATTTTCTTCCTTCATCATCTTTATATATTTTAATTAATATTTCACTTTCTCCCTTTGAAAAATGCAAACAGAATGTTTAATGACAGAGGTGACCAAGACCAGAGTACCAATATGTTATTAAGACAATTTTGATGTACCTACAAAGATTTACCAGTCAAATCCTGGCCTATATATCTTCTACATATTTAATCAGATTAATAGCGTGGTACAAAAAGAATGTCAGTATTTAAGTATACTGCATGGCAATTGCTGTATCTGTTGTTTGTTTGGGGTTTGGATTAGAGAAGCAACCTGTATATAACAATCTCCTATCATCTGAAAGCATCAAAATGAAAGCAAGGCTTCCATGTACAGTTCTATGGTTGGTGCAATGCCCAACTCTAGAGAAGTACACATAACTGATGTGTGAGAAGGTTTCTGAGGCCACATCGGGCTCCAGGGGAAAGACTGCCATGATTAAACAGAAGAGAAACTTGATACCTGGAGCACAAATTTGCTCTCCTTTATATGTGGAAAAAGTGGAGAAGGAAATGGCAACCGACTCCAGTATTCTTGCCTGGAGAATCCCTTGGACAGAGGAGGCTGGTGGGCCACACACAGTCCAGAGGGTTGCAAAGAGTCGGACATGACTGAGTGACCTAGCACACCACGTGGGCAGAGTACTGATTTTTCAAGATTTGCAAACACAGGATCAAATCCCCATGACTGACTTTGGACAAGTTACTTAACCTCTCTGAACAGGTTTATGCATGTGTAAAAGAGATTTTTTTTAAAAGGCCCTGCAACAAGACTAAGGTTCAATGAAATAACATAGTCAAAGCACCTGGTTACCAGATAACAGTCTAATTAAGTTTTAAAAACACATTTAAAAAAATTATTTATTTACTTTGCTGCTTCAGGTCTTGGTTGCTGCATATGGGCTTCTCTCTAGTTGGGGTGCTCGGGCTTAGTTGCCCTACAGAGCATGGGATCTCAGTTCCATGACCAGGGATGGAACCCTACGCCCCCTGCACTGGAAGATGGGTTCTTAACACTGGACTACCATAGAAGTCAGGAAAGGTCAAAAGGAGACACCACAGGTCCCACCTCCTCACTGGAATCCACCTTGGTTGAGTAACGCATGTGCCACCAAGAAAGACCCTGAGTCAGAATGATTGGCCAGAGACAACCAAAAAACTAATCCCTTCACCATAAAACCCAAACTGTGAGCCATGTGGCACAGCACTTCTCCTGGATTCCCTTACGCTCATGCTCTCTGCCAGGGCACCTCTTCTCAGTAAAGTCTCTTGCGTTGTCAGCAAAAAAAAAAAATATATTCTTTAATAAAGTAAATAAAACACCTTTCAAGGTTTACAAATCTTTCTTAGAACACAACTTTCAAGCTACTTGTACCTTCTCTAACTAGAAATCCATAAGTTAAACACATCACTTATCACCTTCTAAAAATTAATTTTTGTATGATAGGTAGTGTCAGAATCACTGGAGGAAAATGAGCTATGAGCTGGTAGTCAAGCAATTTTCTGGACCTTATTTCCTCATCCTTAAAATACAGAGTTAAATGGGATATCCATTAGATCCTGTGATGCAGTTATACAGAGTATATCTCTAAATAGACAATAAGAAAAAGATATCAATTATAACTGCTTTCTAGCCTTGATAGATTTGTGCATATATTATTATATGTATTCCTTTCTCATTTTCAGAAGTACAAGGAGATTATGAGTAATGAATATTGAAAAGTTTTAAACCTCTATTATTAACACCCTTATGAAAGCATCATCAAAGGTTATATTTCAAAAGTGGAGAGTTTATTTGTATATTAACATTTTAGATTTTTATTATTTTGAATGCCTAATTTCAAGAGTATGTTAACTGCCCTGATTGAGCCTTGAGAGACTAATCACCTCTGTCATATCTAAAGCTCAAATTCATTAAGAAAAAAAATAATAAAAGAGAATAGAGTTGACCAGCTAAATAAAACATCAGTGTTAAAAAAATAAAACAGAAATAGACACCAGTAGGAAAAACACTACATAAATCTATTTATTTTGCTTACACCATAAAAAGCAAAACTCATTAGAAGCTCATTAGAAAGCATTTGTATTTACATTTTATATTAGTCAAAATATACCTTAAAATATCCATGTGCATTATTTCTCTGTCCCAGCCAAAATGAAGTGCCCAGGGGCAAGTCCGTGGAAGGCTTTTCCACAACTCTTTCATATATTCTACAATAAAAAAAACATCAGATAAGTGATATGTATTAACCGTTACTTCTTAGACTCTTCCGTTTCCTGAACTGAGAACACTTCACTTACTTATTACAGTCGATATGTAAAATCAAGTGGGAGGCACTGATGGCTAAGGAGAGCTTGTGCCACTTATCATCAGCCAAAATGTAAGGAAACACTTCTGTGTGAGGGTGGTGGCTGCCGGAGCGGTAGTGAAGTCTGACTTCATTCCGATGGCCACTGCTTTCCAGTTCCAGGTACCTGCAGAGAAGAATTACATGGGGCCCACTGAAAACAAAGTTCAAAAAAGATGGACATGACTACTGTCTCCAGAAAGATGGGATAGACATACTTTTCCTATTCCTCCCAGTAAGTACAACTAAACAGTATATCATAAAACACGCAATAAGAAGAATCTGAGAGATGGAAAAAAAAAAATTAGGGAACTCAGGGCCCAAGTAACAAAAGAGTGGTCAGTGTACTGGGTATTCTTTTTGCCTCATATATCTCAGTCTTGGAACTGAAGAAATCAGTAACTTGAAAATAGCAATGGATGTGGACAAAACAATTCCTCCCAAAAGCCTACTTGTGTTAGCTAAAATACCAAAAAAAGGAGAAGCCCGTAAAGAGAAACATTTTTAGAGAACAACCACTCTATTCCAGCCAAGCATCACAGGAAAAGCTATGACTCTATCCCTAAACATGTCAGCAAAGGCTAAGTGATAGATTTCCAGTCTTTTGAGGTAGGAATCATGTGAGCAACACCTCTGCCAGAGTGGTGTCAGCAAAAGCCAAGGAGAGAGAACCAAGAATTTAAACCCTATCAGCCAAGGTTAATGAGATGAACCATGGCATCAGTGGAGACCATGTTCCATCCCTAGTAACAAAGTATACTGCCCTCTCAGAGGAGGCCTAGTGGGAGTCAGAATTTTCATCATCACCCAGCAGTAATGACAGCATCCTTACCACTGTGTCTGGTAGAGACCCTGGGGAGAGGTGGAGATTCCACTTTCCCATCCAGAAATAATAAAAGTACTGCCTCAACTGTCAACTGAAGGCAAGTAGGGAACCTGGATTTCTAATTCCACCTGGAAGTAACAAGATGACACCCACTCAGCCTCTGCCAGAGCAGTGTCAGAGAAAACCTGATAAAATATGGAGCTTAAATGAGATCCAAGTCTCAGAACATTATACAAAAATAACCAGGTTTCAATCCAAGTTTGGAAATATGATACAGAAATATCCAGGCTTCAATCAAAAATCAATGTCATACCAAGATTCAGAAAGATCTCAAATATAATGAGAAAAGACAATCAATAGATATCAACACCACAAGATGATAGAGATGTTAAAATAATTGACAAATATTTTAAATAAGCATTGATAAAAAAAAGAGCAACTACAAACATTTCAATACACTTGCAACAAATGAAAAAAGAAGAAGAAGAAGCCTCAGCAAAGAAATAGAAGCACCAAATAAAGAAGAACCAAGAAAATTTTAAAACTGAAAAAATACAATAACTGAAATAAAAAGCTCAAGAGATGGGCTAAACAGCAAAAATGGAGGGGATCAAAAAAGAATCAGGTAATTAGAAGATAGAACAAAAATTATCCAATCTGAACAGTAGAGAGAAAATAGACTAAAAAGAAAAGATCAGTCTCAGAGACCTGGGAGACTAAAACAAAAGCTCTAACATTTTTATAATTGGAGTTCATGGAAGAGGAGAAAGAAGGTGAAATTGAAAAGTACTTAAAGAAATGATGGCTGAAAACTCTCCACATTTGGTAAGAGATATAAACTCACCGATTCAAGAACCTGTGCAAACCCCAAACAGATAAACTCAAAGAAATACTGATCGTAACTAAACTTCTGAAAACTAAACATAAAGAAAAAAACATCGAAAGTAGTGAGAAAAAAAATTGACAATTATGTATAGAAAAAAAAATTAGAATGGTCATGAATTCCCTAAAATAAACAATGAAAGCCAGAAGGAAGTGGCAAAGTATTATTCATGTGAAGAAAGAAAAAACTATTAGCCTAGAATTATATACCCAACAAAATTATCTTTCAGAAATAAAAAGAAATCAAGGCATTCTCAAATTAAGAACAGGATAACTGAATCAACTTTTAAACATATGCATGTTATGTTTAAAGTGCCTAATGGACATTCAAGAGGACATGCAGGGAGGACAGCTAGATCCACAAGTCTGAGATGAAGACAGGTTCATATGGAGACAGGAATTGGGAGTCATAGACATATAAACTATATTGAAAGCCATGAAGGCACTGGGATTACCTAGGGAATTATAACAGGTGAATGAGGAGAAGGGGACGACAGAGGATGAGAAGGCTGGATGGCATCAGTCGGTGGATGTCGGTGGATGGACATGAGTATGAGTAAACTCCGGGAGTTGGTGATGGACAGGGAGGCCTGGCATGCTGCGGTTCATGGGGTCACAAAGAGTCGGACACGACTGAGCGACTGAACTGTACTGAACTGAATGACACATTAACATTTTGAGGAAGAACTAGCAAAGGAAACCAAAGGCTGGTGAGAGTAGAGAAGAAAAAAAGTGAGAGCCTGTCACTAAAAACCCGATAAAATACCAACTATCCATTGGTTGCAAAGAGTCGGACATGACTGGATGACTGAGCAACCACAACATACACTCATAGGGGAATCCATCCATATTCTGGAACATTATACCACCCTCTGAAAGAACAAAATTCTGACATGAACAAGGCCATAGTTAATTATTAATTATATTAATAAAAGCTCTATAGGATCTCATTTAGCTTGACAAAACTGTGTGTATATGGAGGGAAAAAAAAATCAAGGAAGATATATGCCAAAATGTTAACAGTAGTTACCTCAGGGGAGTACAATTGGGGGGAAAGGATGTGAAGAATCTCTCAAATATTTTTATAACCCTGAAGTTTCTCCTTCTTCTGTAATGTAATACTTGCTTACACACATATATAGTAAAATTCTATGTTAAGATAAAAAATTAAGTATTCAAGTATATAAAATATGTGTAGAAATTATTAAAGATAAATAAAACACCAACTTGTTTGGTTTTTGATACAGAAGAAACCAGAGAGTCCTTTCTATCTTGTTATTTGGAAACAAGTATTCATTATTTAATCAACTCGACTGGTGAATTCTATAATGATAGATAGGTGTTTGCAGTTTAAAAGAAAATAACATCAGCAAACACATGGCCCTGTTGTTATATACCTTCTGTTCTTTTACACATAGAGGCAAGAACTCTACCACTGCTGTTGGTCTGGTCTCCTCCTCTAGAAACTACTGGCACCTGTATTGAATTCCTAAACTTGAGACACTAAAATTATCCTTAATAGCAGAGGCTGACACTATGCTCCACAAACAAGAACAACCCTTAAGAAATTAAATATTTTACCAAAACTTACATTTTTATCTGCATCATACACTCAAGGTTTTAATGAAATAGATATGTAATACACACAAAAAAATATAGTGAAGATAAAAATATATGAAAAATGATATGAAACAGATGTGTGTCTGGCATGTGGTGAGTATTTAATAAATATTATTGATTTGCAAAACTGCACCTATCCTCCATTCGGCGGCATCTAAGTGGGAAGCCCTACTCCCAACTCCCACCACCTCAGCAGATCAGTGTGGTTAAACACGCAAATCCTAAAGCCTGACCTCCAATTCACATCCTGGTAGCCCTCCTGGCAACAGTAAGCTATTCCATCTCTCTGTGCCTCATCTAGTTACTCAGCTAGAAAACAAGGATACTAACTGCACTTGTCTCAAAGGATTTCCATGAGGACTGGGATGAGTCAGTTTAAGAAATCACTCAGAACACTACTCAGCACACACAAAACACATTGGTTATGTTTTTCATTTCAAAAAGTAATTAGCCTCCAATTAAATCAATTTAAAAAAAAGTAAAGGTCAAATCCTCCCTCTTCCTCCTTGTGGTACAGCCAGGGACAGTCCTATGACACATCCTAGCAATCTGACACTCTTCCTTGGGAGTGGGAGTCTGGATGAAGCACAGCGAGGAAGAGAGGGAGGAGAGACTCCTGCACTGCAGTGGGACACAGCATCCCAGTCGCTACATTAAGGTCACTGCACCTTGCTTCCTGTTTGCTGGCCTGCCAGGGCACCTTTGCTTATTGCCTGCTCCAAATTCTGGCACCTCAGCTTCCCATCAGTTCTGTAAACTGCCCTCCCTACCCGCCACCTCCAAACTCACCTTACAAGCAAGAACTTCTACTAGTACATTATAACTGTGGCATGGGGAAAATACATAATTGGAATAAAATGTATTAACATTTTTAATAGCAACTGAGTGCTAGAATTATGTATGATATTTAACTTTCTTTGTATTGTGCTTTATTTTCCCTCTTACATTTAATGAGCATTTACTGCCTTACATTAAAATCACATTTTAAATTCTAAGAAGATAATTTGTCACATTTCAACATACCATGTCTCCCTGATTTGTCATTCATAATTTGGAGAGGTAACTAAAATCAGAAATAAAGTTCACCCTTTATAATAATTTATGCCCTTGTTAATCAAATATCCTTTGCAATGGCAGAAATATAAACTAAGATTAGGCTATGGAGAAATAGGCAACAGTGGCAGGACATCATTCATTTTAAGAATCTCCTTCATAACTCAAGATCAAAGGATAAAAATAAGGTCATGTCTCAACTGACAAAGAGGTTACACACAACATGAAATGAGAATTTTTTTGCCACCTTAAATTAACACCTAAATAGAAAAATGATCAGATCATCTCAATACATTAAGCTACAACTCAGTTATAAATTAGTTACCTGAAGAAAAGCCACAAGCACTTCTAGTGTCAACTATATTATTAGTGTGGTTCATGAATGGTACAATTGCAAAGGACTGATGTGCACAGGATTTGGAACTGAAAACCCAGATCCACCTCTCACTACTACCCATGACCTGACCACTCACCACCTCAGTTCCCTCATCTGTAAAATTCAGTGGCATAATCCATATCAAGTGTGGCGTCAAAAACAAAGAACTCAATAAATGATAACTATTTTTATTTTCTATCAATAGTCCCAATTAGGCATCATTTATAAAGTCTAGCCTTTTATAACCAATTCTGTAAATAGCAAGCAATTTGAATATATTTTTAAAATATTTTTATTGGGACAAAATTCTCTAACATAAAATTCAGCTTGAAAGCATACAATTTTTAGTTGAAAAAAATGCAGAAATCACAAGGTATATGTTGCAGATAAAAAACAGAAGATGAATCCACTCTCATAGAAACTGAGTTGACAGTACTGGTATTATGGGGGTCTCTAAGGACTTCCCCGGTGGCTCAGTGGTAAAGAATCTGCCTGCAAAGCAGGAGATGTGTGTTCGATCCCTGTGTTAGGAAGATCCCCTGGAGTAGGAAATGGCAACCTACTCCAGTATTCTTGCCTGGAAAATCCCATGGAGAGAGGAGGCCAGTGGGCTACAGTCAACCGGGTTGCAAAATAGTTGGACGCAACTTAGAGACCAACCAACAACATCATCCAAATTTAACTTAAATAGTATAACCAGTAAAAATGATACATGAAGTCCAGTGGTAGAGCCAAAATTATTTTAAATTAGGCAGCTGTGTTCATTTATCAGAACGAAAAAGGCGGTTTCACCTCACCTCTCCCAATGATTCCCTCAAGTACTGAGTGAAATGGAAGAGTTGGGAGTAAAATGTGTACCTTTTGACATCCTTCATTAGAATCATGTTGATGCTATTTTTGTTAGTTTTTAATGGTGTTTGGTCATCCGCAAGGCAGTATAATCCAGCAAAGACTTCAGAGTCTAAATCCTGTCTCCATAGTTCACAATTGGACAAGTAAAAAATCTCCAACCCTCAGTTTCCTTCCCTATCAAACAGGGGTCATAAAAGTTGTGGTTTTATATGGTCATTTTGAAAATGAAATAAGGTATAAGTATTTAACTTACACAGTTTCTGAAAAAGCACTCCATATATGTCATGATTATGATTTATATTTCCTATGACATATTTATGCATGTTATCTAAACATCAGCAAATTTTCAGGGCTGAAGTTAACTTAAATATGAATATCAGATAGAAAATTTTGATGAGAATCTAGCCAAATAAAGGTATCTGAATTTCATCTATGATATTCCCATTTGGGTCATTCAATTTGTTTGAATTGACCCAGTAATCAATAATTCATCACTTCCTAAGGCCAATCATTTCATTTTTATAAAATAAAGACCTTCCTTATATTGAAACACAAAGGGAAGATAGTTTTTAAACTAAGATTTATTCATTCATTTATTTCAGCAAATATTTACTATGGACACTGAAAATATGCCAATGAATAAGGCCAAATAACACTGAGGCTTGAAGAGTCTCAATAATAAACACATTATTAGCTGAAAATTAAGTTTAGCCATTTCAAAACTAAAAATACTACTACTATAAAAGTCCTGCTGCAAGAAGAGCAATGTAGCTAGATCCGTGAGGGTAACAAAGCTACTTCATGAATAATATAGCTAGAAGCCAAAATTATATCACCAGGGAAAGTGCTGTAGCAAATGGAATTGATTCATGATTGAAGCCCTGGCATCAAACATGATGGCTTGAATAAAAACCTCACCATATTAGTACCCCACAGAACTGAGTTTACAATAAAATAAAAGAGAAAATGGCCATGCATGAAATGGGGGTAATTTGTTACTACTAATGATGAGAGGAGCATGACACAAAAAAAATGCTAGGGAACAACACTTTGAGCTATAATTCTGGAGGGGAGGAGAATTTTGTGGCATCATGTGTATTTTGAAAGAATCACTTTGCGAAAGGTCTTATACAAGAATAGAGAAAGAATAGATATGATAAAGCACTGATAATAAGTGGGTACTCAGTTCACAGCACAGGTGTCTACAAAAATCAAGGAGTTGAACAGTTGCTGGATAAGGGGTAATGACTGAATGCTGGGCCCTCTCAAAACCTCCATTCACTTAGTTGTGAGTGAGACCAAGCTGGTGGAAATTAGTGAAATCCTGGAGAAAAAGGGTTCAAAGAAGGGGCAAACTCAAAAAAGATGAGTCTTCCCCACTTTATCAAGAATGAACTCAGGAACACACTGTTGCAAGGCTGAGGAAGATCAACTGGGAGATATGGACTCCTTTGATGATCAAAAATGTACACATGCAAGTGTGTCAAAAATTTGGCTTACAGATTTTACAAAGGGTTCACAATCCCACGAGGTCCATTCATAGACTCCAAGCTGAGAATATGGTTACTTGTAAAAGATTTGAAAACCTGATTCTATATATGTATACAACTTTTATGATATAAAATAATTGTTTATAATTATACAAAAACTCGGAAGATACATAAAACACAAAGAAAATTAAGATCTCTAATGGTCTTGCTGGCAAGAGATGACCAATATTAATATTTTTGTGTGTATCTTTTGTAGTCTTTGTCTTTTAATCACACTGTGAACATCTTTCCAAGTCAATAAAGTCACATCCTCTTTAATAAAACCATGGTATTTCATAGTATAGCTGTGCCATGATCTATTTAATATCCAATTTCCAATTATGGTTTCCAGCTTTTCACTCTTAATAAAAAATATTTCAGTACATGTTTCTTTGTAAACCTGCACAGTTATTACAAATAAAATTGCTGATTCAAGTAGCATACACATTTCAAAGGGATTTGTTATATTCATTCACCACTAACTCATTTATTCATCCAACAAATATTTTCTGAATGCCTATTTGTCCTACGCTCTGTTTTAGGTCCTGGGGAAACACAAGTAAACCAAAGAGATAAAGGATGAGATGTATGCAGAGAGTAACACGAAAATTTACAATACCATATGTAAATAGTTAGACAATGGAAATTTGCTGTATGACTCCAGGAACTTAAACAGGGGCTCTGTGACCATCTAGAAGGTTGAGATGGGAAGGGAGATGGAAGGGAGGTTCGGGAGGGAGGGGCATGGGTGTACCTATGGCTGATTCTTGTTGATGTATGACAGAAAACCACAAAATTCTGTAAAGCTAATATCTTTCAATTTAAAAAATCAAGTGAAAATAATGAATAAATAAAGGGAAGCTTATCAAGAAAAAAAAATACTAGTCCTCATTACATTTATATTAAAACAAATTAAATTAACAAAATATACCAAATAAGTAGGCTGCATGGTGATAAAAAATCTATGAAGAAAATTAAAGTAGAAGAGGATAAGGACTATGGTAAGATGATATTTTAAACAGGATGTTCAAGCAAAGCCTCATTGAAAAAGTGACATCTAGTGAAACCCAGAAGAAGAATGGTGACCCGGAGGCAGGAGCCTGCCTGGCAAATCAAGGAATGTCACTGACGCCTGTGTGGCTAGAGGGGAAAGAGGTAGAGTCAAAATAATACAAAATTAGATCAAAAAGGCATAGATCTCAGAGAGGCAGACCATTTAGGGCCTTAGTGTCTAATAAATAAGTTTGCCTAGCATAGATAGAATGGAGAAGGCAATGGCACCCCACTCCAGTACTCTTGCCTGGAAAATTCCACGGATGGAGGAGCCTGGTAGGCTGCAGTCCATGGGGTCGCGAACAGTCGGACACGACTGAGCGACTTCCCTTTCACTTTTCATTTTCATGCATTGGAGAAGGAAATGGCAACCCACTCCAGTGTTCTTGCCTGGAGAGTCCCAGGGACCGGGGAGCCTGGTGGGCTGCTGTCTATGGGGTCGCACAGAGTCGGACACAACTGAAGTGACTTAGCAGCAGCAGCAGCATAGATAGAAAACAATAAGAGGTTTTTTATTTTTTTAAGAGGGTTTTTTTAAATATATTTATTTTTAATTGATGATTGTTTTACAATATAAGTTTGATTTCTGGAGAGGTTTTTAAAATTGATTTTAATATAATCAGTTTGGCTGCAGTGTCTAGAATAAACTATGTGGATGGTGGGAGGCCACATGGGTTAAGTCAAGGGTACATTGGACCAGGGAAGGTGGTGAAAATGGAGAAGAGATTTTCTTAGGATTAAATGTGCAGTATGAGAGAAATCAAGAAACGGTTTCAAGTTTTTAGCCTGAACAACTAGAAAAAAGAAGCTACTATTTACTGGGATGGGGAACACTGAATGAAGAGTAAGTTTAAGCAAGAAGATAACAAGTTTGAATTCTGACATGGCACAGCTTGATATTCCAACTTATCCAAGTGAAGACGCAGGTGGGCTGTTCCATATACAAGTCTGGAGCTCAAGGGCAAAGGTCAAAACAAGAGAAAATTAAGAATCCACTATTACATAGAGATGGGACTTAAAGCCCTTAGAATGAGAATTCATTTAATTCACTTAGGAATTAAATGAATATGGGGAAGAAGTCTGGACATCAAGCCTTAGAATATAGATCTACATCCAGATGTCAGAGATGTGAAGAGGAAGGAGTTAGGAAGTAAAACCAGAAAAGTGGGAGCTCAAGAAAAGAGTTTGAAAGGACAGAATAATCAAATTGCAATAGATTAAGGACTCCGAAGTGAAGAATATATTTTTCAACAAGGACATCAGTAGGAACCTTGACAAGTACATTTTCAGTGAAGCAGAAAGTCAGAGCCTCATTAGAGTGGGTTCAATAAAGAATGAGAGGAGAGAGAACTAGAGAAACCAAAGCGAAACAAAGGAGCAGTAGTTGAATAGGTTTGGCTTGCTGCTCTAGCTTTGGCTTGCTACTGAGACTATAAATATTGTGGTGTATTTATATGCTTGTGGAAATAGCCAATAGAGAGGGTACAAGCAATAGTGCAAAATAGTGCAAAAGAATACTACTTTTGCAATTGTGCAAAAGTAATAGTGCAAAATAGTGAAGTAATGCCCTGAGTGGAAACACAATTTAAAATGCAGTTGGCATGCTGGCCTTTGTCAGGGTTATGAACATTAAACCTAAAAAGAAGGAGAATTATAACTAAAATCATCCCACAAACATTACTCCAGTCTCAGATGGATAGATCTGAATTATTTTGAATACTTTAAGGATGAAGAACAGCAATCTTTCACAAATTCTTCCAGAGATTACCAAAAAGGGAACACATCCTAGCACATTTTATGAGGCAAAAACTAGACAAAGACATTACAACAAAGGGAAACTACAAATCAATTTATTTCATAAGAATATATAAGAAGCCTAAACAAACTTTACTTGATGTTTTTAATTGATGCTTTTGAACTGTGGTGTTGGAGAAGACTCTTGAAAGTCCCTTGAACTGCAAGGAGATCAAACTAGTCAATCCTAAGGGAAATCAGTCCTGAATATTCATTGAAAGGACTGATGCTGAAGCTAGAGCTCCAATACTGTGGCCACCTGATGCAAAGAACTGACTCATTAGAAAAGACCCTGATTCTGGGAAAGATTGAGGGGGAAGAGAAGGGGACAACAGAGGATGAGATGGTTGGATCACATCACCAACTTGATGGACATGAGTTTGAGCAAGCTCTGGGAGTTTGTGATGGACAGGGAAGCCTGGCGTGCTGCAGTCCATGGGGTCAGACACAACTGAGGGACTGAACTGAACTGAAACAAACATTAGCAAATATAATCTAGTGATACAAAAAACCTGGAGGGTTTACACTACCATATGTAAATTATTATAAAACAACAGTAGTTAAAACTGCAAAGTTGGCACATGAGTAGAAACATGGACTGATGGAAACATACAGATAATTGCCTTCTCCAATTTAAAAACAGGCTCATATATATCAGGTTCAGTGGATTATAGCAAAGGTGACTGCAATTCTAAAAGAATATAATTGTTCTTTTAAAAAACTAGGGAGCATTACTTAGACATTCATACAAGAAAAAGATCTTTTCAGTGATTTCCAACTTATATTTATGACCTATGAGTATGGGACATGTCAATAAAATCCCCACTTGCTGAAAACTCAAGGCATCTGTTTGGAGACTGGATTCATTCCATTCCACTCCTGATGGCATCTCCAAAGCTTTTCTGCTTCTAGTCCTTGCTCCAAGATAGAGATGTTAATGATATTAGAAGGGAAGTTAGAAATATGTGTGTGCATGCTAAATCACTTCAGTTGTGTCCAACTCTGCAATCCCATTGACTGTAGCTCACCAGGCTCCTCAGTCCATGATATTCTCCAGGTAAGAATACTAGAGTGGGTTGCCATGCCCTCCTCCAGGAGATCTTCCCAACCCAGGAATTGAACCCCACATCTCTTGTGTCTCCTGCATTGACAAGTGGGTTCTTTACCACTAGTGCCACCTGGGAAGCCCAGTTACAAGTATAAACCTTTACTAACTCACCAAGAGAGCTTATACTGAAGTATGGTAGATTGAGAAAGGGTCACCCTTTCCTTCTTTCTAAGACCTTTCCAATTCACTGTATGTGCTTGCTCAGTCACTTTAGCCTTGTCCAACTCTCTACAACTCTATGGATCATAGCCAGCCCAGCTTCTCTGTCCATGCGGATTCTCCAGTCAAGAATACTGGATAGGTTGCCATGCCCTCCTCCAAGTGACTTTCCTGACCCAGGGATAGAACCCATGTCTCCAGCATTTCCAGCACTGCAGGCAGATTCTTTACTGCTGAGCCACCAGGGAAGCCCCTTTCCAACTCTCTATCCCTTTATAATATATAACATTGCTCTAATATCAGAAATGGTCACACTTTTATTACAACTCGGATCAACATGTTGGACAAGAAAATTTAAAGATTTGGTCGTTTAAATATAAGCCACTAGTTCTTTAGAAAGACTTGGAGGAGGGGTGTGTCTGTGTGTGTGCACATGTACACAAGTGTGTATTTAATAGCTTTGTGTATTTAACATTAAGTAATGAAATACATTTGGTTCCAAGGGATTTATTAATTGAGATATCACTTCATTTGAATTCAAGGATGCTATTGAAGAAATATTTTAAAAGACCTATATAAAACATGAATTTCATTTTCAACTGAGTATACATAATTCTACTTCTGTAGAAACAAACTGGAGTATATTATCCCTAGATCTGAGAAACCATCTGTGATGAGTGTTAATGGTCAGATTCAGTTCAGTTTAGTTGCTCAGTCTTGTCTGACTATTTGCGATCCCATGAATCACAGCATGGCAGGCCTCCCTGTCCATCACCAACTACTGGAGTTTACCCAAACTCATGTCCATCGAGTTGGTGATGCCATCCAACCATCTCATCCTCTGTCGTCCCCTTCTCCTCCTGCCCTCAATCTTTCCCAGCATCAGGGTCTTTTCAAATTAGTCAGCTCTTCACATCAGGTGGCCGAAGTATTGGAGTTTCAGCTTCAACATCAGTCCTTCCAATGAACACCCAGGACTGATCTTTAGGATGGACTGGTTGGATCTCCTTGCAGTCCAAGGGACTCTCAAGAGTCTTCTCCAATACCAGAGTTCAAAAGCATCAATTCCTCGGTGCTCAGCTTTCTTTATAGTCCAACTCTCACATCCATACATGACTACAGGAAAAACCATAGCTTTGACTAGATGGATCTTTGTTGGCAAAGTAATGTCTCTGCTTTTTATATATGCATCTAGGTTGATCATAGCTTTTCTTCCAGGGAACAAGGGTCTTTTAAATTCAAGGCTGCAATCACCATCTGCAGTGATTTTGGAGCCCAGAAAAATAAAGTTAGCCACTGTGTCCACTATTTCTCCATCTATTTGCCATGAAGTGATGGGCCTAGACAGAGAAGGCAATAGCACCCCACTCCAGTGCTCTTGCCTGGAAAATCCCATGGATGAAGGAGCCTGGTAGGCTGCAGTCCATGGGGTCACTGAGGGTTGGACACTACTGAGCGACTTCACTTTCACTTTTCACTTTCATGCATTGGAAAAGGAAATGGCAACCCACTCCAGTGTTCTTGCCTGGAGAATCCCAGGGATGGGAGAGCCTGGTGGGCTGCCATCTATGGGGTCACACAGAGTCGGACATGACTGAAGTGACTTAGCAGCAGCAGCAGCAGTAGATGGGACCAGATGCCATGATCTTAGTTTTCTGAATGCTGAGATTTAAGCCAACTTTTTCACTCTCCTTTTTCACGTTCATCAAGAGGCTTTTTAGTTCCTCTTCACTTTCTGCCATAAGGGTGGTGTCATTTGCATATCTGAGGTTATTGATATTTCTCCCAGCAATCTTGATTCCAGCTTGTGCTTCTTCCAGCCCAGTGTTTCTCATAATGTAGTCTGCATATAAGTTAAATAAGCAAAGTGACAATAGACAGCCTTTGCGTACTCCTTTTCCTATTTGGAACCAGTCTGTTGTTCCATGTCCAGTTCTAACTGTTGCTTCTTGACCTGTGTACAGGTTTCTCAAGAGGCAGGTCAGGTGGTCTGGTATTCCCATCCCTTTAAGAATTTTCCACAGTTCATTGTGATAGAAACAGTCAAAGGCTTTGGCATAGTCAATAAAGCAGAAATAGATGTTTTTATGGAACTCTCTTGCTTTTTTGATAATCCAGAGGATATTGGCAATTTGATCTCTGGTTCCTCTGCCTTTTCTAAAACCAGCTTGAACATCTGGAAGTTCATGGTTCATATATTGCTGAAGCCTGACTTGAAGAATTTTGAGCATTACTTTACTAGCGTGTGAGATGAGTCCAATTGTGTGGTACTTTGAGCATTTTTGAGCATTGCCTTTCTTTGGGATTGGAATGAAAATGGACCTTTTCCAGTCCTGTGGCCACTGCTAAGTTTTCCAGATTTGCTTACATATTGAGTGTAGCACTTTCACAGCACCATCTTTCAGGATTTGAAATAGCTCAACTGGAATTCCATCACCTCCACTAGCTTTGTTCATAGTGATGCTTCCTAAAGCCCACTTGACTTCACATTCCAGGATGTCTGGCTCTAGGTGAGTGGTCACACCATCGTGATTATCTGGGTCATGAAGATCCTTTTTGTACAGTTCTTCTGTGTATTCTTGCCACCTCAATATCTTCTGCTTCTGTTAGGTCCATACCATTTCTGTCTTTTATTGAGCCCATCTTTGCATGAAATGTTCCCTTGGTATCTCTAATTTTCTTGAGGAGATCTCTAGTCTTTCCCATTCTATTGTTTTCCTCTATTTCTTGAAGTGATCACTGAAGAAGGCTTTCTTATCTCTCCTTGCTCTTCTTTGGAACTCTGCATTCAAATGGGTATACCTTTCCTTTTCTCCTTTGCTTTTGGCTTCTCTTCTTTTCACAGCTATTTGTAAGGCCTCCTTAGACAGCCATTTTGTTTTTTTGCATTTCTTTTTCCTGGGGATGGTCTTGATCCCTGTCTCCTGTACATGTCACAAACCTCTGTCCATTGTTCATCAGGCACTCTGTCTATCAGATCTAGTCCCTTAAATCTATTTCTCACTTCCACTGTATAATCATAAGGGACTGGATTTAGGTCAAGCAGGGTTGAAAAAATATAGAAATTACATTTTATACATCAAATTCTCACAACATCCACTTTGAGTTGAAAGGATCTAAAAATATATACACTTAGAAAAGTAGAGCATAGTCAGGAAGGGAATAATACACTCATTGAGGAATCATTAGTTACTTGATCCTTTAGTATATAAGACACTATGAACTTAATTTTACTTTAAAAAGTCCATTATGCATCATTTTTTAACTTCTGAATTTGATTTCTTAAGTCAAGGTTTTCTGTGAAAAAAATGACAAAACATCGCACAGTTAAACATCTGTTCTGAATGTAGTTTAACCTGTGAGAATGACTTAAATCAGCTCCGCGTGAAGGAAAGAACTTGGTGATCTCTTAAAATCCATATATGTTTATGTAAATAAATTAAACATCATTATAGTTTTGTATGAATTGGGATTTATCTGTGTGTGTTCATGTATAATATCAAGAGAATAAAGCAATGGTCTCTTCACTTTCCAGATACTTAAGTGGCTTTTCAAGTGAAATAAGGTGTGCATGCAATAGTACTATCTCAAAGTATAAATAAATAATATTTTTGGATGAAAATTATATTCTCAAGGTGGTAACTTTTCCTCTTCACCTTCACCTAAAACAATGATTCATGATGCTTTTAGGAATACATCCATCCGGAGTGACTAAGTGACTCCCACAGACCCTCAATGCCCTTTGATTCCAGGAAGTATTTTATCCCATTTCAAATTTTCCTCTTAAGTTAACATTTTGCTTTGCTAAGGTTCTAAAAAATCGATAGGAGCTCTTTAGGCCAACAGAGGTTGGCCCATGTAGGAATTTCCGGCGGCTCTGTATGTAACACGTTCTGAAACTACGGGCACACAATAAAGGGGAAGCACTGATGCGTGTAAGATGGCTAGAAGTTCTAGGCAGGCTGTATCTGAAAGAAAGGAATTAGTCACATGGGAGAGTAAGCTGTCAACACCGCAGTATCTGTTTTCTGACATGTTTCATGGGTCATCTTGTCTCCTCTATTGTTCGGAATAAATAAGAACCAAGGAAGAAGGCAACAGGATTCATGGGTCACCCACTGAGGTGACATCTTGCTCTCAGTGAGCCTATTACTTTAAGTGTTCCCAATTGAAATGGGCACCGGACTCCCCCTAACTATAGAAAATATATCCAATCTGGCCCCAGTTCTATTACGGAAAGGCCAAAAAGGTAGGAATCTTAGTTTTAATTTTTAGCCCAAGCTTTTATGGAGAGGCGATTTAAAAAATGAAAAGACAAAATGTTTTCCCAATCATGCAGACCACAACAACTTTTTTAATACTATATCAACTTCAACAAGCCATGATGATGCTGGTGAAATAAATAAATTTTAAGGGAGAAAATTTCTGGATAAAAATTCTTACTATAACAAAAAGTTCAATGGAAGAAAAATACATGATTGCTGTCTTCAAAAGCAATAGAAAGCAAGAGTATTAACCCTGTCAAAGGAGCATTGACTTGTATACACTACCATGCATAAAACTGATAGCTACTGGGAAGGTGCTACATAACACAGAGAGCCCAGTCTGGTGCTCTGTGATGACCTAGAGGGATGGGATGGGAGGGGGCTAAAGAGGCAGAAGATATATATAGAGAGAGAGAGCTATGGCTGATTAGAATTGTTGTGTAGCAGAAATCAGCACAACATTGTAAAGCAACTATCCAGCAATTTAAAAAAATAGAATTCTTGGGTTTTAAGGAAGTAGAAAGGCCATGGTGCTGCTCTAAAACAAACAGAGAAAGAAGCTGTAAAGATAGCGGTTATAGAAGAATGGGCTCTGATGCCTGGCAGCTTGGTTCAAATGTTGATTCTGCCACTTATTATAACCTTGGACTTGAGACTTAACCTCTCAAGGCTCCATTTCCTTATCTGGAAAATATATTAAGAATGGTATCTACCTCCAAGACTGTGATGCACATTTAATGAGATTCATCCATGTAAAGTGCTTAGAGGACAATATGACACCAGGTAAAAACCTAATAAAGTGTTAAGCCTTATAATACAGAGAAAACATTTCAATGAATCTAAGAAAACATCCAGCTACCACACAACCAGATATAAGCAGATGCTCTGCACATCTCATTCAGTCATTCCTCAAACATCTACCAGCCATCTTTACAGCAGCACCATAGTAGGCACAGAGAATACTGGGGAAAAACAGACAAAGTCCAGGTCCTCAAAGAAGTTCCCATTTCATCATTTTCCTGAATCTATACTTCCTTGGATGATGAATTGCTATAACTGTAGGGCTTCCTTTTTCATGTCTAGAATTTTTATATTTCTGCCAAATCTTTATTTTATATGGCCAGACATTTTATACTGTCCTATTACTCCACACTGGGCTTCCCACGTGGCTCAGCAATAAAAGAATCCACCTGCCAAGCAAGACATGTAGGTTCAGTCCCTGGTCAGGATATCCCCTGGAGAAGGAAATGGCAACCCACTTCACTATTCTTGCCTGGGAAATCCCATGGACAGAGGAGCTTGGTGGGCTACCATCCATGGGGTTGCAAAACACTCAAAAATGACTTAGTGACTAAAAAACAACTTTACATTATCAAGTCTAGTTAGAAATGGAGAACTTAATAATAAACACATCTTTTCTTAATGTGATTGAATAAAACTCCTGCAATAGACCTTGAATTCTGACATGCATTTTTAACCTATTAGAAATGTCAAACAATGAAAACCCAATAACTAGATGTCATAGAAACTTATTTCCATCAAAATTTGCCTGAAAATGTATCTTATATACACTCAGATCTTGTTCTTACAAAGGTCTTTTTAGTTCAATAAATGCAATCCTGTATATAAAGCTATTAGGAAAACAGTAGAAAAGTTAGGCAAAGCACCTTTATGGAAATAAAATACTATTTTCTCTGAATTTCATTCAGTATAAATTAATACCTTTCATTAAGGAAAAATACAGTGAAAGTGAGTCATTCAGTCATGTCTGACTCTTTGTGACCCCACGGCCTATACAGTCCATGGAATTCTCCATACCAGAATACTGGAGTGGGTAGCCTTTTCCTCCTCCAGGGGATGTTCCCAACCCAGGATCGAACCCAGGTCTCTTGCACTGCGGGTGGATTTTTTACCAGCTGAGCCACAAGGAAGCCCAAGAATACTGGAGTGGGTAGCCTGTCCCTTCTTCAGTGGATCTTCCCGATCCAGGAATCGAACCAGGGTCTCCTGCATTGCAGGCGGATTCTTTACCAACTGAGCTGAAGGAACAATTAATATACAGATGCCCTGCATGGTGAATGGTGATCTACACTTAAAAGGAGGTATGAGATACAAAAGTTTGAATTACCAACACATGTATACCTGTGGCGGATTCATTTTGATATTTGGCAAAACTAATACAATTATGTAAAGTTTAAAAATAAAATAAAATTTAAAAAAAAGAAATATATTTTTATACAACACATATTCTTTAAATTTTTGACAATACAAAAAATGAATTTGAGTTAGAATGAACTCGATTTTCCATTTTATTCATGTCACTTGGTATCAATCATATCTTATACAGATGGGAACAGTTAATGGATGTTAAGGCAGGTGGATGAAGCTCTGATGAGGAATAGGATATTGGAATAAAATTGAATTATCTCCCAATAAAATACTAATGAAAAACAAAGGGAAAAGTAGTGTAGAACCTGGCAGATCATCAGTGTGACCAGGTGATCAAGGTTGATATCATCAACAGAAGGACAATTGACACAGTTTATGTCCAGAGGTGATCAGCATCATTTCTGTGATATTCCTAAGAACACATAGCTTGAGTGATGAGGAAACGTCAGATGAACCCAGGTGGTGGGTGATAACATGGAATAAAATGCCTATACTGAGACCATAAAGGATACCGAAAACAGGGAAAGACTGTAACTGCTCAAATTGAGGGAAATTATAAGATATGACAACCAAATGCAATATGTGTTCTAGAATGGAGTCATGGTCTAAGAAGGAAAAGGAAACATTATTTAGATAGTTGGTGAAATTTAAGTGAGGTCTGAGATTGGATGATATTACACTGTCAGTTTTGACATCTTAATTAGAAGAAGTATGTTGGTTATACAGGGAGAGTCCCCTTGTCTCTACTGTCCCTTAAATACAGTAGAGTATTTAAGGGTGATGGAGTATATTGCCGGTAAAAGGCATATTGAAATGAGATAGAGGATGATGGAGAAAATGGGCCAAAAATGTTACCAATTAGAAATCTGGTAAAAGAAGATGTGGGAGTTCTTTGTACTGTCTTTGTAAA
This sequence comes from Bos indicus x Bos taurus, assembly GCF_003369695.1. NCBI lineage: Eukaryota > Metazoa > Chordata > Mammalia > Artiodactyla > Bovidae > Bos > Bos indicus x Bos taurus. Next base: position 84,702,339 of record NC_040080.1, read on the forward strand.
CCCTTCTGCAGGTTTGAAATGATTTAAAAAATTTTTTTAATTAAAAGCAATCATTAACCTGGGAACTCCCCTGCATATATAACTGACAGTGAGTTGATATCCTTACCATATAAAAATTCTTACAAATAAACAAGAAAAATGACAAGGCTGGTATAAAATGGCAAAAAGATATTTAGAAACTATTCATGAAATCAGAGATGCCATCAACTTACTAGCAAATATATTAAAAATGTACAAATCACTAATCAAAGAACAGTAAATTTTAGAAATGACAGTCATTTTTCAGATATCATAGTAGCAAAAAATATCTTAAACATAGTGTTCAGTGCTTCAAAATGTATAGTTTAAGTATCTCCAAAGTAAATTGTTTCCTCAGAACCTACATCTCTCTTTTTGGTGCTATTTAGGGTTCTTATTCTTTTAGGGAAATTAAATGGGTTGAAGCTAAAAATATTCAGTGATTCATGTGTTCTCTGGTGCAGTTAGCATCCTCAATAATAATCAAACACAATTTTTATAACACCTAGAGTCTTTTTTTTTTTAATTTTATTTTATTTTTAAACTTTACATAATGTATTAGTTTTGCCAAATATCAAAATGAATCCGCCACAGGTATACATGTGTTCCCCATCCTGAACCCTCTAGAGTCTTAAATTAATCAAAAGTTAAGATACGAAGAAAAAATGGCAGCAGGTCAATCATCTCCTTTTTCAAAATGCTCAATGGGTAAACATCATTAAAACGAAGAGGCAAAATCTGAATGACTTTCATTCAACTGCTATGAAATATACTAATATATGGTTTCAACCATAAAAATATGACTCCTTGCCAAGCTCAATGGAATTTAAGTACACACACCATCAAGGGAAAAAAGATTTATTAAGTAATGGAGATAATATAAACTCCATGACAATAAGGACACCAAAATAATATTTTGCGTGGACTTTTTAAAAAGGTATATGTTTCACCAAACTATAGAAAATAACAAGACAAGTTACAAATAAGGTGAATTCTATTTCCTCTCACTTCATAATAAACTGCAGAAAGTCGATTATCCTTTTTAAATGAGTATTTTGAAAAATGATTTTATGTGATTGATCAAAGTCCTAAAGAGCATTTGGGAAGTTTAATAAAGACATCATAAGGCTAAAGAGAGAAGAGTCTTAATGCCAAAGAATTAAAATACATTACAACAGTCCCTCAACATTCATCTTCGAAAAGATCATTGAAATGTCAGTGCATATCAATGTATGGCAGATTAAGAAAAGAGAGTTAAGTGAACTTTGAATGTATCTTGAAAATTTTCTTATTATACTGAGTTGCAACCAAAGAATCCAACTTTTTTACAGAGACAAAAGATAAAGCAAGTTAAATACTATAAAAAGAAGTTACTTTTGATAGCAAACAGAGTCCATTATAGCAATTTAAGTCTTTTACAAATAGAAAATATAATGGAAAAATAAAGATCCCATTTGAGTAAGAGCACACACAGCCCAAAAGGTTCCTAGGGGAAAATCTAACAAAATATGTGTACACCCATTATGGAAATAGTTATAAAGAAGATATGAAAGAAAATGGAAAGATAAGTCATATCCCTGGATTTTAAAAAATGAGTATCAGGAGAATGGTAACATATAACAATCTATAAATATGGTGTAATTCCAATACAAATCCAAATAGCATTTTTTTCATAAAACTTATTAAATTGATTTTAAAAGTTTATACCACAGAATGAAGTTGCAAACATAACCAAAAAAAAAAAAATCTGAACAGGAAGAACAGAGACCTGAACTATGACATAGAAACTCTTACAAAACTACAGCAATCAGAGTAGTGTGCTCTTGCTGTGGGAATCACAAGCAGATCAGAATACAAGGCCCAGAAGCCAACCTCAGAGATTTGGTCCTACAACTGATGTTACAAATACATGAGAAAAGAATTGGCTTCAGGTAACTGGCACAGGGACCTCCAGCTTTACCTCCCAGCTATTACACTAGATAAGTATACCTAGATCTGAGTTCAAGAAGGCCATTTCTTTTCATTATTAATCAGAACAAAAAAATCATTCATTGAGTATGAAGTGAAATGAAAGTGAAAGTCGCTCAATTATGTCCGACTCTTTGCGACCCCATGGACTATGCAGTCCATGGAATTCTCCAGGCCAGAATACTGGAGTGGGCTGCCTTTCTCTTCTCCAGGGGATCTTCCCAACCCAGGGATCAAAGCCAGGTCTCCTGAATTGCAGGTGGACTATTTATTGAGTATTATGAGACAGATTAAGATAGAAGGTTAAATACAGATATACCACTGTCCTCTTTTCAGATCTCCAATTAAAAGATCAATAGTAAATTCATCAACTGTATTTGCATTAATGCCTATGTACTAGTATTCATTGCAGAGTCAAAAATTGTACTGTCTATTGTCACAAACTTGTCAACATCCAAAGACGAATGTTAGGTAGAATCAAGAACACATACAATTTTTCATACTTCACCCAAACTACTCAAAATCATGCCATATTTTCTATTTTATATAGTAGACCAGAAATTTCTCATAAACACAATTTAAAATTTTCTTTTCCTGGAATTTTCTAATTGGTTTTCTCTTTTCTTTGGTGAAAGAAAATATATTCTCTCTTCACTATGTCGTTAAAGTGAGACTGTATAGTTTCACTCTTTAGAGACAGAAATTATTGATTTGACTGCATATCAATTAAAAAAAATTAGCACAGCAAAAATCACCATAAAGACTTCAAAGCAAATGAAAACTATAGATGATATGAAATTAATATTCTTATTAAATGGAGTTCACTTAAATCAGTAAGAAAATGTACAAAAATAAACAATGTATCTAAATACATTGTTGGGCTTCCCTGGTGGCTCAGTGCTAAAGAATCCATCTGTCAATGCAGAAGACACAGGTTCAACCCCTGATCCAGGAGATCTTACAAGCTGCTGGGCAGCTAAGCCTGTGTGCCACAACTACAGAGCCTGTGCTCTAGAGGCCGAGAGCTGCAACTACTGAAGCCAGCATGCCCTAGAGCCTGTGCTCCGCAGTAAGAGAAGTCACTGCAATGAGAAGCCCATGCACCACAATTAGAGAGTAGCCCCTGCACCGCAACTAGAGAGTAGCCCCCATTCACCACACTTAGACAAAAGCAAGGGCAGCAGCGAAGGTGTAGCATAGCCAAAAGAACTTAATTAATCAATTAACTAAATAAGAACTGAAGTCACTCAGTCATGTCCTGCTCTTTGCAACCCCATGTACTGTAGCCTACCTGGCTCCTCTCTGTCCATGGGTTTTTCCAGGCAAGAATACTGGAGTGGGTTGCCATATCCTTCAGGGGATCTTCCTGACTCAGGGAATGAACCCAGGTCTCCCGCATTGCAGGCAGACTCTTTACTGTCTGAGCCACCAGGGAATTACCTAAATAAGCTATTTACAAAAGAAGACATATGAATGGCCAATACGTATATGAGAAAGTATTCAATCTTACCAACAAAGTGTTATTTTTTGCCTACTGGATTGGCAAATTTTCAAATCACTGTTGAAGAAAGTGGGTAAGTAGATACTTTAAACTGCTAATGAGATTACTATGTATTAAAATCTGTCCTGAAACATATATATACATTCATAAGAAAATTAAACACATACCAGATTAGATACGTATATCTATATGTATCAGTTCAGTTCAGTTGCTCAGTCGTGTCTGACTCTTTGCGACCCCATGAATCGCAGCACACCAGGCCTCCCTGTCCATCACCAACTCCCAGAGTTCACTCAGACTCACGTCCATCAAGTCAGTGATGCCATCTAGCCATCTCATCCTCTGTCGTCCCCTTCTCCTCCTGCCCCCAATCCCTCCCAGCATCAGAATCTTTTCCAATGAGTCAACTCTTCACATGAGGTGGCCAAAGTACTGGAGTTTCAGAATTAGCATCAGTCCTTCCAAAGAAATCCCAGGGCTAATCACCTTCAGAATGGACTGGTTGGATCTCCTTGCAGTCCAAGGGACTCTCAAGAGTCTTCTTGAACACCACAGTTCAAAAGCATCAATTCTTCGGCACTAGGCTTTCTTCATAGTCTAACTCTCACATCCATACATGACCACTGGAAAAATCATAGCCTTGAATAGACAGACCTTTGTTGGCAAAGTAATGTCTCTGCTTTTCAATATGTTATCTAACTTGGTCATAACTTTTCTTCCAAGGAGTAAGCGTCTTTTAATTCCATGGCTGCAGTCACCATCTGCAGTGATTTTGGAGCCCAAAAAAATAAAGTCTGACATTGTTTCCACTGTTTCCCCATCTATTTCCCATGAAGTGATACCTCCATCCAATACCATAAGATTGAGACACATACCTAGTACACACAAAAATAGCCATTAGTTCAGTTCAGTTCAGTTGCTCAGTCATGTCCGACTCTTTGCGAGCCCCATGAATCACAGCATGCCAGGCCTCCCTGTCCATCACCAACTCCCGGAGTTTACCCAAACCCATGTTCATCAAGTAGGTGATGCCATCCAGCCATCTTATCCTCTGTCGTCCCCTTCTCCTCCAGCCCCCAGTCCCTCCCAGCATCAGGGTCTTTTCCAATGAGTCATCTCTTCACATGAGGCGGCCAAAATATTGGAGTTTCAGCCTCAGCATCAGTCCTTCCAATGAACACCCAGGACTGAGCTGCTTTAAGATGGACTCGTTGGATCTCCTTACAGTCCAAGGGACTCCCAAGAGTCTTCCCCAACACCACAGTTCAAAAGCATCAATTCTTCGGCACTCAGCTTTCATCACTGTCCAACTCTCACATCCATACATGACCACTGGAAAAAGCATAGCTTTGACTAGACAGACCTTTGTTGGCAAAGTAATGTCTCTTCTTTTTAATATGCTGTCTAGGTTGATCATAACTTTCCTTCCAAGAAGTAAGCGTCTTTTCATTTCATGGCTGCAATCACCATCTGCAGTGATTTTGGAGCCCAGAAAAATCAAGTCAGCCACTGTGCCCACTGTTTCCCCATCTATATGCTATGAGGTGCTGGGACGGGATGCCATGATCTTAGTTTTCTGAATGTTGAGCTTTAAGCCAACTTTTTCACTCTCCTCTTTCACTTTCATCAAGAAGCTCTTTAGTTCTTCGTTTTCTGCCATAAGGGTGGTGTCATCTGCATATCTGAGGTTACTGATATTTCTCCCGGCAATCTTGATTCCAGCTTGTGCTTCTTCCAGCCCAGCATTTCTCATGATGTACTCTGTATATAAGTTAAATAAGCAGAGTGACAATATACAGCCTTGATGTACTCCTTTTCCTATTTGGAACCAGTCTGTTGTTCCATGTCCAGTTCTATCTGTTGCTTCCTGACCTGCATACAGGTTTCTCAAGATGCAGGTCAGGTGGTCTGGTATTCAGAATTTTCCACAGTTTATTGTGATCCACACAGTCAAAGGCTTTGGCATAGTCAATAAAGCAGAAATAGATGTTTTTCTGGAATTCTCTTGCTTTTTCCACCATCCAGCAGATGTTGGCAATTTGATCTCTGGTTCCTCTGCCTTTTCTAAAACCAGCTTGAACATTTGGAAGTTCACAGTTCACGTATTGCTTAAGCCTGGCTTGGAGAATTTTGAGCATTACTTTACTAGCGTGTGAGATGAGTGCAATTGTGTGGTACTTTGAGCACTCTTTGGCATTGCCTTTCTTTGGGATTGGAATGAAAACTGATCTTTTCCAGTCCTGTGGCCACTGCTGAGTTTTCCAAATTTGCTGGCATTTGAGTGCAGCACTTTCACAGCATCATCTTTCAGGATTTGAAATAGGTCAAATCCTGAGCTATTTGGAATTCCATCACCTCCACTAGCTTTGTTCATAGTGATGCTTTCTAAGGCCCACTTGACTTCAAATTCCAGGATGTCTGGCTCTAGGTGAGTGATCACACCATCATGATTATCTGGGTCATGAAGATCTTTTTGTACAGTTCTTCTGTGTATTCTTGCCACCTCTTCTTAATATCTTCTGCTTCTGTTAGGTCCATACCATTTCTGTCCTTTATTGAGCCCATCTTTGCATGAAATGTTCCTTTGGTATCTCTAATTTTCTTGAAGAGATCTCTAGTCTTTCCCATTCTGTTGTTTTCCTCTATTTTTTTTGCACTGATTGAAATAGCCATAGTAGTTGGTTATAGTCACAGTCCATTCTAACTCATCACTTTCTTATTTTGATAGTTTAGTCCCTAGTGGCTCTCGATGATAAAGAATATGCCTGCAGTGCAGGAGACCCAGGTTCAATCCCTGGGTCTGGAAGATCCCCTGAAGAAGGGCACAGCAACCTACTCCAGTATTCTTGCCTATAGAATTCCATGAACAGAGGAGCCTGGCAGGCTACAGTCCATGGGGTCACAAAGAGTCAGGCACAACTGAGCATGCACACACAGACACTGTGTATCTAAAAAGAAAAAAAAATATTATCTAACATACAGGAAAAATCTATTATAACCAGTTACCCAACAAATTGCATTTCTTAGAATTCATCCTAGACAAATTCTGGGGTAATAACTGAAAAAAAAAAAAACTTCATTCATTTCAATATCATTTCATAAAGATTCTATATGAAACACAGTAGGTAAATCATTTAGTCATAAACTTATTACTTGAAGGCAATCTGGGAGATCTGCTTCCCCCTAAAATTTAAACATGTCAGCATCATCAAAAATGATGAAAGTGAAAATAATAAAATCTCAAGGGCTTATTAAAGGAAAAAAAAGAATTAAAATAACATTCTGAAAGTTTCCATTCCCAAGTGAAGAATCATATTTTTAAAAATTTAATTATTAGAAGTATTTTTAGTGTAAGAAAAATACCTTAAAATAATTAGTAGCAAACTGTATTTTAGTAGATACATGGGCCAATACAGCCAAGGGACTGGTATTCTATCATGCCGAGTGAAGAGAGCAGGTAAGGAAGTACAAGGTACAAGATGGATGCCGCAGAAGGGTCTCATAATGGCCCAAGCTATTTGAGGCCTGATAACTGGATATGGTCAAAACAAGAAGGAACCCAGAAATACCCCGGCCCTCTTCATCTCTGTCTAGGGAAGTGAATAGCCCACACATGTGATGTGTGGCTGTGAGTATGGCTGCTTAGTCCATGGTTAGTTGCAGCAGCAGCAGCCAATGGATTCACTCATTGGCTCTGAAGAAAGAATGGAATGCTGACCAGAAGAAGAATGCCTTGCTTCTTCAGCATGAGAAAGAGATCTGTGCTCCATGAAATAACCTCTCTATATTAACTATATTATACTAGTTTATTAATTATATTAGCTCTCTATATTCTTTCTATCACTTAACCTATATAAAAATTTGGTACATATAAGTAATAAGAGAAATCTCATTTGCTTGCTGAGTCTTAACTTCAACTGAGTTTCTTTGATGAGCAACTCACCCTGCCTTATAATGAATGGTATATGTAGGTTTAACCACATTAGAATATATATTGCAACTTTCCTAATAATTAAAGATGCAATTTTGTTAGAGATAAATAATAATGTTGAAACACACTTTAAGAGAACACAATATAAGGGCAGTTTTTTTTAATTATGTAGAATTTGGGTTTGAAATTTTAATTTATAAATCCTATTATGTTTAATGTTATTTATTAAGTAAAGTGCAACCAAAAAATAAAGAGTATAGTAACTATAACATCAGTCTGGTAATTTTATCCAAAATAAACAGTCATCTTTTAGTTCAGAACCATTAAGCCAAGCAAATATTGCCAGTAAATTTAATTTTTACTGAGTAATATCAAGTAAGAAATGGCTTAATACATGACGCTCACTCACAAATATGAAGACATATTTTATCAGCCTCATACATAAAAACATTCTTACTCATTCAAAATGTACAATAATTACTACTAAGAGAGTTGAAAAAAATCTCATTTATTTCACCTTAAGTTTATTAATATAGAAGACCATGGCAAACTGCAAGACAGTTCTGTATATAGTTGCACACCTACTGCCGTAAATTATTTCCATGTATCCTATTTGCAAAACATTCAAAGTTAGAAGCATAGATAATATCTGCATATCAGGAAATTTTCTAATATTAATCTCATGAAAATCAATTTATATATATAAATCCCAAGACTATCTTAAGAGAAGTATTATAAATCACAGAATATAATCTAGGGGACTGTACCAAATCAGCACCAAAGGACAACAAAAGGATTTTACTTATTCTGAAGAAACTGTAGTTTTGTAAAATGGAAAAACAAAACAGTCCTTTTGGAATTTGGGGAAATTTTATTATGCATTTTTACTTACAAATACACTTTCACTTTTCAATGAGTATTTACTGTTTTCATATTTCTCTTCTATGTTTCTGGTATACATAAGTAAGTGAACTAACATCATAGAATTATTTCTCTATAGTCTTTTTTTATTCCTTTCAAAACACAATAGTCAGAAAACTGTAATGATGAGAAAACTCCTTTGATCTGCCTATGGGTCTTAATTCTTTCAGACATAAAGTACCGTATGTTACTGTCTGTTTTTTTTAGGTAAAACTATTGTTGGTTAAACATATACAGACATGACAGAAGAGCCAACAGCCTTTTTACACTGTATTCACATGACATTTGTGGTCCAGTTTTTAATAGCAGCTCCTACTTGAAAACATCATTTGAAACCTGCATCTCAGGTTGGGAGACCAAATGAGATCCTACACACAGTGCACCAGGGTACTGCTAATGAGCAAAAGTGGGGTAGCCATTCCTTTCTTCCAACCCAGGAATCAAGCCCGGGTCTTCCATGTTGCAGGAAGATTCTTTACCGTCTGAGCCACCGGGGAAGCTCCAAGAATACTGGAGTGGGTAGCCATTCCCTCCTCCAGCAGACCTTCACAACCCAGGCATTGAACCTGGGTCTCCCGCATTACAAGAAGATTCTTTACCATCTGAGCCACTAGGGAAGCCCTGACAAGGTTCCTAGCAGCTTCATAATGATGCCACTTTGTTTCAAGCTGTGTTTCAATACCAAGATGTGACTTAAGCCCACTTTCAATCCCAAGATACTGTGATGCCTGCCTTTCCCACTTCCATCCTGCTTTTAGCTCACTTCAGACACCCCCGAACCCAGAGCACATCCATTAGTCTCCTATGTCCAAACCAACAAAGTTCTGTGATTAGGTTTCCAGTTTTTACACTGTGGCTGAGATGTTGCCATGTAGCTCATTATAGGTGTCGTTATTCGCTAAGAACTTGTCATTTGGAGGCAGGACCTGCCAGTTAGTGAAATCCTCATGCTTAGAGCTAATGACATTTCAGGACAGATTAGGCACCCTGCATCAATAGAGCAATTTGAACATTCTCCAGATCATTTGCCCTAGCCTGGAGAAAACTTCCTCATGTCATTTACGATTCCTGGTCCAGTCATGATGATCTTTCTCTTGATCTTTCACTCATTTCTTCATCCACCAAATATTTATTTAGCATCTAACTTTGCATGACAGCATGGCAGGTGAAATGGAGTATGCAAACTTTATGTGTAATCCTCCACAACAAAGGGAAAAAAAATCTAATAAAACAATGTTGTCAGCTACATACAATTTCACACAAATGCATAAGTACACCTGGGAAAAGGATTAGAAAGCTACATCCTGGAGAGTTGTTGTGGTTGTCTCTAGATGCCAGAACTACACACAGTGACACTGGCAAATGTTTAACGTTTGGCCCTCTGTTCTCTAGAGAAATAATTCTGAGATACTGGTTCATTTATCCATTTCTTTAGGGAAGATAGAAAATATAAAAAAGTGGACTCATTAAAAAAAGAATAATCAATAAAAATGCATATTTTTTAAAAAGCTCTGCTCTGTAGCACTTGCTGATGTCCATAGCCTTCTTCAAGCTACAGCAGTAATGTCAGTCAGCTCACAAAGTTTCAACTCCTGTCAGCCAGTACCAGCCCACTCCAGCACACCACTGATGGGCTGAGAGATATTTTCCTGTTTATGTTTTTCTTATTTTCAAAATGTCTTTTAAGGATAATAGTGGTTGGCCCCAGGGACAGAAATCAAGTACCCATGGACATGGATGGAGGTAGCCTTTTTTCTCTATATCCTATGGTGTCTTTTCAATTTTGAACCACAGAATGTGTTACCAATTTTTTAAAATTTTAACTTTTTAAATCTTCAATAAATAATTGCTATGATTGTGATCAAAGGCAGTAAATGATATTTCTAGTGTCTCATATGTAAATAATACATATGTATATATGTGAAACATTGAAACAAGGTAAGATGTTATATGTTAGAATGGCAAAAGGAGTGGCCCAAATTTCAAAAAGGCATTGGAGGTTCATGGAGGAAGTGATGAATGTAGACTGGGAAGGTCAGTAAAAGCTTCATGGAGCACTGCGTGAAGTTCTGGAGTGTGAACACGCTTTGGATGAGCAGAAAGAAAGGGAATGACACATAGATGATGAGCAGACAGGCCTCTGTGCCCGGCATTTATACTCCTGCTGAATGATGCCACTTTTCTTCATCTCTGCCAGTACTGGAGCTGACATAACCCACAGCCTCTATTTCTCTCTGATTCTCCTTACTGCATCTGGCATCAGAGCAAGCCGCAAATAGCCAGATATCTCGGAACTCACTATCATCAATCGCATGGAAATGAAAGTGAAGTCAGGCACTGACATGAGGATCAGGGAAGCAGCAGCATCTCATCTCTAGTAGTAACATTAATGTTTATTTAGGGTTTATTCCATAGCAGGCACTATGTGGTTGAACTCACAGAGCCTTATTAATGGGGAATCATTCAAGTTATTGCTTTCTACCAAGCAGTCAAGAACTCAAAGTCAGCGGAATGCTACCACCTCACCACAACCATCCCCAAAAGCAACTAGGAAATAAGCAGGAAGAGCTCTTCTGTGAACTAAGACAGATGTGATGGAGAGCTGGACCCACATCTAATCACTGCCAGGTAAAGGATAACAGATCTCTTGTTTATTCTGATGGCCATTCTTCAACATTTAACTAGTTTACAGCTGACCATCCCATGAAGCACATAAATGTATTCACTTATCCAGGATATGTTTTGCAAACTAGTCATCTTAGTGGCTACCTCAGATAGTTCTACTGATTAAAATTTAACACTCTGGGGATACTTCGTTTGGCTTTTTTTTATTTTATTGGAGTATACTTGATTTACAATGCTGTGTTCATTTCTGCTGTACAGCAAAGTGATTCAGTTACACATACATATTCTTTTTCATTACATTATCACAATATATTGAATATAGTTCCCTGTGCTGTATATCAGGCCATTGTTTACCCATTGCATATGTAACAGTTCGCATCTGCTAATCCCAAACTCCCAATCTTTTCCTCCTGCACTCCTCCTTTACATCTGGCAATGGAATACTCTTTGGTCTTTAACAAATAGATTATAAACAAATGTTTATTCAATGGGATAATCCTCAAAATACTTTGCTAAATTTTAAAAAGCTATAAAATATTATGTCCAGTGTGATTCACTTTTTTAAATAGTCGTGAAGTCATGAAGTCACTCAGTCATGTCCGACTCTTTGTGACACCATGGACTGTAGCCCACCAGGATCCTCCATCCATGGAATTTTCTAGGCAAGAGTACTGGAGTGGGTTGCCATTTCCTTCTCCAGGGCTATACTATTTTAAATAGTATATCTATTCATTTTAAATAGACATGTATAACTGAAAGTATTAGTAAAAACTGATCTGATCTGATCCCCAGTAGAGTAAAATTACTGATGATTTTTGCTTCCTTCTTTGTGATTTTTCCTAATTTGTAAAATTCACTATAAGTATTACATGTAACGTTTCAAATTTGCAGCATAATTAAAACTTCCACATTCTAGAGGATTCATCCATCAGTACTTGAGAGTGGAACTTGTGCTACTTCCCCAGGAAAAGCCTGGCCCTGGCCTTGGGAATCACCTACTTCAGTTACCATAGCCAAACATAGGTACCTTCTGTTCGGGCATGTCCTTGTTGGCTCCTCAATTTTTGTAAAAAAAAATGCCAGTATTTCCTCCAACTCAATTGCTGCTGAAGCTCAATACTAAGTCTCACTTAACTGTCAACAAAGAATAACTCTAACTTGGGATATATCAGAGAAGTCTAACTTGAATTTAATATTTTCAAGACATTTGAAAAAGCAATCTATGTGGACTATTGCCTGGAAGACAAGGTATTTTATCAGGATTTCATACAGGAGGTGCTATTGTCATCTTGAGCAGTAAAACTTGGTTGCACAGAAGTTTCGTGCACGCTGCCTAAGGCCTTGCAGGCAGTATTGCTTCAAACACCCTCAACATAGATGCATGTTACTGGCATTGTTATAGACTTGATTTTTCTGAAGCGCACTGTGTGGTAATGCAACCAGTTGACACAAGGTCTTCTGAACTTGATCCTTTAAAGGCACTCAATACATTTTCCCATAAAAGGTCACAGGAGGCTTCAAAAGTTAAATGAAAATAAAAGAGCTGAGTAACTAAAAAAAATAAAAATAGGTCATAGGAGAAATACGTCTCTGCCCTCAAAATTAAGAATAGTTGCATTTCCTTAATCACCCAACTGGGTGTCTATTTTTTCTTTGCCCTAATTTGTATATTTCATTTTATTTTTATCTTATTGTCCTGTACATATCTCTATGAAAGTAAAAGTGAAAGTATTAGTTGTTCAGTTGTACCCAACTCTTTGCCACCCCATGGACTACAGCCTGCCAGTCTCCTCTGTTAATGGAGTTCTCCAGCAACAATACTAGAGTGGGTAGCCATTCCCTTCTCCAGGGGATCGAACCTGGGTGTCCCACATTGCAGGAAGATTCTTTACCATTTGAGCCACCAGGGAAGCCCAGATAGATATCTCTCTATATACCACTTTAATCTTTTGTAAAAATCAGCAGAGAATAAACAAGCATTCAGGAAATGATGAAACTAAAGAGACCGGTGCGAATAAGACTTAAGGAAAGAAAGATAATGTCAGCAATAATAATAGGGAAAAAAAACACAACAAAGCACAAGGTTTGGGAGGGTAACATGAGGTCAGGAGCTATCACAGTGGACAGGTTAAAAATTCTGGACTCAAGAATCGGAATGATGCCAACTGTGAAATAAGTCAGAGAAAGACAAATGCTGCATGATTTCACTCATATATGGAATGTAAAACCTAAAACAATCAACATAACAAAACAGAGTTATAGATACAAACAGGTGGTGGTCAGAGTAGAGAGGGTTTGAGGGGAGGAGATAAATAAGTGAGGGAGACTCAGAGGTACAAACTTCCAGTTATAAAATAAATGAGTCATGAGTATGCAATGCACAGTGTGGGGAATATAGGCAATAACTATTTGGTATCTTTATACGGTGACAACTTAATCTCTAATGCTTATTTTTCCTATCTGTAAAATGATAATGAGAATAATGACTTTGCCATATGATCGACTTCTGTGGAATTTTTTCTCTAGGATTATCAAGTACTTTATATGAATTTACAGATGAGGAACCTGAGGTTCAGAAGAGGTATGAAATTTACATGAGTCACAAAGCCAGTCAGTCTTAGAGCTATGACTGGAATGCACACAGTCCAGCTCCAGGTCCATACTCTGAACCATTATCTAATACATGATGATAACAGGAATTAACACATGGAATGCACTGAGCACCCTGCCTGGCACATGATAAGCCTTTAATAATTTGCTTACTGCTGCTGCTGCTGCTAAGCAAATGAGAAAGTGAATTACCAATACAGATGATTTTAATATTATAAAAAATATCCTATATCTCAAATGCAGTATTTATTTATGTAAATGTTATCAAATTTATAGATAATATAAATAATTAATAATAGATATTTATAGATAATATAAATAATTAATAATAAATTTAGCAAGAATAACTCGAAAGCATGAGAGCTAAGCACAACGATTCATATAAATATATTCACGTTGGTGCTATTTATTAAAGTTAAAAAAGAAATGAGTTAAGTACCCACAAGTAAGAAATTGATCAAACAAAATACGGCATATCTCTGTACAAAGACAATTCTGGATTAAAATATGACAATTTCAACATAGTCTTCTTCGGGTGATATGATTTGTATGAGTTCTCCTATTTCTTTGTTATACTTACCAGTATTCCAATTTTTCTACAATGAAAATACATCGCTATGCTAATTTGAAAAAAGTAAACATTATTTTTAATTGAAATAAGTCAATATAAAGCCCTACATATCATTTTAACAAGTCTACTTTATAGGAACAGTAAGAAAGGATCTGTCTGACACCAATCTGCCTTCAAGGACCTATCTGATAAAGGCTGGGGATATCAATATACCCTTACTATGTCTAAGGTGCTAAAAAAAAAAAATTTGAAACTGTTGTAAGAAGCATCAGATAGAAAGTACATAGATAATATGAAATCCATGCTGGTCAAGCATTTGTAGAGTTAATATATTCAACCCAAGGACCAAACAAAACATTGTCCATTTAGAAGGGATGGTTTTGAGGGTATCACCTGGAAGAAGGATGGGCGAGTTTCACATCCCTATGAAACAAAGCAGGACCCTGCGGTCTTTGCTCTCCCCACCATGTCCTCTGCCTGCCTTTTGTCTGTGGAAAACTTTAGTCAAAGAATAAGTTTAATCAGAAAAGTGAGAACAGATGGAAACAAAAGAAAACAATCAAAGGAAACCAAATAATAATGCAGTCATTAAGCAAAGTCAAGGACCTCTAGCACTTTCTCAAGGGCTATAGATAATATTCTGAGGCATATCCAGTGAGCTATCTTACAGATACCAAAACACCAGGCGGAGAAGTTAACTGCATGATGACAAGACTGTGCCCTGGACATAAGCTGCCACGATTTTGAGAATTGGTCTCAAAGAAAAGGGAACAAGTGGACCTTGAAACTGAAGATTAACCACACCTAAAACAACCAAGATGACACTGGTCAGACCACTGATGACCAATTTGAAGATGACTGTCGGAGCTGGCTGTGCTGTCTCTGCACGTAGCCCCCTCCTGTCTATAAAAGCTGTTGCCCCACTGGTTGCCAGCGGGGAGGAGCTGGTTTTTGGACAGATAGCCATCTGAATCTGCCCCGTTTCCAGTTGCTGGCATCTGAAATAAAGCAAACTTTCCTTTCCACCAACCTGGCCTGTTTATTGGCTTTTGAGCAGCAAGCAGCTGGACCCCACCACATCCTTTCAATATCTACAAATGGGGTAGTGGGAAAAAGCCACAGGGCAGAAAAATATAGTGCCTGAAATACAGGGGAAATTTTCTCAGCAAACAGAAATAATCAGAAATAAATCAGGCTGCTCTGTGAAGGAACAATATCCTTTGCTGTATGTGAATCATGTTGCCCAAAGCCCAATGGAGAAGGGCAGGGTCACAGTGGTATAAGCAAGGATATCAATCACCTGAAGACAAGGAACAGAAACATACCAAGAGGGAAAATCCTAGTGAATCCTTGGGAGATGGAACTCTCCCTTTTTACTAAGTCAACTACTCAGTGAATGTTTGGGTGACATCCTCCTCCGAAAAACAAGCCAAAACCTGGGAGGAAAAAAACCCAAGTGAGAGGCTTGAGATGTTACCATAATCCTTTGGGGTTAAAGATAAAATTAGATGGGATCTTAAATACTGTGAGTAATCTAGGCAGAATGTGATCAGAAACCCTATTCTATGAGTTGATTTTCTATATTTTGTTCTCCACATATATTTGGCCTTCAGTGTTTAGCAAAGATTTGCAAAGTCCCAGACTGTCCCATCTCTCATAAGGGAAACCAGGAAAAGAGGTTTCTGCTCACATCACATTAAATCCATTATATATGTAAAACACTTTACATATATAAACTCTTTGACCCTCACAACAATCTATGAAGAAGGTATTACTACCATCCCTGTACTATAGATGAGGAAACTGAGGTTATGTAATTTGCCCCAAGGTCTACCAAGAGTCACAAAGTGGGTACTCAAAATACGAACAATGAAAGAAATTTCATTGTCAGAACCCTGGCTATTCTTTCAGGAAGGAATCACTTTAACTTGCTTGATATTATTTAGCAGCAATTTATGTACATTCTAAGTGTCATGAATGAATTTTTTCTTCTCCCTCTCCACTCCTCCTCACTACTCCCACCAGCTCCCAAATCATGTTTCTCACATGTGCGAGAAACTAGGAAATACCAGATAGCATTTTGATTCAACACACATCCAAGAATAGCTGTAACTATCACAGTCTAAGAACATGTTGAAAAAGAATGTATTTGTCCGTGATTAAAATTTTAAGACTATTAAACTCTAAACCCAAGCAATATCTTAAAGAAATAGAATACAGTATTTTTGTGGCTATCTGTTTATCAATTAAGAAGTTTGCTTGACTTTAACATTGAATAGCATATCTCATGAAGAAGTTAGTGATTAATAAATGGGTTTTAATAAAATGGTAACTTCTGTATGCTCTTAGCAACACCAAAAACAGCAGCTCCTTCTGCTTTTAGGCTGATCTCAATTACCTGTGTTTGTGATTTTGCATAATATAGCAAAATTATTCTTGCTGTTTTAAACCAACCCTGTTATCTCACTTTTATTTAGTTCTCTTTAATGTGTTAATTTCACTATATAAAATGAAAACACAGGAAACTCCAGCAGTCACACATACCTGTGATCCAAATGGTGAATGGAAAGGATCACTCCGGAATTTAAGTGGGTCTGTTTTAGGGTCACCAGAATAGTAAACTCATGTTTATTTCTCAGCTTCTGAAAAAACTGTTCAGCTGTAGCAGTGGAGGCTTTTATACTTCTGGGAGTATCTAAAAAGGGAAACAAACAGTAAATAGACTAGAATGTGGTCCTTTATCCTTTATAGGCAACATCTTTCAGAAACATTACAAGTAATTGCTGATAAATATCAAGCTCCAGACTCTCCTGGTAAATTCTTTAAAAAACACTTTTTGCTACACATAACACAGACAGTAAACCACATGAATGACTGAGCTTGTATTTCAGGGATCTTTTTTCAAAAATGTCTTTGAGACAAGGAATCAAAGAAGCCTGTCAAAAAAGCCTGTTTGAAGAAGTGAGCTTCCAAGTTTTCTGCTCACACTCTTCCTATATCCTGGATACCATGGCCACATCAGTGTCAAAACAGAACAGAAAGATGTCCTTCCGAAAAAAGGACCTAAGAGACCATGATAGAGCCATTTAGCTTTTCTGACACCTTATGACAGAAAACTGGATTTAAATCAATGCGCTACCTTACACATTGATATCTATAGCCAGAAGGCTTGCTATAAATAGATTTTTAAAAAGATCATTGAAATTAGTCACTCTCAGCCTTCTGTGCACTGGATGAAACGTTAAGATCAAATTATCATACCATATTTTTGAAAGAAATGCAGAGAACTTAATTCCCACGTCCCTCTCCCCTGGTTTAAAGAGCAACTAGACAAGAGATTTGAGTGGGAGAGTAGATTTTTATCCTGCACTTCTCTTTGGTTTAGTCTTGCAGCTCCAACCTCAAGACTCACAGGATATGGGGAAAATAGCCAGGGACAGACTTAGTGGACATGACAAAGCCTATCATTCAAGCCATCTTCCAACAAAGCACAACACTTTCCTAGTTGTAGAACCCCTGGTTCTACCCCCAGAGAATGCCAGTGGCACCCAATCCTAGTCACTGTGACAACCCAAAGTTCTCCCACACATTGCCAAGCATACCTTTCGGAACAGTGTAGCAGAAATCAGGTTCAGAATAACTACCTTGATGAAACAGAGATTACAGGATTAATCTAACGTTCCCACTTTTCCAGCCCCATAAATTTATGGAATAAAATGTAACCATCTGGCTTGTGTCCATCACTGGGAATGCACAGACATGGAGAAGCCCTCAAGATAGTCATAAAATATAGGGGACAAATAATCCTAATAAAATAAAAGAAATGCTGTCATTTTCAGCATAAATACAAAGTGTTCTTTCAGGTAAATACAAAGTGTTCTTGGATCACAGAGGGAAAAGTAGCCAACATCAGTTGGAGGGAAGGAGCTCATAAAACAAATGGCATTTGGTCAGGAGGAGACGGTAAAGAATCCACCTGCAATGAAGGAGACCCGGGTCTGATCCCTGGCTTGGGAAGATTGCATGGAGAAGTGAATGGCTACCCACCCCAGGATTCTTTCCTGAAGAATCCCAGGGACAGAGAAGCCTGGCGGGCTACAGGCAATGGGGTCACAAAGAGGCAGACATGACTGAGTGACTAACACTTTCAACTTCTTCACCAGGTAGAGAAGAGAGGGAAAACCATTCCAGCCATAGAAATAGCTGATGAAAAAGCAGAGAGGTGTGAAAGGGCATGATACGGCTGAAAAACCAAACAGCAGCCACTGCAGAATGGAGCTGGGCAGGAAAGTTGGATAGGATAGGCAGGGCTTTGTGTGCCAGTGTAACAGATACTTGTCTTTGTCATCATCCACGATTTAATCTCTGGATGCAAAAATTAAAATAAATAATAATAATTCTTATGTACCACTGAAAAACCATCCCACCTCACTCCTAACCCACAGCTTCCTCTGTGTTAGAAGGATTCTGATCTATCACAGCATCACCTCTTCCTGTCCACAGTAACTGATTCAGGAACAGGCACCTAACCCAGGACAAGGAAATCAGGTTCAGGATACTGGTTCAAAGTTTCAGGACAAAGAAACTTCGGTGTTTCCAAAAATAAACTTCTTCAGTTCTATCCCACAGTCACAACAAAAAGCATAACAATAATCTGCAATTTCAGCCATGGTTAGTGTAATACTTTCTCCCCAGACTCCAGGAAGGAGAAGAGAGGCTTTGCAGAGATGCAATCCAATTCCTCTGAGCTCCAAAACCTTCTGCTGCCTCAAGGAGGCACATAAGATGTGACTCTGAGAAGAATTTACCTAGTGTTAACTTTTAATCTACTCCAATTTACATACAAGTGAATTATTCACAAATTCCAAAACTTCATTCTAACTTATAGATAGAAGCAAATTAAAATTGAATTATAAATATTTATTATGCTCCCCCCTCCCCTCCCCTTTTCAGGCTTGAGTTGATTCAAGGTAGAGCTTGAGCAAAATCCTTTGTCTTGCTGAACAGGGTGATAGATGAGGACTCCAAGGAGAGAAACAGAGGAAGAACTACATTGAATATGGAAATGATGATCAGAGCCACCAATAGAAGCAAAGGCGTGGCCCAGTGAGGTTAAGCTCCAATAATGAGAGAAAGAAACTGAGAAAAGGATAGCAGCTGCCTGACAAGGAAGAACTTTAGAGAAGAGATGCTTAAAGAGGATTTCTAGAAAGTTTCATCATTTGTTACTCAAAAGAAAACCTCTGTTATTTTCCATTGCTTTTGGGGTCAGATTCGTGAAGGGTTGAGAGGCTGTATTATTTTTGTGGGTTTTGTTTGTCTTGTTTTCAGATGAAATGACATGTGAAGACTGACCCATGATGAAAGGAAGGACATAAAAATGGATTATATTTGAATATCCTTGGTAAAAATGTACATCACCATGGTTGAAAACATGGTGAAGGCAAGTGTAGTTGAAGGGAAATTATTTTGTAAAAATTGTTCAATCTTCATTTTGGAAAAATTTCTCTGGTAGCCATATGGAAGGTTATTTGAAAAAAAAAAAATGAACATAGGGAAAACTCTTGAGAGACTAATAATTCACATGATTGTTGACTTTTCGTTAAGTTTCACATGTTTTGGCATTTACCAGGAATGGTGATATAGAGCTACTTACTGGTCATTTCACTGCCTGTCAGGAACGCTGATGCAAGAAGGGCCAAGTAAACACCAGATGTTATTTGCACTGAGATTCAGGAAGTGCTTAAGGAGACCTGCAAGGCAGAACCATCCTTTATCCTACCAGGGTGGTAGGCAGGGTCCCAGAAGATCTCTATCCAGCTTAGACTTAAACCTATTCATTCATGGGGTCACAGTTCAGGACAAGCTCTCTCACCTGTCCAAGCTCTCCTCTTGGCCCATTACACTTCCTGTTTTGCTCCCTCTATGAGGATTAGGATGACTTGCAAGAACAGACCCTCCAACATGGAACATGTCCTGCAGAAGCTCCATTCAATCTACACTTTACTGACAGGAAAAATGAAATTCTTTTTTTCCATCCTGATTAACCAAGTTCATGGTTATAAAGGTTTAAAAACTGGGGCTGGCATGAATCTGGCATTCCTAGTCCAGAAGCCTAAGACACAGTGAAGGGGGGTTATTGAATGAGACAGGGAGAGCACCTATAGGAAGCAGAATAATTTTCAGCTTTCTGTCAATAGAACAGCATCTTCCACCACCCCTTACCTCACCCTAATGATATTTATATCTATTGTTCCCCCCGAAAAACATGTTTTTCAAGAATCCATTATGTCTGAGTCTAACAAGGGCTTGAAGGGAGCCCGAACTCTGTGAGTAGCTCAGAAAACTTAGCAGGGGTTGAATTCAAGAAGTCTTTAGAAAGCAAAGTCTAAATAATTTGGTCACCAATAAAAGACATGCCAAAGGTAAAAAAAAAAAGAAAAAAATTGAATCCAAAATTCCCAGCTTGAGAGACTGAATGAAAGGAACTGCAGGACAAGCATAATGGTACCCAGATGGGATTTCAATTTTAGAAACGGTCATTCTGAGGTGTTCAGAGACGTGCATGGGGACATGTCCAGCAGGAGGCTGGCACTACAGAACCTGATCTCAAGAGAGAGGTCAAGGTTGGCAGTATAAATGTAGAGGTCATTGGAATACAGCATCTAAAGTGATAGGCATGCCTGAGTAAATCATAGGAATCACAGGAATGAGAGGAGGATAAAAGGATGGACCATAAAGACACTAGATCTGTAGAACAGCAGGGACAGCATATTTAACTTTATATACGTACTACATAATGCTGCACATCTATACCATACAACATTTGTCTTTCAAAAATGTGTAAATAATATATTTTCCCCTTTGAACCCACATTCCATTTTATTCTCACAAAGCTTGACAAGGACAACTGTTATCACAGTTGTCAATGGGAAAAGCAAACCAAGGAACAATTCTGTGAGTCACCCAAAGGCATCCAGCATGCTAGAGGTGTAATGGGGATGACAATTTTTGGTCCCATATTCCTTCCACTAAATTGCCCTGCCTTCTGAACACATCCTAACCTATGCTCAACTGCCTCTCACAAGCAGAAAAGTAAATTCAAGAATGTGAACACAGAAAATAATGTAGAAAAAAGTAATTATATAACATTTTTAGTTTCTTAAGTGACTGGCTTAGTAGTGATTTTAAGAAAGGTCACTTTCCTCATTTGCATTTGTTTCCCAATTCGTAAAGTTAGCATTCTTGCCTTTTATTTTCATCTCAAAGATTATATAATGTTCAGAGAGACTTCTTAGTTCCCGTGATTATTACTTCAAGACCCAACTCTATTCCTCACCAGAAAATCAAGGCAGAGAAACCACCATGTGAGAATAATTCTACTTTATTTTTGTTATCATTTCAATTTTCAGAATTCACAATTAAATTCAGGGATATATTAAGCAATTCCTCAACAAGGCCTCCTGTTAGGAACCACGTATAAAAAATAGAATGTGTGTGGTGGTTCTGAACTCAGAATAATGAGTTTCCAATGCCAGCTATCAGATGACTAGCTGTGTTTGGCATGTAGCAACACCATGTGTTGGCTTTTCACATTATGATACATATTATTATTACTCTCACAAGCAGTGAGCCTGTGGTACCTACTCAAACTACCAAGAGCCATTATACCCTTGTGACTTTCTGAGCTTACTTTCATTCTAAGTATCTCACACTCCACAAAATACAAGTTTCCACATATGAAAATTGACATAAAATTTTGGGCAATGTAAACACTGCATTGTTTTAAGAGTCTGATAAAAAAAAGTTTCTGGCAATGAAATTATTCTTAGAATAAATCCTGCCTACCACCCTCTGTTTCTAGAGAACTGATCATTCTCTTACGGACAAAAGTCAAAGTGAATTGAATTTCTTTTCAAAGAAGAACTGACAAAGATCATTTGAACTGCCTGTTTAGAGAAAAACAGGCTAAGAAAAGGGTCTTTAAATACTACTAGGAAGCTGCACAGAAGAACTTACCAACACGCCCATGCTATACAAGGTCTTTTTAATTGCAGAACTGCTTGAATTTAAAGCAAAACTTTGTTTCCATGCTTTCCATATTTATTGTGTGCAGTGCATAAAAATCCCACCAAAAACACAAGTGGCATTTTCAAGTAGTTATTAATAAATAATAAAGCATGTCAGAAGCAATCACATCAAAATATTCATTTTTAGTCATGCGACTTCCAGAATGAAGACATGAGCTCACACGTGAATGCAGAGTAACCCCCTACACACACAAACAGAGTGAGGGTGAAATGGAGCGAGACTGGTTTCTTTCTAAATCAAAATGCAGCTGAATGCAAGTGTATCTGTGGTCACAAATATGGATGTTTACTGATAAAGAATCCAACTGGAGCTTCTTTAAGTACTAATTTTGGTGCATTAGTAGTAAAAGAAGGAATCTGTCCATCTCCCAATAACAAAGCAACTGTTAATAATTCTTTTCTTCTTTTGCACTTAAACTGCATCACTGCTACTGCCATCATGAATCTAATGAGTCTCTGTTCCCTGACAGGTCTCTCTCCTATCTGCAGTATGTAGAAACCTAAATTGATTTCCTGCCACATAATCAGACTAATACAGATAAAATGTGCAGATTCAATCATTAAAAACAGTCTATCTCAGGCATAGAATGGTTAACTTAGAATGTTCCAAAACTCACCAAAATACCCTATTTTCCCAGTCTCTAACTGGGAAAGGTTGTCTTCTAAATTCAGGTTAGAAACGTATGCTGTTATAACTATTATCATTATTGTCTATTGCTCTTGCTCTCCCTTCAATATTCCCATGCCTTTAGAGTCCAAAACTTTAAAAGCAAAATAAAAATTTTAAAAGCCATAAAAACTGGACTAACACAGAATATACAGTTTGCAAAGTCTTTCAACATGAGCAATCTCATTTAAGCCTCACAGCAACTTTGAATAAATGGGATTAGTAGCTCTACAGTAGTAAAAATTACAGATAAGGAAAGCAGTGCAGAGAAACCAAATCACTCATCTCCACTAGAGGCTCAAAATCAGAGCTGATGTCTATCAACTTACTATATGAGGAACTTGTTGGTTCAAAACTTCAGGAACTTCCTGAATGAAATCTAAAACTGGCCACATACACAGAGGGCAAAGAGAGACTGTAGGAAGAGGTAGACAGCTTCAGATTGATAGGTGGCAGGTTTAACAAACAAAGGAACTTAGACACCAGGCTTGTCTTGGGCAGTTGCAAGATGAACAGATCTCCACACTTGCCTACCAGAATCTTAAAAGTTTATATAGAAACCTTAAACTGGGTTCAGTCACATATAACTCCCAGATGGTCTCAAAAACACATTGCTTCTTCAAGGTGGCCGTATGGTTGAAAAGAGCTCCCACTGTGGGTACCCTGGAATGCACATTTCAAGGATGGGAGAGGGTGAGGAGCTTCTGATTGCCCTGATCTGGCTTTTGGGTCATCTGGCGGTCATGTCCTCTCAACAACCTTCTCCAGTAGAGTACTCTAGGCAATTACATGGGAACAAACCTACCAAATTCAGTTGACAGAACCTGGATCCCAACCCAGGCCATGATGGCTGATACATACTCTACAAAGTAGATAAACCCTCATTTTAAGTTAACGTTTATGAAAAAATTTATTCTGAAGATAAACAAATACATTTTTCTTGATCTTTGGCTCAATTTAGGATTTGCAGATCTATAAAACTACTCATATCACACAATCTCTCAGCTAATATTGAAACAACTGAGGTGTAATGGCACTAAATTTTAAAGTTTTTTAAAAGATAATTTTCCTCAAAAAGTTACTGATCAAAATGTATGAGTAATCCACAACTTTTTCATCAGCAAACACACATCTAAGGATGCCACATCCTCACCCTTTAGACATCTACATGCTTCTTTACATTGCCGGGTTCGGGGAGTACAAAGACACACTCTTGGGAGGTCAACTTGGAAACATCCCTTCATTAAATCCAAAACAATCTCAAAAGTTTATTTCAAATCCACAGATAATTATAATTTGATTCAATGCAAAATAAACATATCTTCACATATTATTTACCAAAAAGATTTGTTGGCTTAGTGTTGTGAATACCTGTGTGCATGCTCAGTCATGTCCAACTTTGCAGTTCCATGGACTGTAAGTGGTCAGGTTCCTCTGTCCATGGAATTTTCCATGCAAGAACACTGGAGTGGGTTGCCATTTCCTACTTTAGGGGATTTCCTGACCTAGGGATTAAACTCGAGTCTCTTGCATCTCCTGCATTGGCAGGCAGATTCCTTACCACAGCACCACCTGGCAAGCCCCAACACACAAATAGACATACACAAATACATATAATAAAAAATCAGAAACAAAAGCATCCACTAACTAGTCAAAGAAACAAAAACAAATAGCAGATTCTACTACTAGATTTAGCAACTATATGATTGACTTTAAGTAAATTATCAGAATTTTATTAAAGCAGAACAAAATGTAGTCAAGGTGTAAAGGGGTTAAAATAAGAAAACATCTCTACACTTTGAAGCTTAAAATTATATACACAACAGCCACCAGACAAGATATTCTCTCTCTCTCTTTAGTCACTAAGTCGTGTCTGACTCTTGCAACTCCATGTACTATAGCCTGCCAGGGTCCTCCGTCCATGGGATTCTCCAGGCAAGAATACTGGAGTGGGTTGCCATTTCCTTCTCCAGGGGATCTTCCCGACCCAGGGATCAAACCCAGGTCTCCTGCATTGCAGGCAAATTCTTTACTGATTGAGCTATGAGGGAAGCCCTACACTTTGAAGTTTAAAATAAGAGAAGATATTAATGTTACTTTATTTTTGTTTGTTTTGATTCCATGGAAACAAGCAACTTTCTGAAAACTGGCTTCCATGAAAACTGCTGCTTGAGTTTATAATCATATTAATACTTTTAGCTAGTGTTTACCAGTCCCTCAGAACTTCACCAGTGAAATTAGCAGCTGTTTTGTTACCAGCAAAATTAAGAAGGTAAATTAGCCAAAACAGTATTTCTCTTTATCATCTCTTCTCTCAGTTGCAATACTGCTCAAGAATAAGATCAAATAGACAGAAATACTAAGCAAATAGAAGAGAATATGATGACTGATGACAATGACAATGTCAATGATTAAAATGATGACATCATTTACAACTTCAGTAGACTGGCTGCACTGTTTTGTTGATCCTGCCTCATTACTTATGGATAGTAGTCTCAACAACATCATTTGAACATAAGTAGTAGATCTGAGAATTAGTAATTTGCTACATCTTTATTTAAAGTAGCCCAAAATATTATATACAATTGAACCCAAACTGTATACAATGTCTTAGCTAATATCATTAGTCAATGTCTTAAATACATAAGGAAACTTAAATTCATGGACTTTCATGATTTACAAAACATGCTTTTGCTGTGATTAAAGTAATTATAAACTTGAATAAGTGAAATGTTTGAATTTCTTTAAAAAAGGAGAATATATGAATTTTTATTGATCTTACTATTGATCATTAACAGGTGAAGAGGCTCAACTGCACCTTCCTATATTGATACAGTTAGGATGAATGAGGTGTTGCTTACATTAACAAAATGCTCACCTTAACAGTGACGTGTATAAATTCATCGATTATGTAACCTCTCTTTTCTATTATAAGATATCTCATATATAGTACCTAGCTATATCTTTAATACATATATAATTACTCTTTGTAAGTTCTTCTATTAAAAGAGTAACTAGAAATTTAAAAGAAATATATATATATATATAACAGTTTTTTAAGTGAACCATATGTCATTCATTTATTTTATTTGAAGCCTCATCAAATATTCATACAGTCCGTGAGAAGGATAAGACAGAAAAAACAATATGTTCATTCACAAAGCTGGCTATCTTTTTATCCACACATATGTTAGTGTTTAGCTGGCTTAGTAGATTTATTAATGTAAAAAGAAAGAAAAACAACATAGGATCAAGATGAGATTTTTATTATGTATCCTCAACATTCAATTGAACTATTAATTGACAAGAATAAAGAATAGGGATCGCTAAGATAGTTTTACATCTATAAAATGTGAAATTTATAAATGGTGCAACCTCAGATTGCACAGGCAGATTCTAACAGAATATTTGCTGAATAGCCAAAGAGACAGTATACAGTTCCCCATCAATTATGCAGAGCTGAAGTGCTGAAATACACAATTTCATCTTCTACCTAATAGGCCAATTTGACCTGAGACATCAATTTTGGGAATTTGCTCCGCTTTTATCCTTCTTTAATTACAATAATCAAATTACTTTAGAATAACAAGACAACAAAATATCAGTTATCATGATTTATCACCCTATTGAAACTGTGCTCTTTTATGATTATTATTTTCACTGCAAGAAAGAAAACAGCATTATAAAGTACCAAAGGATACAGGGCATAGCATAATCAGTTTCTCAATCCAGAGTCTCAGACACCAGCCCTTAAGTCTACCTCTGTCCTTGTTCCCCAGGCCCCGTATCTATCTCCCCTCCATTTCTGAACCAGTTATGATAATTAAGCCAGAAAATTAAAAGTGAAGCTCAGAATTAAGTCTTACTGCTCAGAGATTCAATAATAATAAAATAGCTCTGAGAATTTATACAGCCTCTAAAATAAATCATTTCCCAGCCCTGCTATGTTGGCCCAATCTACAAAGTTGAGCCACTGCTTCAGTTTTCTAGCCTAGAACTCAAAATTCTGTCCTGCACACCCATCTGTTTGGTTGAAGCTCTGATGTTCAGACAGGATCTTGCCAATTCTCTCTGCTAATCCTCAGGAATAGATGAATCCTGTTAAAAAGTGTCAGAATGCTAGATCCATCAAATGATGCCTGCCTGCCTTTGAACTGTAGGGGTTACTGGACTTTCCTCATTAGCAGACTGTATACCACTCCAACTCCCACTCATCCTCATACCCTCCTCCATCCTATTTTATCATCCTCCTGGAGTTTTTCCTGCTCCTATGAGTTTTTATAAATTACACTCACTATTTAAGTGAGGATTCTATCCCTAGATAAAGCACAGAAGATTCACTCACTGTCTAAGGTTATCTTTGAACTTCACCTTAATCTCCACTACTCATTTCCAGGAGCCTTAAATCTAATCTTACCAAGCTTAGGTCTCTCCCATTTCAAGACTTGGGTTTCTCCTTAAGTGCTCCTTCCTTTGCTAAGTATTGCCTCCAGTTTCTGGCTCACTTTAATTAATTCAATAAATATATATTGAGCACTTGCTATGAAGTGAGCATTCAGCAACAAAGATCAGGAATAATTCAATACAGTGAACTGTCTACTGTGCAGAGACTGCTCATTTTCCTCCATTAGCAATAATTGTCTTCTTTTTAGCAATTAAACTCCATACTTTCATCTGGGCACATGGCTGTTCAGCTAGGAACTATGTTCCAGCTAAAGAGGCCAAGTGACTCCGATCTGGCAAAAAGGAGTAGAAGTGATACGTGCTATGATCCAGATTTTAATATTAAAAAGGAGACCGACTGCTCACCACTTTCCTTTCCCTCAGACTGGAATCAGGATACTGCAGTAGTAAGTGAAGTTCTTCAATGAGGACAAGTGCGTTGTGGGACCCTGAATAATCTCACATGGCAAAGATACCCATCATCCAAGAAAGCAATGGCCTGCCTCTAGCCTGCTAAGGTGAGAGAAAAATAACTTCTTCCTTTATTAAACACTACATTTGAGGTGTCTCTGTTACAGCAGCTTATTAGCCTGTTTCCTAGGTAATACATCTCTCCAAGTTTCCTCAGATGCTCCTTGAAGAGTCATTCTTTAAAACAAGTATCAGCAAATGTGAGGTGGCATCTCATTTTGGTTTCAGTTTGCACATCTCTGATAATTACTGATATTGAGTACCTTTCCATCTGCCTTCTGTATATCTGGATGTCTTCTTTCAAAACGTAAATATCCTCCAGTTAAAATAATTTTTAAAAAAATGCCAATTGAAGTCCTCTGCCTATTTTTAATTGGGTTGCTTTTTTAATTTTATGGGTTCTTTATATATTTTGGATATCAACTCCTTACTAGATACATTGTTTGCAAATATCCTCTCCCATTCAGTAGACTGCCTTTCATTTTGTTCATGGATTTTTTTGTTTTGGAAAAGCTTTCTGCTCTGATGTAGCCCTACCTCACATCTGTCAAAATGGCTGGTATCAAAAAAACAAGGAACAAGTGTTGGTAGGAATGTGGAGAAAAGGGGACTCTCATGCACTGTTGGTGGGAATGTAAATTGATGCACACATTCTGGAAAACAGTATGAAGTCTCCTCAAAAAATTCAAACTAGAACTATCATATGATCCAGAAATTCTACTTCCAGATATTTAAGGAGAGAAAACAAAAGCATAAATTGAAAAGCTACATATGTATGTGTGTATACATATATATTGGAGAAGGCAATGGCACCCCACTCCAGTACTCTTGCTTGGAAAGTCCCATGGACGGAGGAGCCTGGAAGGCTGCAGTCCATGGGGTCGCAAAGAGTCGGACACAATTGAGCGACTTCACTTTCACTATACATATATATATATATATATATATCCGTATGTTCATTGCAGTACCAGTTACAATAGCCAAGATATGGAAGCAATCTAAATGTCCATCAATAGATGAATGGAAAAAGATGTGGTACATATATACAATGGAATATTTACTCAGCCATAAAATAAAAAGAATTTTTAATTCTTCATTCTTCCTTTCCATCATCTATAAATTTGAAATATTCCCATTTGCAGCAATATGGATAGACATGGAAAGTATTATATTAAGCGAAATAATTCATACAGAGAAAGACAAATATCATATGATTTCACTTATATGTGAAATCTGAAAAACAAAACAAAACAGAAGAGACTCACAGATACAGAGAATAAATCTGTGGTTACCCAAAGGGAATGGACGAAACAGGCGAAGGGAATTAAGAGGTACAAACTCTCAGTTACAAAATAAATAAGTCACAGGGATATAAAGTATACATAGGGAATATAGTCAATTATGGGTTTCCCTCATAGCCTAGTTGGTAAAGAATCTGCCTGCAATGCAGGAGACCAAGGTTCCTGGGTTGCGAAGATGCCCTAGAGAAGGAATGGCAACCTGCTCCAGTATTCTTGCCTGGAGAATCCCCATGGACAGAAGAGCCTGGCAGGCTATAGTCCATGGAGTCACAAAGAGTCAGACAAAACTGAGCAACTAAGCGCAGCACAGCAGCATGTTAGTTTTAGATTGGCTTAGTAGATTTATTAGTGTAAAAAGAAGGAAGAAACATACAAGATGAGATTTTTATTATGTATCTCCAACATTCAATTGAACCTATTAATTGACAAGAATAAAGAATAGGGATCGCTAAGATAGTTTTACAGGGTCACAAGAGTCAGACACAACCTAGCGACTAAACCACCACCATTGTCAAAATTAAAGTTAACTTTGGTGATGAATGATAACTGGTCTTAAAGGTGGCGATTATTTCATAATGCATAAAAACATCAAATCATTATTCTGTATACCTGAAGCAAATATAATATGTGTGTTAATTATAACTCAATTAAAAACAAAGTAAATAAAACAAGCATCAGCAAAATTTTCTGTATATGGCCAGACAGTAAATATTTTAAGCTCTGCAGGTCACATACATCTCTTGTTACACACTCTTTTATATTCATATTTATGTTTGCTGCTGCTAAGTCGCTTCAGTCGTGTCTGACTCTGTGCTACCCAATAGATGGCAGCCCACCAGACTCCCCTATCCCTGGGATTCTCTAGGCAAGAATACTGGAGTGGGTTGCTATTTCCTTCTCCAATATTTATGTTTACAATCATTTAAAAATTTTAAATGGCCCACCCCCTCCCCACCCCTCTCTGTCTTCTCTGCACTGGGAGCAGCTCTCCTGCTGCAGCCCTTCATCCCCTGAAAATGTACACTTGCGCCAAGTTCGTCTCCACCCCCTCCTTGATCAGGAGAACCTCTACACTATTGAGCCGATCACTGTCTGCAGTGGTGGTAAGACGTCCGGAGACACTGACGGATGAGAGCCACAGCAGCTTGGCAGTAGTTCCCCGTCCCCTGACCACCTCACTTACTCCTAGCCGCAGCTTCCAAACCAGTGCCATCTCAAGGGACATTGACACAGCAGCCAAGTTCATTGGAGCTGGGGCTGCCACAGTAGGGGTGGCTGGCTCTGGAGCTGGAATTGGGACCGTGTTTGGGAGTCTCATCATTGGTTATGCCAGGAACCCTTCTCTGAAGCAGCAGCTCTTCTCCTATGCCATTCTGGGCTTTGCCCTCTCGGAGGCCATGGGGCTCTTTTGCCTGATGGTGGCCTTTCTCATCCTCTTTGCCGTGTGAAGGAGCCGTTTCCACCTCCCATAGCTCTCCCGTGTCTCATCTGCCCTGTATTTTTCTTTTCCTGTACCTCCCCAGGCAACCTGGGGAAAGTGGTTGGCTCAGAGCTTGACAGAAGGAAGACAAATAAATACTGTATTAATAAGAAAAAAACTAAATAAAATAAAAATTTTAAATGGCTTCTCAGGTGGCTCAGTGGTAAAGACTCCACCTGCCAATGCCAGAGACACAAGAGATGCGGGTTTAGTCTCTGTGTCCAGAAGATCCCCTGGAGGAGGAAATGGCAACCCACTCCAATATTCTTGCTGGGAGAATTCCATGGACAGAGGACCCTGATAGGGTACATTCCAGGGAGTCATGTAGAGTTGAACACAACTGAGAGACTGAGCACACAAAAATTTAAAAAACCATTCCTAGCTCAAAAAGTGAAATGTTAATCACTGTCTAACTGTGTCTGATTCTTTGCAACTCTGTGGACTGTAACCCACCAGGCTCTTCTGTCCATGGAATTCTCCAGGTAAGAATATTGGAGTGGGTTGCCATGTGCTTCTCCAGATCAAACCGAGGTCTCCTGCATTGCAGGTGGATTCTTTACCATCTGAGCCATCAGGGAAGCCCTTTTAGCTCAAAAGGTCATATAAAAAACATGCCCCAAATTTGGCCCACAGGGCCACAGTTTACTAAACCCTAGGAGCAACAAATGTAGATAAAATTTCCCTTAGATAAACAGCAATTCTTTTAGAATAAAATAATACCATTCGCAGAAATGTGGGTGGGCCTAGAGATTACCATACTAAGTGAAATAAACTAGAAAAAGACATCTACCATATGATATCACTTACATGTGCAATCTTAAATATGACACAAATGAACTTATCAATGAAACAGGAAGAGACTCACAGACATAGAGAATAGACTTGTGGTTGCCAAAGGACAGGGAGGATAGGGGAGGGATAGATTGGGAGTTTGAGATTAACAGATGCAAACTATTATATGTAGGATGGATAAACAACAAGGTTCTACTGTGCAGCACAGGCAACCACATTCAATATCCTGTGATAAACCACAATGGGAAAGAATATGAAAAGATATATGAATAATTGAGTCACTATGCTGTACAGCAGAAATTAACACAACATTATAAATCAACTACAATAATTTTTTAAAAAAGAAATTATTTTATATCTTTAGTTATACTTATGTTGAGAATGTAAGACCAAAAAAATGTAATGATCTGCTTAATTAGAGCAGGTCTAGATGCTATAGAATCAAAAAAGGAGGAGAAAATTCCCATTAACTCGCTTTCATCACTGCTGTTAATATCTATATTGGGGGCATATCCTGTTGTCCTTCACTCTGTGACAGGCTTCCTGAGTGCAGGGATCAACTTTGTAATTCTCCTTCTTGGCACAGTTCATGTAGAAAATACATATGTGGACAATTGTCTTGTTCACTGATGATTTTCCCATCTACTTCTATGCCTTTTCAAAACAGTGTTTGTTGTTTGCTCAAATAACTAAGTAGAAGTTAGAGATTTATTTTGCCTTCAAATATTCCTTTGCATTGCACTTAGGTTAATACTTATTATTTAAAATCTAGAACAGATGATAACCCAAACAAATGTAAAAAAAAATTTACAGTAATATTTTATATTGCTATATATTAAAACCAAAGACTCTCTCCTTTCCCCTTGGAATATAAACTGGCAAGTATGGAGAGGGAATCTAGATTTATGAAAAGAACTCAGTCTTTTGTAGCACTGAGATGAGCATGTTCCTAGAAAAAGGAGTAATAGAGGGTCTCAGTTAATGAGAGGTACAAAACCTCCCCCTCACGTGATTACACTGTGGCTTGAGACTTTCTTAGAAACGTCACCAATTTCCAGAATGTCAGAGGAAACAATTTCTAATTGAATGGCAAAAAACACCTTCTAGAACCAAATGAAAGCACTGGACCTGTCTTCCCTCAGCTCCACCGTCAGTTTTGGGATAGTTGTGAGTTGACCTACACAAAATGTTCAGAACATTTTGATAAATTAATGTTCTTGGTTTTCTTTCTTATGAAAAAAACTATTCAGGCAAAACGTCTACACAATGGTCTACAGATAGCTTCCTCACTACATTTTACACCCTTTAAAAGAGAGGAGAACCAGGCATCAGAATTATCCTGGATTTATATAGAAATCAGGATTTAACATGTCACATCCTGCCTTCTTGACAGTTCTTTTGCTTTCATGGTAGTCTAGAGCTCTGATTGTTTATTATGGACTTTTTCATTGTTTTTCAGTGTAGCGCTTTTGCTCTCTTATATCTTTCTCTGTTTCCTGTCTAATTCCTTTATATGCCAGTCTTACATCCTCAGAAAAACTGGTTTTATCTCCTTGAGGGCAACAACTGCACCTTTTAGTTCTCTTCAATTTCTAACTACTGGCGATTATAGTCCAAGACAGAGAGAAAGAGTCTGAAAAATACTTGTTGAAAAGAGTTGAATTAATTTTCCTTTTCAAGGTCTGCAAGATAAAACAACATACCCACCTTGGCTGAGTGAGAGTGTCACTCCCATCCCCTCTTAATTCCCCACTGAAGCAAGGCATACAACCCTGAGCTCACTGTGCAGCCCCAGGCAATGCCTGCTACCCAGGCAAAGACAACTGGCAGCGCACTCGGCTTTATGCAGAGGTCCTGAGAGGCGTGGCCCATAGTGTTATAAGTACCAGTCTTATTAGTCCAAGTTAGGAAAATTGCTAGAGTTTGAAATTCTTTTGAAACCCCAATATCTGAGTATAACCTAAAACAAGCTGCTTCTTTTCATTCCAGAATTTCCTATTTGAATGTTACCCTATGTCATATATTTATTCCTCTTTGTTTATATTCTAGTTCCACAAAATTGTTTTCTTTCTAGCATTTGGAAGATAAAATGGGTATTTCCACCTTAATGCCACATTTAGATATGCCTGTCCATATATTCCAAAGATATATTTCCAATTTAGGAAATTAAGCCCAAACATCAACAGTAATATTTCCTATTTAAATATCAACAGCAAATGATTCACTCACATTTTCCTCATTTGCATACCTTCTCTCCCTTATCTACACAACTTCACATTCATTCACTAGAAATATACTTTAATTTTCTTTTTATTCTGAATTCTTATTTTTAGTATTCTTATTTCATTTTTCTCTCTTATTTCATAAAGTATGAGCATAAGTGCCAAAGATAAATAGTATGTGTTCATGTGTGTTGTGTATATAAGTTCACACACATTTTTGCTCTGGTCAATCTACAATTTATAAATGTTGCTATTTCTAAAACATCATTGATCCATCAGTTTTTAGGACTTTGGCCTGCATTTTCACTCAGAAGCAATACTTCACATGATGGCTAGGTCCTGAAAAGACTCAACCTACTGCAGTATGCTGTGGCTGATTTAAATCCAGTAAATTCTGGTTTCATAAATCCAGGAGGCTGAACTCAGAACACCTGGCACCTCAATGGGCAAGGGAGAAATATGAAAGCCAAAATGAAGTAGAGGGATGGAATAACTGAGCAAGCTGCAGACTAGATCCTGAAGAAGGGAGCCAACAGTTCAATCCCTAACAGTCAAAGAAGTAAACAGGAATTCTGGCTTGGCTCAAGTCAGGCAATCCAGGCAGAGGAAGCAATCTGTACAAAGCACGTGATACACAGAAGCACAGATCCTTCATGGACCTGCCAGTGTTTTATACCGCTGAAGCATAAGGCGTGTGGGAGGGAGGGAGGTGGGAATGGAAAGTCTAGTCAGGTGGTCAGGAACAGATCATGGTTCTGTGATCAGCCTTTGCAGGGACACTGTGTTACTCAGAGAGCTGTGGGGCTAAGACAAAACCAAAGCAGAGGCCCAGTTATATGAACTAGACCAACAGAGTGGGACGTAAGGAGGAGGCATGACTTTGCAGGCATATGGCTGCACAACACCAGGCTCCAGGCATTGGCACGGTGAATTCGAATGGGTTGTACCCCCACACTAGTGGGGTGAGGTCCCCATAAACTCTCTGTCCTGGTCAGAACTGACTCAGGAACTGGGAATGGTGGCATACAAAGCCTCAGTTACCCCAGCCTACATGTGCTGACACAGACCACTCTTTACAGCTTGGCCTCCAGATTAAACCACATTTAATCTTCGCACTTAGGACCTAAGAATGTCTCCTCCCTAAACAACACCTGTAAAGGGAATGGAAACGCTCCCTCCCTGAGTCACACTAAGTTACAGGAGCAAGGGCAGAAGCCTGCGGTGCTGCTGGCAGCACTGAGCAGATAATGGAAGGAGGTGAGAGAAGAAACTCAAGGGTCCCAACATTGATGGAAAAAGACTAAGATATCCAAAGCCATAAAGAAGGAAGAGAAGTAGTCCCAGAGTGAAGAGCATTCTCTAAGTGAGAGCCACTGGCATGAAAGTCTTCCTCACTGGCAAAAGATGCTTGGAGATACTGACGGTGTCTGCATGTGGATCAGGTGAGTTTGTGATGCTCAAATTCAGATGAGTGGAAGGAGAAAGCTGGGGCTAATATTTTTCTGCTTTTGGTGGATTCTTCTAAATGAGAGATTTTTATAAAGAGATGAAGAAGGAGCTTGTACTTCAAGGCGAGGGAGGCACAGAGAGCACAAGGTGGCCCCAACAGGGATAGATGCTGCTGCCCCTAAAGAGGGGTGTCATCTCTGCAGTGACCCCTGAAGCCAGAAACAGCAAGCCCCTCGAGGGGAGGGACCGGGACTGTTATCCTTCCACTTCAACTGTACACCTAGCACCTAGGCTAGTGCCTGACACACAGTGAATCTCCTACAAATACCTGTTTAAAGAATAACAAGAGTTAGTATTTCTGATGTGCTTTGTAGGTGAGACACTTTCCTAAGTCCTTTCTTTGTATTTGCTAAGGAGGCACTGTTATTGTCCTTATTTAGAGAGACAATGTTACTTGTTCTAGGCTGGGGCTCCTCAACTTCAGTGCTATTCACATTTCAAACCAGATGATTCTTTCACGGGAGGCGGGGGTGAGGGGGGAGGGGGCAAGGAGAAGGCTGTTCAGAGCACTGTGTGATGTTTAGCAGTATCTCTGGCCTCCAATAGAAGCCCATCCTGAAGGGTGACAACCCAAAATGTCTCTAGACATTGCCAAATGTGCCATGGGGGACAAAGCTGTCCCTGGTTGAGAACCACTGTTTAGGATTCTAGCTGATAGATGGTTCTGCCAGGATATGAACTCAGGTTATCCACAAGAGAACACCCTTAATCTCTCCATCACAGCTGCCCGTCGAGCACACAAGCTAGCATCTAGTGACTGCTTATTAGGAGCCAGATGTCCTGTGGACACTTTCTCAAACCATCTCATCTCATGATCACCATCGCTGTGCATCTGGATGGCTGCCTTGAAACCAAACACTGCAGAAGAATAACCTGAAGTGTTTTTCTTAACAAGTTGATTCACATTCCAGATACTGTTTCAAATATTTCTGGAGGACTAGAACTACATTTTGGTTTTCTGATGGTTTAAGGTCCTGACTTGTCTGTCCTATTTTTGAGAATTTCAGTGTTTCTTACAGAACTAAACAGATTAGATTGTCTACATTAAAACAATTCAGATTGTTATTCAGCATTAAGGACTTATACTGTGCCAGTTTTATTACAGTATCCTAAAATCATCTTAAAGTAGAGGCACAAATCAGTGGGGAATAGTTTCCAAAAGATGTGAGCTCCAAGAGGAAGATGGCATTTGTGAAACCTGCGCAGGGGGTAGGTAACTTGATTGTAATGCTGTCAATGCTCTTCATAGAAGCCTCCACTCTAAGACAACAGGAGCAAACCTCAACCCACAGAGTTTCTCTCTCTCTCATTTCAAAAATTTATCTAAAAAGTGAAGTCCAAAGCATTTAATATCAAATCTTTCTACCTGTCTTTAGTATCCAGAATATGTAGGATGAACTATTCTTTAATAAAGGTAATAAAACCCACTGATAATACAGTACCAGAATTTGGTATCCTGGTACTCCCCAAAGCACAAAGCATGTCTGAAATTATGTCAGTGGAGCACACCTTGAAAGGTCAGTAAGAACATTCACGTCATTGACTATATTGAAAACCCAATAACGACCACTCGTTGGGAAAAACGTTTTTTGTAAGTAATGTCAATATGAATTACACAGGAAATTTACAAATTGTGAGTACCAATCTTTCACAGCACAAATGGACATATATTTTGAATAAGCATTTTTGAATATGCATGTGTACTCTGTAGTGAGTGTATACTGAATGTCTACTGCCATCATTTTTTAGTGTATACTGAATGTCTATGCTATTGCCATCATTTTTTAGCTTAATCAAACTATTTAACCTCTCTGGGCTTTGGCTCCCATCTATTATTACTATCTACAAGATGGGAATAATAATAATAGTACATGGGGTCATTTTCAGGATTAGTATATATATATACATATATATACACACACATATATATATACACATACACATTTACTACTTAGAACAGTGCTTGGCACACAGTAAGTGCCCAATTAATACCACACACACTTTGGTATTCAAAGAATTCAAACTGATGTGTGTAAACTGATATATAAATTGGAATAAATAGATAATCAAGCCTCAATGCCAGATACAGGGACACATCTACAACTCTTCTAGTAGAACTAAAATACTTACACTTTTACTACACTATGCATGACAGAAAAGTCACGGGAAGAATAAAACACTTCTCTAACAGATGTAGATATGAACAGTCATTTCACATGCACATGAACAGCTTTTAGCAGCCACAATTGTAAGTGAGTTCATCAACTAAGTGGGAATATGTTGAACTATGAAATTTTCTTCTGCTGGTCTGAGAGCAGAGCTTCAACATCTGAGAAGGAGGAGGACTTGATGACTGCAAGATGGCAATTTTCAGAGTGTGATGAGAGAATTTAATTTTGTGCATCTCCCACACCTCCCCACACACACTTCAATCTGTGCCACATGAGTGAATTTATATTACATTACTTCCTGTTCTCATCATGATCTTTGTAAAATTTTTCTCTTATTCTTTTCTACCATCTGGGAAGGGTTATTCTGTACCACTGTATTAACTACATTTCTGAAGAATATTTATGTGTCCCTTTGGTAACCTTGGTAACTATGAACAAACATTTTAAAGACAACTAAAGCACTATAGTCATAATTAGAAAAAACAGTCTGTGTTTATTTTTTCATGTTACTTATACATAACGATGGTACTAAAGAAAATGAAAACTGTATTAGAAGAAAACAGAGATGATAAATTATATATAAATGATATGCAACATGTCATAAAAACAGAATTATTTGCAACGATCACCCAGATCAATGCTTTTAAGTGACCATAAGATTTTGCTTTATTAACTTCTGCTTTATTGACTACGCCAAAGCCTTTGACTGTGTGGATCACAACAAACTGTGGGAAATTCTTCAAGAGATGGGAATACCGGACCACCTTACCTGCCTCCTAAGAAGTCTGTATGCAGGTCAAGAAGCAATAGTTAGAAACAGACATGGAACAACAGACTCATTTCAAATTGGGAAAGGAGTATGTCAAGGCTGTATATTGTCACCTTGCTTATTTAACTTATATGCAGAATACATCATGCAAAATGCCAGGCTGTATGAAGCACCAGCTCAAATCAAGATTGCCGGGAGAAATATCAATAAGCTCAGATATGCAGACGACACCACCCATATGGCAGAAAGCGAAGAAGAACTAAAAAGCCTCTTGATGAAAGTGAAAGAGGAGAGTTAAAAAGTTGGCTTCAAACTCAACATTCAGAAAACGAAGATTATGGCATCTGGTCCCATCACTTCATGGCAAATAGATAGGGAAACAATGGACAGTGAGAGACTTTTATTTTGGGGGGCTCCAAAATCACTGCAGATGGTGTTTGCAGTCATGAAATTGAAAGACTCTTGCTCCTTGGAAGAAAAGCTATGACCAGCCTAGACAGCATGTTAAAAAGCAGAGACATTACTTTGCCGACAAAGGTTCATCTAGTCAAAGCTATGGTTTTTCCTATAGTCATGTATGAATGTGAGAGTTGGACTATAAAGAAAGCTGAGTGCCGAAAAATTGATGCTTTTGAACTGTTGTGTTGGAGAAGCCTCTTGAGAGTCCCTTGGACTGCAAGGAGCTCCAACCAGTCCATTCTGAAGGAAATCAGTCCTGAATAGTCATTGGAATGACTGATGCTGCAGCTGAAACTCCAATACTTTGACCACCTGATAGGAAGAACTGACTCATTGGAAAAGACCCTGATGCTGGCAAAGATTGAAGGCAGGAAGAGAAGGGGACAACAGAGGTAAGACTGTTGGATGGCATTACTGACTTGATGGACACGAGTTTTATAAGCTCTGGGAGTTGGTGATGGACAGGGAAGCCTGGTATGCTATAGTTCATGGGGTGGCAAACAGAGCCGGACACAACTGAGGGACTGAACTGAACTGAAGATTTCTCTTCATAAATATTGATGAAGAACACAAGTACTAGTATGTAAAGCCAAAAAAATTCTATTTTATCTTAAGTATGATAGCAAGATGTGAATACTGAGTAATATCAAAACATAAATGCTTTCCAAAAGGTGTTTCAGTTCCATCCAGAAATACTAATACAAAATATGTATTTTCTGGTACTGTATTTTCTGTGTATTTTCTCTACTGATAATAATCTCTTAATATTTCAAAGTTCTTTCCATTCTTGGATGATTTTTCAAACTTCTAACACAACTTAATGAATTTTTCACTTGAAAACTATCATTACTTCAGTGTGCTGTCAGGACTCTGATCACAGTGAAAAGTTTGTTTAACGACTCCACTGAAAAGGACTATACTATTTCTGCTCTTCTTGCCCAGGATGACATGATTTGCCTGACATCTGGGGACACAGATTCGGCTGCCTTCCAGGATTGAACCCCTGGGTCAGGAAGATCCCCTGGAGGAGGAAATAGCAACCCACTCTAGTATCTTTGCCTGGAGAATCCCATGGACAGAGGAGCCTAGCGGGCTACAGTCCATGGGGTCGCAAAGAGTCAGATACAACTGAAGCAACTTTGCACTTACTCAGCACCTGGCAACTGGGCTTGGCTGCACTGCTTAACCCTGGCTTTCTCAGCTCCTCCCATAACAAATGGCATCACTTGCAAGACAGATGCCACAGGTCAGGTTTCCATTCGGATTCTCGGAATTCACCACTGCCTTATTGTCACTACCTTTCCAACTGCATCCCAGCCCACACTCCTATGTGTGTGTCACAGTCTGACCATATTGAAGTACTTGCGTGCCTCCAAGTACACATGCTCTTGAACTCCCTATATCTTTGCAAATGCTGTGTGTCAGCCTAGAATGTCCTTCCTTGCCTTGTCGGTCTGTCATACAAACACCTAAATGCTTTCCGAGTTCCAGCTTAATCAAGCACCCTGCTCCTGAAGATCCCACTAGAGTTGGCAGAAGTGCTGATTTATTCCTCAGAATGCCAGTCCACTGACAGCTGTAGAGTTCAGAACCACAAAGCTTAGCAGATTGCAGGGTATTAACTTGATTGATGCTTTTGAACTGTGGTGATGGAGAAGACTCTTGAAAGTCCTTTGAACTACAAGGAGATCAAACCAGTCAATCCTAAAGAAAATCAGTCCTGAATATTCATTGGAAGGACTGATGCTCAGGCTGAAGCTCCAATATTTTGGCCACCTAATGCAAAGAACTGACTCAATGGAAAAGATCCTGATGCTGGGAAAGATTAAGGCAGGAGGAAAAGGGGACGACAGAGGATAAGATGGTTGGATGGCATCACCAACTCAATGGACATAAGTTTGAGAAAGCTCTGGGAGTTGGTGATGGACAGGGAAGCCTAGTGTGCTGCAGTCCACGGGGTCACAAAGAGTCAGACATGACTGAGCGACTGAAAACTACTTGATTCCACATCAGTGTCCTTCACTACACTCTGAACACCTTGCCAACAGTACTCAGGCTTTATCTACCCCAATTTAATCTACTTCCTGACACAATTTAAAACTATATTGATAATTTAAAACTTAATTTTAATTTAAAATTCAACCTCAATAATTGTGAGTGGATTAATAATAATCCTAATTTACCAAGAACTTATGTACCAAGATCATACTCAATAATCTTATGAGGAAATGACAGATGACAAAAATAAGATGTTTTAGTCATCACAGAAGACAGTCTCCTCAGTGATGAATCACCAAATGAAGAAATGAATGGCTAAATGAATTAAAAAAATCTTTCAAACAAACTGGAATTTTGGGGCCAGTGACCAGTCACCACCCACTAACTCTTTCATTTCCACTACTTCCACTCAAGTTCAAGCTCCTGATACCCCAATTCTAGACTACTGCAGTATTCTTCTAATCTCCCTGCATCTAATCTTTGCCTCTTTAAATACATTCTACAAAACAGTTTATTAATTGTATGTGCATGGATGAATTCTTAAGAGTCCATAAGTTACCTGTAAGAATTGTATCATTTTGTGACTTGTTTTGATACAAAAATTTAACGTTAGTATTAATACACTCTTGCACATCTGGAAAGCCACC
This sequence comes from Bos indicus x Bos taurus, assembly GCF_003369695.1. Classification (NCBI taxonomy): domain Eukaryota; kingdom Metazoa; phylum Chordata; class Mammalia; order Artiodactyla; family Bovidae; genus Bos; species Bos indicus x Bos taurus. Next base: position 84,743,503 of record NC_040080.1, read on the forward strand.
TTCTTGAGCACTCTCATCAAATTTCAGTGACTGCCTTAATATTTTTGTTTTTAACTACAGTGACCCCAACAGTACTATTATAATTGACAGAGACAAATATAAAATGATACAGGTAAATAACACACACACATGATTGCTTTCAGGTCAAGAGATGATCAAATTACAATACTGGATAAATACCAAGAAAGGTTTTGCAGTATTCACAGCAAAGTGATGAGACAGTTGAGGGCTTAAAAGAACCTGCATCATAGCAGTCACTGCCGCATTTATGTTGTAAACAATTTAAGCTTTTCAGTAAAACATCACCTATCGTGTGAAACTAATGTTGTTAATTTGAATTTATAGCTTTGTTTGTATTTAAATTTTAAATATGTTTTGATTAAAACTAGTATATGCACTATTAGCACAAAGAATTTATACTTTATTTTATATTTACATAAATTTAAGGAACAATATAATACAAATAATTTACATACATAATGGGAGTCAGAAAGAATTTTTTTCCTTTGGAAAAGGTTTATACAATACACATGGTTGAGGAATACTGACTAAATCATCCTAGTCATTGTATATAGTGAGCTTTTTTAAGTAATGAATGTCTCTTCCACACCCAAAAGTTAAAATCCAAACTGGCCCACATTAGGTTCAAAATGCATACCTATTGTTTTGATGTTGAAATTTATTTTCCTAAACAAGGCTCTTTATCTTCCTTTCTAAATGGCATAATATATATTGTATCTGCTCTTAACCATAACTAAGCAATGAGTCATAAAGGTTACTTGACCAACATAAATTTCAACCACTTTTTTATAGATCTCTAAAATTATATTATGAATAAGTTAAAGGTGCTACAGTAACTGCAGCAATTCATTTTCCTTCCTTTCTGCCAAGGCAGGAATAGGTCAAATACACGGAAAAGATATCTTTTAAAATGCTAAAAATGTCTTTCTAAGGCAGTTGTTTGTGTCTGAATTTGAGGAGATAACAAGTAGTTTTGCAAAACACTAAGAGCAGGCAGACCCCTAGGCTTGATTTTTTTTTTCCTGAAAGCAGTGTTTTGTTGGTGGCATAACTACCTATTGGGAGAAAATCATAATAATTTTATTAAAATTCAACAGTTTAAAACAAATACACCAGTGGACACCTGTACACTGGACAATGCCTCAGAAATCTATTAGCAAAAAGTATAATGGATAGAAGAAAGCAGAAATAGGCAGGCTTTGTGGTATGATATTTCAAAATGATTGCAATCTCTGTGATTGCCAGGAGTAACCAAACTTCTTTAAGTGCACCCCGTGGTCTTTCCACATCTTTACTTCTATATCATGAACCTTGCCTCAATTTTCTATAGATTGAATCCTTTAAAAATAGATATCATCAAGAATCTGACTGGTAATACAGTTTCCAAAAGGATAGTGCATGCTTCTTGTCTCAGCCACAATGCAGAAATGGCTATCAGACTTAACCACTTCTATGTAAAACTATAATTAATATTAGAAAAAAATGGAGAAAGCAACTATTTTTGGTCACTGGACAACAGATACCATGATACTGTGATCCTTGCAAGAAGGTAACCTTGGCTTTATGCTTAAATGTACCCTCCTAGCTGAGGCACAAACATAGAGAAACAAATGGCCTCAAAGACACAGCCACAGTTTTCACCATACAGCGGTAGAAAATAGATGTGCATGCAGGGGAAGAGCTCCAGGAATCTGCATATGGTTCCCAAGAATCAACTTGGGCCAGTTACTAAGCTGTGCACACACTGAGCCAGACTGTAAGAGATCAGCAGAGACCAGCTCCAGTGGAGTAGGAGCCAGATAGAGTACAGAGGTCATACACAAGCCTGGGATTATGACCATCCAGAGTGAAACTCCAAGAGAATACAAGCCAGAAAGGTCATGCCTTGTAAGTGGAACCACTCTAGTTATAAAGTAATGGCCACTCTAGAGCCATCTTAACAAATCTTAAAACTAAACCTTAACAGAAAAATGATAATCCTCCAGTATCTGCCTGATAAAAAAAAAAAAAAAAACTCAGTACTCTTTAAAAGAAAGTGCAAAAAGTCTGCAATAGTCAAAACAATTCTGAAAAAGATGAGGGGAGCGAAGAAAGAAAATGGAAGGCTTACACTACCAGATTTCAACACTTACCATTAAATGCAGAGTAATCAGGACAGTGTGATACAAGAATAGCTCAGAGAGTCTAGAAAAAGAGGTCTGTTCAATAAAATTTGACGAAAGCAAAGAGGAGGGGAGCGAAGAAAGAAAATGGAAGGCTTACACTACCAGATTTCAATACTTACCATTAAATGCAGGGTAATCAGGACAGTGTGATACAAGAATAGCTCAGAGAGTCTAGAAAAAGAGGTCTGTTCAATACATTTTGACAAAAGCAAATTTGACAAAGAAATTCAAAGTGCAAAAGATAATGTTTTCAATAAATCATGCTGAAAAAATTTGATGTCCATATGTAAAAGAAAATAATCCTTGAATTCCTTCTCATGCTATAAAAACAAAAAGAAATTCAAAAGGCATGATAGACCTCAATGTAAAATTAAAAAGTACAAAACTTCTGGTAGAAAACACAAGAGGATATCTTTTTAGAACTTGAGTTACAAAGATTTATTATACAGAGCACAGAAAGCATCAGCAATTAAAAAAAAAAAAAAAAAACAGATAAGCTGGATTTCATCAAAGTGAAAAACTTCTGTTTAACAAAAGATTTCATTAAGAAAATAAATAGACAAGTCTGTTATCTTGAATAGTGTCTCCCCATGACTTGTTCACTAGAACTTCAGAGTCCTTATTGGACTTAGTTAAGATCAGATCATACCTTAAGATTTAGGAAGAGTCTAAATCCAAGGACTGATATTTTTATAAAAAGGCCATGTAACTCATGGAGACACAGAAACACAGACACACAGAGAAAGAAGCAGGCAGCGTGAAGACAGATGTAGCAACTGGAATACTGCAGGTACTAGCCAAGGAATAGCAAGGATTGCTGAAGGCTACCAGAAAGTAGGAAGAGGCAAAAAAGGATTCTTCAGAGGGAGTTTTGCTAAAATCATGATTTCAGACTTCTGGCCTACAGAAATCTGAGAGGATAAATGTCTACTGTTTTAAGCCCCAAAGTGTACGGTAATTTGTTACAGCTACCTTAGGAAATCAAAACATGCTCATCAAAAGATTTCATTAGAAAAATGGTACTGAAGAACTTATTTACAGGGCAGCAATGGAGAAACAGACATAGAGAAAAGACTTATGGACATGAGGAGAGGGAAGGAGAGGGTGAGATGTATGGAAAGAGTAACACGGAAACTTACATTACCATATGTAAAATACATAGCCAACGGGAATTTGCTGTATGGCTCAGGCAACTCAAACAGGGGCTCTGTATCAACCTAGAGGGGTGGGGTGGGGAGGGAGATGAGAGGGAGTTTCAAAGTGAAAGTGAAGTCACTCAGTGAAGTCGACTCTTTGCGACCCCATGGACCAGGCTCCTCAGTCCACGAAATTTTCCAGGCAAAAGTACTGGAGTGGGTTGCCATTTCCTTCTCCAGGGGATCTTCCCAACCCAGGGATCGAACCTGGGTCTTTTTGCGACCCCATGGACCAGGCTCCTCAGTCCACGAAATTTTCCAGGCAAAAGTACTGGAGTGGGTTGCCATTTCCTTCTCCAGGGGATCTTCCCAACCCAGGGATCGAACCTGGGTCTCCCGCATTGCAGGCAGACGCTTTACCATCTGAGCCACCAGGGAAGCCCAAAAGGGAAAGGATATATGCGTACCTATGGCTGATTCATGTTGAGTTTTGACAGAAAACAGCAAAATTCTGGAATGCAATTACCCTTCAATACAAAATAAATAAATTTTTTAAAAATGAAAAAAAAAACAGCTGAGCTAGAGATGATAGAAATGACTCTCTATATATAGATATATACATATACACATATATATATACATACATATATACTATAAAATTAAGTAAAAGAACTGAACAGAAACTTCATTAAAGATATATGAATGAGCAATAAGCACATGAAAAGGTACTTAGCATTATTCATCTTTAGGGAATGTAAATTAAAGCCAGAGATACCACTATATACTCATTAACAGCCTTACAGCTAAGAGAAATCATGGAGCAACTGGGATGCTCAGACATTGCTGGAGGGAATACAAAATGATACAAGTGCTAGGAAAACAGTTGAATGGTTTCTTAATAAGTTAAACATATACCAGCCTTATGAGCCAGCAATTCCACTCCTTCAATTTACTAACAAAAATGGAAGTGCGTATACAAAAAAGACTTGAACAGGAATTTTCACAGCAGCTTTAATAATAGCTAAAAATGAAACAAACCAGATATCTACCAACAAAAGAATGTAAAAACAAGTTGTGATATACGTATACAATGACAATTTTAAAAGACAAATTTCAGATGTACTACATGAATGAATCTCTTAAACATTATGCCGAAAAAAAGAATCTAGACACAGAAAAGAGAACAAAAAAACTGAGCAATGGTTATGGAGATCAGAGTTTCCTCAAAAGTGGAGGTGGCAGAGGGGAGTGGCAGGGATCACCTGGAAAGAGGGACTATGCTGCTTGAATTTGTTTTACATGAGAAATGCTGGAGTTCCTAGAGGCATGAAATATGAGATAAATAGATACACACATTTATCAGACTAACTGAGCCATACACCTAGTGTCTGTGCATTTCACCATATATAAATTAGAATCTGAAAAATACTTTTAAAGAACAGCATGCTGCTGCTGCTAAGTCGCTTCAGTCGTGTCCGACTCTGTGCAACCCCATAGATGGCAGCCCACCAGGCTCCCCCATCCCTGGGATTCTCCAGGTAAGAACACTGGAGTGGGTTGCCATTTCCTTCTCCAATGCATGAAAGTGAAAAGTGAAAGTGAAGTCACTCAGTCATGTCCGACCCTCAGCGACCCCATGGACTGCAGCCCACCAGGCTCCTCCATCCATGGGATGTTCCAGGCAAGAGTACTGGAGTGGGGTGCCATTGCCTTCTCCAAAGTCTATTCAGTTTTAAAATTCAGTCTATAACAAATAAATCATGACTGTAGTAAGAAGTATTCGATTCTGAGGACCTGGTCACAGTAAACTTCTATTTTCTATTTCTCATATTATTAAAGAATAATACCTTAGAGAGTATTCATCAGTGTGTACATGTGATATAAAAGGAAACTATCTCTTAAATTACAATTGGTACCCAGTCTCTTATTTTAATTCTGGGAAGCCATACACTGGCAGATAATTCCAACCTGTCCCTTGCTAAATATTTTGGACATACTGTTTTGTTTTTTGGATATACCCTCTTAATCAACTGTATTAACCACTCAAAAATGTGAATAATGAGAGTTCTAAAGTTCCACTAAATTTCCTAAATAGAAGGTGAGTCTCCTTTTCTATACAAACTAGAAAACTTCAAAGTATTTGATCACTTCTAACTTGAGAAAATGAGATTAAATAATACAGACTCCAAACTATACTCAAAAAAGCCAACTGTCCTATTGTTTATGTGTCAAACAAAAGACCTTTCCATCCAAAATGAGTGGTAAAGGGATAAAGATGATTAATTGAGTAAAAAGTCTTTCTTAATCACATGTTGCCATTTCTGACCTAAAGTCCATCAAGAGGAATAGGACGGTGACAGGAATGAGGGACAGTATTTAGAGCTCTGCTGCTCCGTACAGTGCAGCATACAGAGCAGTCTACACCGTGGCCTGCGGTAGGTGTATCAGTGCACTAGCCATGCAAGGCTATTAAATGTAAGCTACCAAATTTAAATAAAAATTTAAAGCTCAGTTCCTCATTCACGAGAGACACATTTCAAGTGTGCAGTACCATGCTTGGTTACCATATTGGACTAATGGCTACCATACTGAACTAATGACTACCCTTTTGGACTAATGGCTACCATGTTGGACAATTCCACACATCACACGTTTTTATTGGACACTTACAATTTAGAAAGCAAGCTGGGGGCAAGAAACGGTCCTTAAGGTAAAAGATGCATTTTTAATGCAATGGAAACTTGCTATTCTGAAGCAAAGGAAATGACCCAACACTAATTAAGATTTGGAACCTTGTGAACCAGAGATTTTTCATGAAGTGAAGTGAAAGTCACTCAATCGTGTCCAACTCTTTGTGACCCCATGGACTAAACAGTCCATGGAATTCTCCAGGCCAGAATACTGAAGTGGGTAGCCATTCCCTTCTCCAGAGGATCTTCCCAACTCAGGGATTAAACTCAGGTCTCCAACATTGGAGGTGGATTCTTTACCATCTGAGCCACCAGGGAAGCCCTTTTCATAAAGACACACACAAAAAACACACATAGTCCTAAAGCAAAAACTAAAGGTCAATCAGCCTTATTATTTTTTTTACTCTATGTTCACATGAGAGTCATCCAAAAGATCTTTTAACAGCAAATTCAATTTGCCTCCATTTCCAAGGAATATCTTTGAGCCAAGTGGTACTTTTTCTTTCTCTGGTTATTCTCCATTTATGTCAAGGATTTAATCCTGAAGGCACTTAAAATTCAAGACTTTATATTAGAAAATGACTTGAGCTCCATGGTAAGGCAGTGCTGATTCTGGACTTATAAAAATGTTAATATAATAAAAATGGATTTGGAACATTTTTACCAAGAGAACTAATAACCATACTGACTAACGATTGGAGTGGATCCACTGAAGTTACTGACTTGGCCATGTACATGGTTTAAGGCCATTTAAAAGACAACTTATAGGCCAGATGTCTGCAAAAGTGCTTTCACAGCATCTGCAGTTCATTATGCTACTATATACTTAGAGATTATTGACCCCAAAAGACCACAAACGTTCTTTTGGAGCCATCACGGTTAATGATACATTTATCTTAAGGGAAAATTCTAGCACTGCCAGGCAGTCTATGGGGTCAGCATCAACATGGACATTCTGCGTTTATGAAGATGTTTGATGCCACAGATGGGGATTCTTCTCCCGTTCTTTAGAGTGGCAGGGATCACCTGGAAAGAAGTACTATGATGCACAAATTTGCTTTGAGTTTCTAACCACGTCAAACTCCGCTAAGAAAGTCCTCACTTTATGGATCACTAGCAATATTGATCAGCAGAGCTCCTCTGGAACATTTTCATTTATCATGGTGGTATTGCTCCTGTTGCAATCTATCGTATTTTAAAGTTGCCACAACAGCAGAGCAGCCTGGGTTCCAAGTTAAAAAATATATAATTTTTCTTCCATACTCTCCCCTTTCAGACAACGGATCAAAGTGTTATGACATTTTATTGTAAGCAATGGAACCCATTTAAGATGAGCAATGCAAAATAAATCCTAAAAAACATTTTTTTCTGTTTTTTCTCAGACCAATAATTTTTAAATTTTCTAAATGATCTTTCCATTTCCATTTGAAATCTGCATTTATGATATATACAGGTATTACTTTGAATTTTTCAGTTACACCACTTTCCAGAATTAAAAACAATCCATCTATCACCCATGGCATTCTGACATCTCACAAACAATAATGTTCTAAAGCCAGTATCAGCCAAGGATCTCTGGAAGGTGACTTTTTAATCTCAGAACGACTTGTGGTGACATAGAGATAGCAGCTGACTATCAGGTGAAGTTTTCTCCCATGCTACATAATGCATGATACCAGAACTCTCTATGATTCTAACAGTTCCAGGGCTGAAAAGCCAGGACAGAAAAAGAACCACAGGAATAGCTAGAGACTCAGCTATACAATCACCATTATTACTATTGTCAGGGTAGTGACTGACCCCATGCCATGGTACAGCAAGGATGCAATCAGCCTTAAGAATGGAATATGTAAATCATCATTCCTATGAAGTAAGCACATTGGATTATTCTCTTATTATATGTATTTTACTTCTATTAATTCTCTCTTCCATACTAAGATGCATGTTTCTTAAGCACTGTAATCATACACCTTATTGCTATTTACTGTTTAAGTCCACTGAGATTAACACAGTAGATTTAACACTGTGGACTTATTTCTATTTCTTATGAGTAACAGGGAGAATATTTTATAAATTATTAGTGCACTTTTCTGAATGCATTCACCTCAGCTAGCCTAAGTATCCTTCTGCCTAGGAGGAAGATTTTGGCTCAGTACAGAAGGAGTGCAAAGAAAAAAAGCCTAAGTAATATTCAATTTCTGTAAGTCAAAAATAGGATTTTGCATTGACTACAGTCTTGCAAACCTGCTACTATCTCCAGAGAGGATTTTATAAATTTCTCAAGTCATTCCTTGTATATAACAAGAACCAAGCTCTTAGAGATCTCTGATATTCCCTGATAGCACCTGATAGAGATCTCCACCAGGGTAAACTTAGCAGTGCATTGTGCCAAGCAGGGGGGATGTCTTGGGATTCATCTTTCCCAAGATCTGGATTTGGACCTTGCCAGAGAACAGATCAGAGAAACGGTCAGGTTGCTTTAACAGAGAGTGATGCAAAGCAGCCAGATAGCCAGACTATGTTCATGTGGCAGTCACAGCCAGACCTCATGAGGCTCTTCTATAGCATCAGCAGGACCAAGATAAGACAGTCATCCAGGTGACTCCACTGGCTCTGATGGAGTGCACAAGTACAAAGGCCAGTGTACAGGTAATAGCAGACACAGGCTTGAGCCACAGTTGCCAGCCAAGTAGCAACAGGTGGGCCTGGGACATCACCCTGGAGAGCAGCAGGGGGATGGACATCAACACACACACACGCACGCACGCATGCAGATAGAGGAATCAGACAACAAGCCTCCCAAAGATTTCAAGTCTTTCCTTTGGGTATGAAGTCACCAAAGCCATATCTCTCTCGTTATGAACCATCTTCACTGTAGAAAAAGGCAAAAGGGCCAGAATATCTGAGAAACTAGATTTTTTTCTTTTAATCTACTCCTCCTCACCTGAAAAGAGCTCATGCTTTAAGCAGCGGTCATAGGACAAAAATCATTTAATAAAACTCTATTTCAGTAGTTCTTTAAGGCAGGGATTACAAACTCCCCCAGCTGGCCAATCCATCTCCGGGCATGTAAATTTGAATTTGAATAGCTTTAAGTGAAACTTGAACTTTCCATTTAGCTATTAACCTCAGTACTCCTTATAATCTCATAAACGGTTCAGTGAGCTTATTTATCTTACTTGCCCTGACCACGTAAGCAACAGTTTTGCTACGGTAGCTTTAAAATTTTAAGGTGGTATAGATCTGTTTCTTTCTGCTGAATTTACATGTTGGGAAGAAGGAATTCACAAATTAAGAGGTTTTTAAAATTAAATGAACATCAGATTTCTTAGACAAGACACAAAATGCCCCAACCATAAAAGAAAAAAAAATGATAAATTTAACTTCATTAAAAGTAAATGTCCCTACTCATTAAAAGACTCTATTAAGAAAATGAACAAACAACCATAAATTGGAAGAAAACACTTACAAGGTATATATCTGATATAGGACTGGTATCTACAATATACAAAGAAATTCTACAAGAACCAACAATAAAAAGATAAACGACCTATTTTTAATTGGACAGAACAACTGAACAGATATTTCACAAAAATAAATCATATATTGTGCTATACCAGAAAAATGAAAACTGAATCCAAAATAAGATACTTTTCATACCCACAAAAACTGACTAAAAAAAGACTACAAAAACAAATGTAAGATAAGGTAAGGATGTGGAGCATTTCTGTGTGACCACAGGGATACAAAACAGTACAACCATTTTGAAGAACTGATTGGCAGTTTCTTAAAAAGTTAAATATACATCCACACAGCAACTTTCACCTAACCTCTCACTTGGTATTTACCCAAGAGAAATAAAGCATATGTCCAAAAGAGATTTGTACAAGAAATTTTATGCAGCCTTACTCACATAACCAGTATTTTTCTTACTAGAAAAATACCAAATGTTTATCAACAAAGAAATAACCAAATTGTGGTACATTCATACAATAGAATAAAACTCAGCAATAAAAAGAAATGCATTGGTACATACAACACGAAAAAACTCAAAAACATTGCATTAAATGAAAGAAGCCAGAAAAGAAATACCAAAAGAATACCTACTGCATGATTTCAAAATATAGGCGATCTTCACCTATCACAGAAGAAATCAGAGCATAGTTGTGGAGCAAGGAGTGGAAAGCAGACTACAAAGGAGCCCAGGGAACTTTCTGGGAGAATGGCAATATTCTATACTTGTTTTAGATAGTAGATACACAATTGTAGACAATTATCAACAATTAAAACTAAGCACTCAAAATTTATACATTCAATTGCATGTTAATTGTATCTCAATAAAAGCATGTATGTATAGAGGAACACAGTCCTATAGGGAATAATAACCATTTTGAGAGACAGAACTAAAAATATTTTCTAATTACTATTTTTCAGGATTACAAAAATAATGCAGACATAAATAATCCCAAAAACATAAAAATGAATTAAGTGGAAAGAGAAATCTCTGCATAAGTGGAAAAGTGTAAGAGACTGAGTGACAATGATGTCTATTCAGTATATTTAGTCATTTTTTAAATGGTATTAAAAGAGTCCTTTCAAAAATACGTTGATTTGTCTTATATATTACTCACTGTGTTAATAAACTTTATTAAAGTTTTTTATAATTTCATTTTTAGAAATTAAATTTAATTAGAGCATGAGGCTTTTTTCATTAAAGTAGGTGTCAATACAAAAGTAATTTTTCCCTCTATAAATAATTAATATTGGAAGTATATACTAAAACATTGGAGTACAGCTCAAAAGTTCATGAAACTGAAGTTTCTCACAGTTGTTGTAAAATTTACCAACTTGAAGTTCATGATAAACAGTAGCAAAATGAATACATAATTTAAAATGACAGGAACTTGCAACAAAGCCCTGGCAATACCATTAAAAGGAGCCCATAACAACTCTATAAACCTTTGACAACAATGACAACAACGTAGAGGTCAATGAAAGAGAATAGCCAAAGGGAATCAGCAAGGAGCAAGTACAATTTAGGAAGAAAGTGGTAAATCCAGAGAAGGGATTAGATGAAACAGACAAATATGACTTAGCTCTTGGGGTTATCCAGAGCTCTGTGAGCCTATCTATTATCTTGCATACAGCATGCTTAACACGCTTATATTGTAGCTACATATTTGTATAATTATGAATGAAATCTGATTAGAATGCTATCCATATTGTATTACTCAAGTAATTCATCAATGTTTCTTTTTTTGTTCAAAGAATTAACAAAGGAACCCTAGACAGTTATTGTTTGTAATAGAAATCAGTTCAGTCGCTCAGTCGTGGCTGACTCTGTGACCCCATGGACTGCAGCACATCAGGCTTCCCTGTCCATCACCAACCTCCAGAGCCTACTCAAACTCATGTCCATCACATCAGTGATGCTATCCAACCGTCTCTTCCTCTGTCATCCCCCTCTTCTCCACCCTCAGTTTTTCCCAGCATCAGGGTCTTTTCCAACGAGTCAGTTCTTCACATCAGGTGGCCAAAGTATTGGGGTTTCAGCTTCAGCATCAGTCCTTCCAGTGAATATTCAGGACTGATTTCCTTTAGGATGGACTGGTTGGATCTCCTGGCAGTTCAAGGGACTCTCAAGAGTCTTCTCCAACACCACAGTTCCAAAGCATCAATTCTTTGATGCTCAGCTTTCTTTATAGTCCAACTCTGACATCCATACATGACTACTGGAAAAATCATAGCTTTGACTAGACGGACCTTTGTTGGTAAAGTAATGTCTCTGCTTTTTCATCTGGTCACCACAAAGTATCTTGGAAAGAGTAAACAAGATCTAACTGGATTAGTCTGCCAAACTCACCCACCCACCACCACAGATAAGGTGAGTAAAGAATTCATACTCATAAATAAAAATTAATGGTAAACTTCAGGGAAAATGTGGTAATGGATATGGTAGTCATTTCTATACATTTTCTATCAGAAAAAATACTGAAACATTAAATGGACTAAAACTGAAAACAAGTCCAGATTTTGTTGTTGTTGTTTTTTTTTTTTTTTTTACTTATAAAGGCATGTCAATAACAATATATGTACATATAAAAAAAGATAGCCCACTACTGTTAATACAGGGCTTCCTTGGTGACTGAGTGGTAAAGAATCCATCTACAATGCAGGAGACACAAGAGACGTGGGTTCAATCCCTGGATAGAGAAGATCCCCTGGAGAAGGAAATGGCAACCCACTCCAGTATTGTTGCCTGAAAATCCCATGGATAAAGGAGCATGGCAGGCTACAGTTCATGGAGTCGCAAAGAGCTGGACATGACTTCACAACTAAACCACTACTATCATCACTGTTAGCACATGGTAATATTAAACAGAATGATAAAAAGTCAAGTATTATCTTCTTTCAGTCTTTTTTAAGCATCGTGCTAAATTTTCACTTTTCACCAACAATTTATTTACAGCTATAGCTATATTAAAGACGATTACTCTTCGGAAGGAAAGTTATGACCAACCTAGACAGCATATTAAAAAGCAGAGACATTACATTGCCAACAAAGGTCCATCTAGTCAAGGCTATGGTTTTTTCAGAGGTCATGTATGGATGTGAGAGTTGGACTATAAAGAAAGCTGAGCCCCAAAGAATTGATGCTTTTGAACTGTGGTGTTGGAGAAGACTCTTGAGAGTCCCTTGGTCTGCAAGCAGATCCAACCAGTCCATCCTAAAGGAGATCAGTCTTGGGTGTTCATTGGAAGGACTGATGTTGAGGCTGAAACTGCAATACTTTGGCCACCTGATGTGAAGAGTTGACTCTTTGGAAAAGACTCTGATGCTGGGACGGATTGGGGGCAGGAGGAGAAGGGGATGAGAGAGGATGAGATGGCTTGATGGCATCACCGACTCGATGGACGTGAGTATGAGTGAACTCCGGGAGTTGGTGATGGACAGGGAGGCCTGGCGTGCTACAGTTCATGGGGTCGCAAAGCGTCAGACACGACTGAGCGACTGAACTGAACTGATAACTATAGACCAGAGGAGGAAATAGCAGCCCACTCCACAATTCTTGCCTGGAGAATCCCATGGACCAAGCAGCCTGGCGGGCTACAGTCCAGTGGGTCGCAAAGAGTCGGACACAACTAAAGCGACTTAACAAGCATTTAGCTATAGACAGAATTAAACTGTAGTTCCAAAGATACAGTGCTTTTAAAATCAAAATGCAAAAAAGTTTCATGGGTCTCTCTGGAGGATGGAATAGTGGCTGACTAACATTTATCATAAACCCAGTCCTCCTACAGAGGGAGGATATGCCATGTGCAAGATGGCCTATTTCAGTTCCAAATGTTGGCAGCATAGTGTGCCAGTGAGACCCAGTTCCAGAGCCAGCACTACCCAGGTCTTTTCATGCATCACATACTGACAGCTGAATCTGTTTGTGCGTCATCTGCCATATCTTATTCTTCTTCAATACGTACAATGCCACAAAGACGGATTTTGCCCTTCAAAAACATTTGATCTTTGCTTTCATTCCATTCTGCTTTCTATAATTAAAAATAAGTCCCTCTGCCACAAGAACAAAGAACATTTATTACAGACTTTCCATAGTCCTCTCATATTTTTATGGATTTATTTTACGAATCCTCTCCATTTAATCTATTAGAACCTAAATGCAGTCATTGTCCAGTGGTCATCAATATCAACAAAGCATTCGATATACTTTTTTTTTTTTTTGAATAGAGAGACTTGAACCTGAAAAGCAGTATCTCAGTTTAACAATACAAACGTTTCCTTCCATGGAGTCACATCTCACACTGTTGGAGAAAAACAAATTTTATTTTCCTTACCTACTTCTTCTAAGACACCGTGGAAAGAAAATGAAGCCTCTGATATCTCCCAATAGTATATATTTGTTGCACAGTTATACAAGTTCAGAAAGTCTAAAAATTTTAGAGTTAGATCTGTATTTGCCCCTCTTTTCTGTGTTTTCCCCACAAGAGAAAAGCTTTGTTACATACAGATGGCTACAATTTAAACATTCCCTCCAGTTTCTTTATGAGGCAGCTCAGAGAGTGAATGTTTACTTAAAATCCGACTTTTACTTGTCTGATGCCTGTGAAATTAATTAACATCAATCCCAGAAAATTTTAGAAACAAGACTGCGCCTGCAACTTTCCACAAAATATCTGGCCTTCTCCCAACTTTGCCCTCCAACTTCACTAATTTGCTGACCAAAATAACAAAAAGTAATTGTCATTAAATAGGCAGGTTCTTTCTCCCATACAACAGTTCCCTGCTTGGTCAAAGATTCACAGAGTCGACACTCATTTTTTTCCATTAGTCTCTGAAACATATTCTAATTTGGATGTGTGTTATCAAAGAACAATTTAAATTACACTATTTTCACCAGAAATGCAACTCAGTTATTAAAAAGTGGACCCACAGCAGCAAAGGGATGAAATGGACTATGAGATACTTTGTTGTAGAGAGGTATCTATGATAAGGATAATGAAATTTTTGCAGCAACTTGAAAAAAATTGACCTCTCCATCACAGTCAGTGTTTTCAAGGTGAGGAGCAATAAAAACACATCTATTCTGTGTTTTCGTCCCCTTTATAGGCCTGATTTTTTGGAAATTCCCATACGTCATCTTCACACTCCAACTCAAGTGCTTATCACCAGTTCATTTCAACCTCAAATAATTCTTAATTTTAACCCATAATTGCCTATGAAAATCGCAATTTAAAACAATGTCCTATCTTTTCAGGATTATTGTTCATCATAGAAATTAGTGATGGACTTCAAGAAGGATTTGGTAAGGGTTATGCTAAAAGCAAATTACATTTGAGTTTGAAATGTTAAAAGTCCAATTAAAATGAGTTCCAATTTCTGAACCTTTAATTTTAAGTTGAAGAAATTTGGTAAAGTCATGTCTGTGTGTTTTCTTTTAGAATAATAATAAAACAGAAGTGTCCTAAAACCCCTGACAAGCCCAAGTGTGGATTCTTTGGTCTCAAATTTGGATTAAACAATTCCACTTTTGAGACATCTTAAAGTATCTGTCCCTTTTACTTGGGGGTATGATGTTTCTTCTCCTGTAACAAAAATCTCTGTTTTCTCCTAAAAGGCAAAATCAGAAAGCCTAGAGTCACAGTGCTTTTCTAAGATGTTTGAATTATCTACTAAGTATCCTATATAAATTCACTCTGAACATCAGAGTATAGGCAGTATAAACAAAAGCAGTAACATTAATATATATTAACCCAACTTTTGAAAATGTCTCAGAAGGAAGAACAAATATATGAATGACAGTACCATAAAATAAGCTGCCTCTCAGGATTAGTCATACACTTAAATAAATCTGTATTTATAGTATAACTAGCAATTTCATGAAACATAGAAAGAAATACCAAAGCATATCAGCAAACAACATGTCCTCCTCCAAAATCAACAGGCTCTCAGGAAACATTCAGGTTCAACATTCAATTACTAGGAGCACTGCCTCTCATTGGTAGCACACAGCAACCATTTTTACGTGCCTTTTTTTAAAAAAAAAAAAAAAAAAACAATCTGTCAGTCTCCAGGAAGAACTCTGCTCTGTTACAAGTGTATGTCAACACACACAACTCAAAGTGAGGATGTTCAGCTACCAATTACTGCCGGAAATTTAAATTAGTTCTAAAAATATAGGTTATGTTCTGCTCTGAAATATTTAATCTATTTGGCACTTTTTCTGGGACATTTAATGGTCCATCAGTACAATGTGTTAGACTATAAGAACATAGAATTAGACATACTGTTTGCCAAAGGGATTCTCCATTTAAATAGACAAGCAAAAAGATTAAAAACCAAACACCATGTATGGAAGAAATAAAGTGGATCACTTTATTAAGAAAGAATATTTATATGACACAAATGAAACATCTATCTATAAAACAGAAGCAGACTCAAAGACGTAAAGAACAGACTCAAAGGGCGCCAGGGCAGGGGGAGGAAGGAGTGGACTGGCGGTTTGGGGTTAGCAGACACAAACTGTTATGTATAGAATGGATAAACAACAAGGTCCTACTGTACAGGGAACTGTATTCCATACCTTGTGATAAACCATAACGGAAAGAATATTAAAAGAATGTACATATGCTTAACTGGATCACTTAGATGTATAGCAGAATTAACACAGCATTGAAAGTCAACTATATCTCAATTTTGTAAAAGAAGGAATATTTATAAAAGAGATGCACAATGCAGAGCACAGTAGTCAATGACAAGATGTCTCTCAGTAGCAAACTTCAGAGTATTAGAACAATCCAAGATGCTTTTTAAAAGGGAACTGCTTTGAAGAGAGAGCCACAGATTGTCAGAGAGATGAAAAAGAAGATGTCCTGGATACCCGTGCTTACAATAGAAAGAAAAGTTAAGTAAAAGAGAAAAGATAATAATTCACATTCATTTGGAACTAAAGTAACATTAGAAATCATTCAGCCTAATCCCCACCCTTCCCCCACTGAAATATTTTCCTTGATACAGGTCATTTAATCTCTATTTGAGTATTATTAGAAGCACGTTTATTGGATGAATGAATGGATGGATGGATGGACAAATATTGCTTAAAATAAGTCTCTTAATTTTTGAATTTATATGTTAAAAATGCTTTCCTTATGTCAACTCAAAATTTGTCCCTTCTTAACTTTCTTTGCAGATCCTAGTTTTGTCCTCTATAACAGTTCTGCCTAGTATAAGGAGTATGAGAGCCACAAATGTGAGTCACATAAATAAATTTAAGTTTCTATTAGCTGCACTAAAAAAGTAAAAGAAACACATCATTTTAATTTTAATAATATATCTATTTAATCAAAATATTATTTCAACATATAATCCATATTAAAATATTGTGATTTTATAGATTGCCTTCAGAACTCCAAGTATATTTTGATACTTCCACTGCATCTCAGTCTGTATCAGGCACATTTCAAGTACTTATGAGCCACAAGTGGCCAGTGTCTGCTCTACTGGACAGCTTAGACAATGGTTCACAAATTTGGCTGAACATTAGAATCACAGGAAGCTTTTTGAAAATGTAGATTCCTAGGATTCAACCCCAGAGATACAAACTTAGTTTAGGAAGGTCTGAGAGTATTTCTAACAAGGTAATTAATTAACCATTGATCATCAGACTAATACTTAGGAATCACTGCTCTGGAACAGTACAAAATAAATCTCAGATCTCCCATATATGACTAGTCTTCAAATATCTAAAATATAGGTCATATCTACACTGTCTTTTATTCTCCAGGATAAAATTTTGCTCCAGAACAGCACAAAATAAATCTAAGTCCTCCCTTACATGACGACCCTTCAAATATCTAAAATACAGGGTCACATCTACAGTCTTTTATTCTCCAGGCTAAAATTCCCAAGTTCTTTCATCTGTTCCTCATCTGACATGGTTTCCAAACCTCTCAACTCTCTGGTTGCTGTCCTCTGGGTAGGACTCCAGTTTGGTTCATTTACAGTAGCGGAGAAGTACCACAGCATGGATAACCCAAATCAATCTTGTCTTGGAAATCTCTCTTAGTGCATTCATATGAATATGAGTGTCTCTGCTAAATGGTGAATTCACAACATATTAAACTAAAACTGTAAACTCTCATTGTCAAGAAGTATTCATGACGTTCAGGTTCCTCACCATGCTGCTGTTTTCCCTGTGGCACACTTCATCTTGGGATGGAGAAGAGCCATCTCAGAATAATTCAGAGACTAAGTTAAGCAGAACTCGCTTTTTCAATTCATCTCAAACTTCTTGCCTTTTCTTATGACTGGAGAATAGAAGTGTTTTGATTTAGTAGAAGAGCTCTTCAGCCTTCTTTAAAGTTACATAAATATAAAGCATAAAAACATCACACAAAAACAACCAGATCTGTCATGACCAAATGGACTCAATTCAATGCTTCAAATATTCACTTACTGATGGTTTACTGAGCACATTGTGCTTGCCACCACAATAGGCCAGGAGGCCACAAGATGGAACAAGGTAGAGTTCCAAGCCTCAGGAGATTTCGGATTAGTCAGCAAGACAAGGAGATTCATGTGACAAATATTTATGGAGTTCCTACTATATGGTAGACACTTGACTGATCTATTAGTGAATAAAACATTCCCAAAGCCCCGCTCTTATGAAGCTTACTTTTTAGAGGGAAGAGGGTGAATAAACAATTAATATGATAATTGAATTACACATCATTCTAGATGATAAATGTTATGAAAACTAACAGATCAGACTAAAGTATATCAAGAATACTTGTGGGGTAGAAGACAAGTTGAAATTTTACTCAGCATTCAGAGTAGGCCTCATTAACAAATTGATAGTTGATAAAATATTTGAAAAAAGGGGGAAAACATTTAGATATCTGGGGCAGTAGGATTCCAGGCAGAATAAACAGCCAGTGCAAAGGGCCTGAGTCACAAGAGTGCTGTGCCTGTTTAAGGAACAGCAAGGAGGCCAGTAGAGTTAAAGCCAAGAGCAAGGGGGAGAACAGCAGGCCAGAGAGTAACAGGGCAGGGTAGGAGTGTTCATGTAGGTCTTTGCAGGACATAATAAGAACTTCACCTTTGAGTGAAGTGGAGAACTATTAAATGTTTGGAGCAAAGCAGTGACGTGATGTGAACTATGTTCTGAAAGGATCATTCTAGCAACTATGCTGAAAACAGACTGAAAGGGGGCAAGAGTGTAAACAGGAAGACCACTTAGGAAGCTACTACAATCATCCAGGTCAGAGAAGGCAGTGGTGTGGACCAGGGAAGTAGCAGCAAGAAAATAGAAGTGGTCCGAGTTTTTATATTAAGAAAAAAACCTAGCTACAATACAGTGAGGTGGTTCTTTTAGTAGAGAAAGCTAAGACAGCACAGAAGAAACAACAGTTTCACCAAAGGAAAGATTAGTAGCTTAGCCGAGTCCTGAAAAATACATAAAAGTTCACCAAGAAAAAGAAAGAGGAAGAACCATCCAGAGAAGGGAACTGGCAGAGTTGTTAGTGACCAAGAAAAATAGAGGGCATGATCCTTCTCCTGGGGAACTTATTGTCTCAATAAGGAAACAAGACAGTAAATTACTTAAGATCAGAGTCCCAGTGACACTGGAATGAAAATTAGCAGAGAGACTATGGGGAGAAAAAATCATTCCAACAAGATATGTTCAAGAGAAGTCAAAGATGTAGCAGGAAATGTAGGGAAAGTGACTTTAATACATAAAGGACCCACAGGGCCACCCAAGGGTCCTGCCAACACTACACTGGCCCTGCAACCACCATTCAAGGTTCCACAGAATCTTATCCTCTATCACCAGCTCCCACCAACAGACCAAATTTGTACTTTGCCAAGGAAGGCCAAGATTACCCAGACAGAAACAGGTAAAAAAACTGGGTTGTTTCTGAGAACTTCTAATGCTTCTCTCCACTATACTGTGACACAAAATCTATATACAACTCAGTTCAGTTCAGGTCAGTCGCTCAGTCGTGTCCAACTCTTTGCGACCCCATGGACTGCAGCATGCCAGGCTTCCCTGTCCATCACCAATTCCCGAGCCTACTCAAACTCATGTCCATCGCATCTATGATGCCATCCAACCATCTTATCCTCTGTACATATGAGACTCAAAATCTAAGCTAGACTTTTAACACACTTAAAAAGCAATGTGTGGGGAGGAGGAGCCAAGATGGCGGAGGAGTAGGACGGGGAGAACACTTTCTCCCCCACAAATTCATCAAAAGAGCATTTAAACGTCAAGTAAATTCCACAAAACAACTTCTGAATGCCGGCAGAGGACATCAGGCACCCAGAAAAGCAATCCAACTCTTCGAAAGGAGGTAGGAAAAAATATAAAAGACAAAAAAAGAGACAAAAGAGGGAGGGACGGAGTTCGTCCCGGGAAGGGAGTCTTAAAAAGAGAGAAGTTTCCAAACACCAGGAAACCTTCTCACTGCCGAATCTGTGCCGAGCTTTGGAAGCACAGAGGGCAACATAACAGGAAGAAAAAATAAATAAACAATTTAAAACTCGAAGATTGCGAGTCCTACGGTAACTCCCCCAGCGGAGAAGCAGCGCAGACGCCTGCACGCGCCATTAGCAAGCAGGGGCTGGGCAGGGAGGCGCAGCGCGGGCTGCATCGCTTAGAGTAAGAATCTGGCCTGAATACCCTGAGCACTATCTGAGCGAAATAATTTGGGCTAGCAAACCAGACTGTGGGATATCTACCACGCGAAAAGCCAGCCCTAACCTAAGACCGCCAGGCCCGCGCACGGAACAAAGAATTGAACAGAGACCTTCCCCCTCCGGTGACAGGCAGCCAGAGCCGGAAGGGGGCAATCGCAGCCCCAGAGAGACATTATCTATAAAACTGTAAGCAGGCTTCTTTGCTAACTAAAACTTTTTGGGGGTCTGGACGGTTAACATCTGCCTGAGAAGGTGCGCCGGTTTTACACCCAGATAACCGAGTGGCGGGGAGGCGATAAGTCACAGCATTGGCGCTCGCCAAACACCTCATCACTTGAGCTGCTCGGACCTGGGAAGAGCACAAAACTCAGGCCCAACTGAGTCTGTGCCTCTGAGGACTACCCGAGTGCCTGAACCTGAGCGGCTTGGACATGGGAGGTACATGCAACCCAGGGCCAGCCTCGAATTGTTCCCGGCGGAACAACCTAGAGCCCGAGCAGTGTGGGCAGGGAGGCTACACGCGCCGTGAGCGGGGGCAGACCCAGTGTGGCTGAGGCACTGCGAGCGCACGCCAGTGTTATTTGTTTGCAGCATCCCTCCCTCCCTCCCCACAGCGCGACTGAACAAAGAGAAGAAATAGAGCTCCACCCATCAGAACACCGACACAAGCTTCCCTAACCAGGAAACCTTGACAAGCCACCTGTACAAACCCACACACAGCGAGGAAAAGCCACAATAAAGAGAACTCCACAAACTGCCAGAATACAGAAAGGACACCCCAAAATCAGCAATTTAAACAAGATGAAGAGACAGAGGAATAGCCAGCAGATAAAGGAACAGGATAAATGCCCACCAAACCAAACAAAAGAGGAAGAGATAGGGAATCTACCTGATAAAGAATTCCGAATAATGATAGTGAAATTGATCCAAAATCTTGAAATTAAAATGGAATCACAGATAAATAGCTTGGAGACAAGGATTGAGAAGATGCAAGAAAGGTTTAACAAGGACCTAGAAGAAATAAAAAAGAGTCAATATATAATGAATAATGCAATAAATGAAATTAAAAACACTCTGGAGGCAACAAATAGTAGAATAACAGAGGCAGAAGATAGGATTAGTGAATTAGAAGATAGAATGGTAGAAATAAATGAATCAGAGAGAATAAAAGAAAAACGAATTAAAAGAAATGAGGACAATCTCAGAGACCTCCAGGACAATATTAAACGCTACAACATTCGAATCATAGGGGTTCCAGAAGAAAAAGACAAAAAGAAAGACCATGAGAAAATACTTGAGGAGATAATAGTTGAAAACTTCCCTAAACTGGGGAAGGAAATAATCACCCAAGTCCAAGAAACCCAGAGAATCCCAAACAGGATAAACCCAAGGCGAAACACCCCAAGACACATATTAATCAAATTAACAAAGATCAAACACAAAGACCAAATATTAAAAGCAGCAAGGGAAAAACAACAAATAACACACAAGGGAATTCCCATAAGGATAACAGCTGATCTTTCAATAGAAACTCTTCAAGCCAGGAGGGAATGGCAAGACATACTTAAAATGATGAAAGAAAATAACCTACAGCCCAGATTATTGTACCCAGCAAGGATTTCATTCAAGTATGAAGGAGAAATCAAAAGCTTCTCAGACAAGCAAAAGCTGAGAGAATTCTGTACCACCAAACCAGCTCTCCAACAAATACTAAAGGATATTCTCTAGACAGGAAACACAAAAATGGTGTATAAATTCGAACCCCAAACAATAAAGTAAATGGCAACGGGATCATACTTATCAGTAATTACCTTAAACGTAAATGGGTTGAATGCCCCAACCAAAAGACAAAGACTGGCTGAATGGATACAAAAACAAGACCCTTACATATGTTGTCTACAGGAGACCCACCTCAAAACAGGGGACACATACAGACTGAAAGTGAAGGGCTGGAAAAAGATTTTCCATGCAAATAGGGACCAAAAGAAAGCCGGAGTAGCAATACTCATATCAGATAAAATAGACTTTAAAACAAAGGCTGTGAAAAGAGACAAAGAAGGTCACTACATAATGATCAAAGGATCAATCCAAGAAGAAGATATAACAATTATAAATATATATGCACCCAACACGGGAGCACCGCAGTATGTAAGACAAATGCTAACAAGTATGAAAGGAGAAATTAACAATAACACAATAATAGTGGGAGACTTTAATACCCCACTCACACCTATGGATAGATCAACTAAACAGAAAATTAACAAGGAAACACAAACTTTAAACGATACAATAGACCAGTTAGACCTAATTGATATCTATAGGACATTTCATCCCAAAACAATGAATTTCACCTTTTTCTCAAGCGCACATGGAACCTTCTCCAGGATAGATCACATCCTGGGCCATAAAGCTAGCCTTGGTAAATTCAAAAAAATAGAAATCATTCCAAGCATCTTTTCTGACCACAATGCAGTAAGATTAGATCTCAATTACAGGAGAAAAACTATTAAAAATTCCAACATATGGAGGATGAACAACACCCTGCTGAATAACCAACAAATCACAGAAGAAATCAAAAAAGAAATCAAAATTTGCATAGGAACGAATGAAAATGAAAACACAACAACCCAAAACCTGTGGGACACAGTAAAAGCAGTCCTAAGGGGAAAGTTCATAGCAATACAGGCACACCTCAAGAAACAAGAAAAAAGTCAAATAAATAACCTAACTCTACACCTAAAGCAACTAGAAAAGGAAGAAATGAAGAACCCCAGGGTTAGTAGAAGGAAAGAAATCTTAAAAATTAGAGCAGAAATAAATGCAAAAGAAACAAAAGAGACCATAGCAAAAATCAACAAAGCCAAAAGCTAGTTCTTTGAAAGGATAAATAAAATTGATAAACCATTAGCCAAACTCATCAAGAAACAAAGGGAGAAAAATCAAATCAATAAAATTAGAAACGAAAATGGAGAGATCACAACAGACAACACAGAAATACAAAGGATCATAAGAGACTATTATCAACAATTATATGCCAATAAAATGGACAACGAGGAAGAAATGGACAAATTCTTAGAAAAGTACAACTTTCCAAAACTCGACCAGGAAGAAATAGAAAACCTTAACAGACCCATCACAAGCACGGAAATTGAAACTGTAATCAAAAATCTTCCAGCAAACAAAAGCCCAGGTCCAGACGGCTTCACAGCTGAATTCTACCAAAAATTTAGAGAAGAGCTAACACCTATCCTGCTCAAACTCTTCCAGAAAATTGCAGAGGAAGGTAAACTTCCAAACTCATTCTATGAGGCCACCATCACCCTAATACCAAAACCTGACAAAGATCCCACAAAAAAAGAAAACTACAGGCCAATATCACTGATGAATATAGATGCAAAAATCCTAAACAAAATTCTAGCAATCAGAATCCAACAACACATTAAAAAGATCATACACCATGACCAAGTGGGCTTTATCCCAGGGATGCAAGGATTCTTCAATATCCGCAAATCAATCAATGTAATACATCACATTAACAAATTGAAAAACAAAAACCATATGATTATCTCAATAGATGCAGAGAAAGCCTTTGACAAAATTCAACACCCATTTATGATAAAAACTCTCCAGAAAGCAGGAATAGAAGGAACATACCTCAACATAATAAAAGCTATATATGACAAACCCACAGCAAACATTATTCTCAATGGTGAAAAATTGAAAGCATTTCCTCTAAAGTCAGGAACAAGACAAGGGTGCCCACTTTCACCATTACTATTCAACATAGTTTTGGAAGTTTTGGCCACAGCAATCAGAGCAGAAAAAGAAATAAAAGGAATCCAAATTGGAAAAGAAGAAGTAAAACTCTCACTATTTGCAGATGACATGATCCTCTACATAGAAAACCCTAAAGACTCCACCAGAAAATTACTAGAACTAATCAATGATTATAGTAAAGTTGCAGGATATAAAATCAACACACAGAAATCCCTTGCATTCCTATACACTAATAATGAGAAAACAGAAAGAGAAATTAAGGAAACAATTCCATTCACCATTGCAATGAAAAGAATAAAATACTTAGGAATATATCTACCTAAAGAAACTAAAGACCTATATATAGAAAACTATAAAACACTGGTGAAAGAAATCAAAGAGGACACTAAGAGATGGAGAAATATACCATGTTCATGGATTGGAAGAATCAATATAGTGAAACTGAGTATACTACCCAAAGCAATTTATAGATTCAATGCAATCCCTATCAAGCTACCAACAGTATTCTTCACAGAGCTATAACAAATAATTTCACAATTTGTATGGAAATACAAAAAACCTCGAATAGCCAAAGCAATCTTGAGAAAGAAAAATGGAACTGGAGGAATCAACCTACCTGACTTCAGGCTCTACTACAAAGCCACAGTTATCAAGACAGTATGGTACTGGCACAAAGACAGAAATATAGATCAATGGAACAAAATAGAAAGCCCAGAGATAAATCGACGCACATATGGACACCTTATCTTTGACAAAGGAGGCAAGAATATACAATGGATTAAAGACAATCTCTTTAACAAGTGGTGCTGGGAAATCTGGTCAACCACTTGTAAAAGAATGAAACTAGAACACTTTCTAACACCATATACAAAAATAAACTCAAAATGGATTAAAGATCTCAACGTAAGACCAGAAACTATAAAACTCCTAGAGGAGAACATAGGCAAAACACTCTCTGACATACATCACAGCAGGATCCTCTATGACCCACCTCCAAGAATATTGGAAATAAAAGCAAAAATAAACAAATGGGACCTAATTAAACTTAAAAGCTTCTGCACATCAAAGGAAACTATTAGCAAGGTGAAAAGACAGCCTTCAGAATGGGAGAAAATAATAGCAAATGAAGCAACTGACAAACAACTAATCTCAAAAATATACAAGCAACTCCTACAGCTCAACTCCAGAAAAATAAATGACCCAATCAAAAAATGGGCCAAAGATCTAAATAGACATTTCTCTAAAGAAGACATACAGATGGCTAACAAACACATGAAAAGATGCTCAACATCACTCATTATCAGAGAAATGCAAATCAAAACCACTATGAGATACCATTTCACACCAGTCAGAATGGCTGCGATCCAAAAGTCTACAAATAATAAATGCTGGAGAGGGTGTGGAGAAAAGGGAACCCTCTTACACTGTTGGTGGGAATGCAAACTAGTACAGCCACTATGGAGAACAGTGTGGAGATTCCTTAAAAAACTGGAAATAGAACTGCCTTATGATCCAGCAATCCCACTGCTGGGCATACACACTGAGGAAACCAGAAGGGAAAGAGACATGTGTACCCCAATGTTCATCGCAGCACTGTTTATAATAGCCAGGACATGGAAGCAACCTAGATGTCCATCAGCAGATGAATGGACAAGAAAGCAGTGGTACATATACACAATGGAGTATTACTCAGCCATTAAAAAGAATACATTTGTATCAGTTCTAATGAGGTGGATGAAACTGGAGCCTATTATACAGAATGAAGTAAGCCAGAAGGAAAAACACCAATACAGTATACTAACGCATATATATGGAATTTAGAAAGATGGTAACGATAACCCTGTATACGAGACAGCAAAAGAGACACTGATGTATAGAACAGGCTTATGGACTCTGTGGGAGAGGGAGAGGGTGGGAAGATTTGGGAGAATGGCATTGAAACATGTGAAATGTCATGTATGAAACGAGATGCCAGTCCAGGTTCAATGCACGATGCTGGATGCTTGGGGCTCGTGCACTGGGATGACCCAGAGGGATGGTATGGGGAGGGAGGAGGGAGGAGGGTTCAGGATGGGGAACACATGAGAAATAAAGGAATAAAAAATTAAAAAAAAAAAAGTAAAAAGAATTAAGTTATTTCAAAACATGGAAAATGATGAAACCCCCTAAAAAAATAAATAAATAAATAAAAGATGGTTAAAAAAAAAAAAAAGCAATGTGTGTTGGGGTGACTATAGAGGAACTATATTCTGAATCTTTTGTTGATTTACTCTATGCCCCACCCCCACTTGTGAAAAGTATACAACAGGGCAAATTATACTTCTTCCTCTACAAATGGACCCATTGTTTCCATCTCTCTCTACCCAAATCAGCATGTCCTCTTCACCCCAATAAAGCCCAAACAGAAAAAACAGAACAGGAGCTGCTGCAGGGCCAGTTTCTCCCCAACTCCAGTTTACCTTCACCTTCATCCCCACATCACACGGCAAGTCACCTTACCTTAGTTCCTCCACAAAACCCAGCTTTCCTACCAGGGAGCCCCTAAAACAATCCAAGGGAGATTGACCTGCTGCTAAGCCGATTCCAAAATAAAAACAATATATGAGTATTGAATGTTTGGTAAATGCCATGCACAGTTTTATTGATATACTTTACACATCAGCTCTAAGAAATAGTACCGTCATTATCTCAGTGGAAGTGGAGATAAGTAGCAAGTTAAAGTTCACACTAGTTAACAAAGGAACCAAGATTTGACCTTGAGATATCTAGCTCTGAAGTCTATGTTCCTGACTACTAGAAACTACTACAGCACATCAATATGAACTTGGAATTGCCTCCATAATTTCTTCCCTTTGCTAGACAAGCTAAGTGTGACCTTCTGAGCACTGAATTGTTGTCTTCCTTCTAAATTTTTCCTTTGAAGGGAGAGACACGTGGTTGGCTGGGCTCCCTATCCCTTCCCAGAATGAAGACTGTCAGGAAGGTTCCCATCAAGAACAACTCAGCAAGTACCCATATCCAGCTCCTGGCAGCAGCCTTAATGAGAAAGGGAAGAGTAGTGCTTTTCTTCCCATCAGCTCTCTTGCTAATTCTTTTAATTACAGTAGTCCACATATGAGTTTCAATAAATGTGACGCAAAAGTTACCATAACAAAAATATCCCCCAATACACCATTTGCTTATAAAATGTTTCCACATACGATTGGCATCTATCTCTTCAATGTCAATTCTAAACTGAAGCCTAGCAAAAGATGAAAAGTTTCATAAAGTCAGTAAAAACAATGTAAGAGAAATGCTTACATGATTCAAAGGCACTACCTTTTGATGATCTGACACAGATAGATAAATTTTTAACATGAAAAATAAAAATTTGACCAAAATAATAAATACCTCAAACTGAAAGATTTCTCATAGAAGGTTAAGAACAGTCCTTAGGTATTTTTGCAAAAATAAGCAAACAAAACCCCAACACTTGACTTTATTCTATTTGTTCTTGTAATTGGCTCATGGTTAAATTATTGTCTACATTTCATCAACTATAGACTAGGACAAATAATTTTCAGAGTTCTATCTTCTTTATGCTACAGTTTCAAATTTTCTTTTTCACTATTTACAATTAAATTTTAGTTCCTACTTTACCTCCTGTACTAATTTATGTAGACATCTTTCTTTCTCTAATATACTTTATGACTTCTTTATGGATGGAGGAGCCTGGTGGGCTGCAGTCCATGGGGTCACAAAGAGTCGAACACGACTGAGCAACTTCACTTTCACTTTTCACTTTCATGCATTGGAGAAGGCAATGGCGGCCCACTCCAGTGTTCTTGCCTGGAGCATCCCAGGGATGGTGGAGCCTGGTGGGCTGACGTCTATGGGGTAGCACAGAGTAGGACACAACTGAAGCGACTTAGCAGCAGCAGCATACACAGTAGCAGTGAAATAAATACTTGTTAAGTTGAATTAATGAATCAATTAAGTTGAAAATCAATAGAAGACATATCACACCTTAACAAGGCTTTAATATCTATTACCTAAGCTATCAGTTACCATATTGACAGATAATTATTTGAATTACAGATAGAAAATAACCCCCCAAAAATAGGTGTCTGCAAAAATGGGGTCTGGAACCAGCAAGAGGTAAAGGAGCCAGTGGGAGATGGAATAAAGCCAAAGAAATGCCCTTCACTTCAGCTATTTTTGAAGATGCACGCCACAACCCTGGTGGCCCAATGGTTAGGACTCCGTGCTTCCACTGCAGGGGCATAGGATCAATCCCTGGTCAGGGAACTAGGATCCCACAAGCCGTGTGTGTGCTTAGTTGCTTAGTCGTGTCCAACTGTTTGCGACCCCATGGACTATAGTTTACCAGGCTCCCCTGCCATGGGAATTCTGGCTCAGCCAAAAAAAAGAAAAGACCATTCTCCTGTCAAAGCCTGTCAAGACTGTTCCAGCTCCTCCCACGTTAGCATCGTACAGAGATCCCTGGCACTTTTGATAGGAAAACTCTAGTTATTCTTGTAGTCCATAGTTCTGAGGACTGCACTCACAGGGTGCCAAACACCATGCTAAGTGCTACCCATTCTACTTCCAAAATATGCATGCTTTCTATTTTCCCTCTCAACCTCTGGATTAACCTGTTGTGGGGAGGAAGGATATATTTTTTAAAAAGAAAAACAACAACAAAAAAAAAACCCATCACTTGATTTTACTGTTTGTTCTGAGAATGAACTCATATTTTTTTTTTCATGTTTCAGT
This sequence comes from Bos indicus x Bos taurus, assembly GCF_003369695.1. Classification (NCBI taxonomy): domain Eukaryota; kingdom Metazoa; phylum Chordata; class Mammalia; order Artiodactyla; family Bovidae; genus Bos; species Bos indicus x Bos taurus. The sequence goes on from NC_040080.1 coordinate 84,772,255, forward strand.
TTTTATTTTTTTTTCCAACTACAATTTTATTTTATTTTTAAACTTTACAAAATTATATTAGTTTTGCCAAATATCAAAATGAATCCACCACAGGTATACATGTGTTCCCCATCCTGAACCCTCCTCCCTCCTCCCTCCCCATACCATCCCTCTGGGTCTTCCCAGTGCACTAGCCCCAAGCATCCAGTATCGTGCATTGAACCTGGACTGGCAACTCGTTTGAACTCATAATTAAATGATAGAGAGAATCCCTTAAAGACTAATAATACAGTATAAAGACTCTGACTTTATACTTAAACTTTTAAGTCCCAAACGACTAAGTTAACTTTAACTGGCTACTTCAAATTTCCAGTCATTGCACAAATATATTCTCAGGCATAGTTGAAGGCAGGCTCAAAAGAAAGTTTAATTCACTTACAAAATAAATGTTTAACATATACATCACTTTCCTATTGCTGCTGTAACAAATCCCCACAAATCTAATGGCTAAATCAATGCAAATTTATTATCTCACAGTTTTAGAGGTTCAGAAGTCCAAAATGAATCTCACTAGGCTAAAACCGAGGTGTCTGTGAGGCTATGTTCCTCCTGGAGGTTCCAGGGGATAATCCATTTCCTATCTTTTTGTAGCTTCCAGAAACTGCCCACATTCCTCGGCTTATGACCACATTCCAACTTCAAAGTCAGCAAGGGTCAATCAAGTCTTTCTCACATTGCATCACACTGACTCTTCTGCCTCCCTCCTCCATGGCCATGGCCATGGCCCAGCGTACTGTCCTGGGGGGAACCACCTCCAGGACCCAGTGGGAAACCCCCTGAGTGATTACATGAGGCTCACCCAGATAATCCAGGAAAATGCCCATATCTTAAAGTCCACTGATTATGAACCTTAATTCCTTTGGCAACCTTAATCCCTCCATGTAACATAACATATTCACATGTTCTAAGGATCTAGTACATAGACAGTTGGAGGATCATTATCCAGCCTACCACAATCTATCCTGTAAATGGACAACCTGTCCATCCCTAATGAAACCACATTTACTCTATCCCCAAAGCCCCAAAAGACTCAATCAAGCCTTTAGAATATCAACTCTAAGTTTAAAATCTGGTCTAAATTTTACCAATTCGAAAGCTCCAAATCTCACCATCTAAATCAGGTAAAAATTGAGGCTTTGGATATTATCCATCCTCAGACACAATTCCTATCATCTGTGAAATTCAAGAAACAAGTTATCTCCTCCCAAAATCAATGGTGAGATAGACATGGGATAACAGTTATTGACATTCCCATTCAAAAAGGGAGAAAATGCAAGTTAAAAAATTTAGACACCCAACCCGTGCAATTTTGAAATCCAGCCAAGTAAACTGCATCTGGTTTCAAGGTCCGAGAATAAACCTCTGGGCTGTAAGTTTTGCCTTTGGGGTCTCAGTTCTGCCCATGAAAGGTAGCACATGTTTACAGCTGAACAGTTTAATCAGTATCTTAGTTGTAGAATTTAGGGGGTCCAACAACCTTCTGTCATTAAATCCTCTCACTTCCCCGTTCAGGCCAGAAGTGTTATTGCTGGTATGATCTTCTTAAGAACCTTGTGCATTTCCCATATATGTCATTGAGATTTATTCCAACAGACAAGAGGTTCCTGCCCAAATACCTCTTGGATAGATTTATCTCTATTACGGGCTTCCACTGAGATATGTGAGGGAATTCATGTCACATGTTCAATTTCTTTAAAGAGCCCTCTTTGGAACTGAATACTTTGGCTTTACTTCTGAGGCACTACCAAGATGTTTTTAGGTCACACTACCAGCTTTCTTTCCAAAAAAAAGGCTTTCCTACCAGCAAATCTCCTAATTTCAGCATATTTTGCAATCTGGATAGGCTAAGAATTTCTCAAATGTAAAGTTCTTTTTGCTTAACAATTCTTCCCTCAATCTATCTTTCTCCTTTCACATTTTACTATAAGCAGTAAGAGAAAGCCAGGCTGCACCTCTGCATATATATTATCTCAGCTAAATATCTAAATTCATGTTTACAAGTTTGACTTTCCACATAACGGCAGGGCAGAATTCAGCTCAGTTTCCTCCCACTATCTAACAAGGATATCCTTTCCACTAGTCTCCAGTAACATGTTCCTGATTTCTGAGCCCTCACTAGCATTGCCTTTATTGCCCATCTCTCTACAAATAGTCTGTTCATGACAGTTCAGGTATTCTCTGAGATGATTTGGGTTTTCTCTACCATGTCCTTCCATCTTTTTCTAAGTCCTCACTAGTAGAACAGCCAACATCCCTATTTATACTAACAGTCTATTCAAAGGAATCTAGCCTTTTTTTCCTATCATGCTTCTCAAAATTCTTCCAGCGTGTGCCTACTGCACAATTTCAAAGCTATTTCCATGGTTTTACTTCTTATAGCATCTCCCACTTCCATTTATCAAAACCTGTATTAGTTTCCTATTGCTGCTGTAGCAAATCACCACAAACTTAGTGGCTTAAATCAACATCAATTCATTATCTCACATTTCTGGAGTAGTACAAATGGAATCTTACTGGACTAACATCAAGGTGTCAGCTGTGCTGTATTCCTTCTGGACACACTGAATGAAAATCTGTTTTCTTACATTTTCCAAATTCTGGAGACTGCCCACATTCCTTTGCTCGTGGCCCATTTTTATCTTCAAAGCCAGCAATGTCCAGGTCTAGTCATTCTTTGCCTCATTCTGACACTGGCTATTCTAGCTTCTGCTTTCACATTTAAAGGACCTTTGTGATTGCACAAGGCCTACCTAGATCATCCAAGAAAACTTCCTTATCTTAAGGGCAGCTGGTTTGCAACCTTAATTCCCCCTTGACAAGTAACACAACATATAATTGGGTTCCTAGGATATGAACATCTCTGAGGGACTATTATTAACCCTGCCACAATATGTATTGCATAATGATAAACTTTCAATTCTCTTGTATAAATATGATATACCGTGTAACCCGATCCATGCTATCTTCATTTGCTTCATTTCATATCACAATGCTTAGGTTTCCACCACTCTGGGTTTCTTCCATTTTCTCAAATACACTATGCTCATTCAAGGAAAAGATCTTTGCTCATGCTATTTCCTTTGCCCATGTTAGTCTTTCTGAATCCCCACAGCTCCTCTTCCCCAGACTACTCTTAGGTATCCTTTGGCTATCAGCTTAAGCAATTCTTCTTCAAAGAGCTTCCCTGATCCTACAACTCCCTAAACAAGATGTAGTTTTTCTTCATATCATTTATCTTAATAGTGATTAAATTATTATCTGCGTAATTGTTTGTTTAATAACTACTTTGAAGGCATCATGAAAGTTCTAACTTCATTTGTTATATGCCTAATACCTAGCAGAACAGTAATTGCACAAAAAATTCTTCATAACAACATTAATTTTATAATTGAGGGTACTGAAGCTTATAGAAATTAACTTTATGACAGAAACACAAATAATGAAATTCCACTTGTTCCATCTGGTTTCTAAGCCCAGTCACTTAGCCCTTAGTCACATGTGACTGGTCCCTCAGTCACTGTGCTATTCTATTCTAATGGGGCACCAATGATCACTGTTTCTAAGTCCACAGATACTCTCTGACCTTTGCTGAAGGTCAAATATTCACTGAAGACAAATATTCACTGCCACTCATATTCCTTATGCAGTTGCTACCACCTCATCAAGCCAATGACCCACCACCAGATGTCCAATTTCATTCTTATTTTCAAATACTGTCATCAGGATACACTTGGGAATACTTTTTCCCTTTAAAATATTAAAGTTCTTTAAAAATAATTACTAAAAAATGTATTTCCAAATTACCAAATCAGGGAGGAAATATGCTTTTATTTTATCTACTTCTTTTGTGGAGACTAATGGTATTATAAAAATCTGTGGACACCCCAGAAGAAATTTTATTAAACCAAAGAGGAAATGATCTAGTTTGGGAACACAGCCAGGGCAAATGTTAAAACCAAAGATCTAAAATCATATGCCCTCGACCGTAAACAAGGTTGGTAGAATTTTATTTATCATTGTACTAGCCCTCAACATTTCAGAATTCTTCAGCATCCAGTCCTCCATTTGTTAAAAACATAAGTATATTTTGGTGGCTTAGTCAGATTACAGCTAGAAATACATGGAAGATCTTGATACAGATTCCAAATTGTTGCCTGTTCACCTGTTTCTTTTGAAAATTATTATCACTGGCACAGATCAAAAGCCACATGTATCAATGGATGATATAATTTAGTATCTTATTACTTCAATTTCCAAAACAATTTTAAACCAAATTTCAACAACAAAACAACTTTTGTATAAAGATCAGATATAACTTTGAAACACATTTCTCTTTGTTTTGTTATATATATAATAAGTATGATTATTAAATAATAGTAGATTCATATTGCATGACAATTTACAAAGAAGTATTTAAATTTGAAAAGTACCAAATTACAAGCATCCTAAAAACCAATAAAGCGAAGAATGAAGTAACCAAAATATTAAATGAGCAAAAGTCATTGGGAAATTATATGCTGAGATTTCTTCAAAGATAAGAGACAAAAGACAATATGACTGCAGAAGAAAATTGATGGTTCGAAAATCTCTCCCACCTGTTTAGAACATATCTGACAGCACAAACTAACTTATCTGCTAGGTTTACGTGAAATCTGAGAGCATCTCACAGGTTTTGTAATGTGTTACTATTCCTGCTATGACATTTTACAAACTATACAAAAATATCTGCAGCACCCTCAATTCACTATAAAACAAATCCATAAAGTCTTTAGAGGTTAAAAGTTTTTGTCTTTCTAAAACTCATGAAATCCCAGTGAAGCAACAGGAGTCAGAACTGACTTCTTAACAAGTTTCCACATTCTAATTGCAGAGAACAGAACTTTCCAAGGTAATACAGAACTATCAAGCAGGCTCAAACACCCACCTGCTGTCAATTTTAAATTCTCAATCTGAGAATAAGAGAAATCATTACAGCATAATAAACACATTAGTAACATAAGCCTACTGAGAACACGGGCATGTGTGCAAGCTCACTCACTCAGTCCTGTCAGACTCTTTGCAACCTCATGGCCTGTAGTCCGCCAGACTCCTCTGTCTGTGGAATTTTCCAGGCAAATATACTGGAATGGGTTGCCATTTCCCACTCCAGGAGATCTTCCTGACCCAGGGATCAAACCAGTAGCAGGCAGATCCTTTACCACTGTGCCACCTGGGAAGTCCCCACCCAGTAGCAAAAACTTGCTAATTGATTGGCTATATGAAATAAGGTTGACAGTTAGACAAGAAATAAAACTTCACATCTCCAAATCTCTTAAAACCTTGCTTCTTGGGCATTTAATCTTTCTAAATATTGGTCTTGGTACCAACACAGAAACAAAAGCAGTTCATCAGTGTGCGCCGATACATAGTAACTATGGACAACTCATTTGCAACACAATGCGGATCTTGAACAACTGACAATTTAAATAAAAATGAATACTAAACATTTCTTTTTAAAATTAACCAGAAAAGATATTGGTGCCTTCTGACTATTTCCGAGAAATTGTCTAGCATTAGAACATAAAATGCACAGTCCTGAAGGTTTCTATTTGTGACAGCTCAGACACTCTTCAGAGAAAGCCAAGAAGAACACCAATATAATTTAAAGGACCTTTCAAAATTTTAAGGACACTTCAATGCCATTTATTTATCAGGAGCTTTGGCTTCCATAAAGCTTTCCAGTTACTCAATCTGGCAGTCCTGAAATAATTTTGTTTACAGTTCACAGGGATTGAAAAATCAGAGACTGAAAAAAAAAGGAGAAGAAAAAGAAAAAACAGGAGTTTAACCCTAATAAGACCTTTATTCCACTCTGTGAATTTTGCTGACAGTCTAATCTTATTTCCTTTATTAGATTTGGTCATTGTTTTTAAAGGATTCAATATCAAAGTCACACACACTCCCCACCAAAAAAAAAAAAAAAAAAAAGACTTAAGTAAATAAAATATTATCACAAATATCTGTCATAATAAAAACATTTAGTGGGTGCATCATAATTAAAAGAGAAAATTACATTTAACATATTGTAAGAGTAAACTTGTTTAAAATAAATGCAACACAGGTCAGTTTCCTCCTTTTCCAACTGTAAGCTTTGGTATTACTGTCCATGGTGACACATACTGGCTATATTGAGCAACAACACCTCTACAGCAACACTCAAGTTTTATTTTATGCCTATTTCTTGGTGGTAATTTTGCTGAAGAAGTTTTATTTTGCATATCCAACTCTTCATTAATTATGAGTTGCCGTGTTTCTGAAAGCACAGCACCAAAATCACAAAAGAAAAATCTGGGTGGGGTGGGGAAAAGATGCTTTAGTCAGTCCACCAAATATGTTAAACCAAATTCCATTTCTCTTATGCCTTTATCTGTACTTCACCATATGGGAAACTACTCTTCCTGTATGTGTTTAGCTACCTTTTAGAATATTCATGTTACAGCATCTCCCCACAAACCAAGAAACCTTCAAAAGTGTTGGTGAATCAACGCTGAAGGTTTGATTCATTGGAGTTTGCTTCTGACTACCTAAAACAGGTAAATTTAAATGCAGACACGTGTATAGCCAGTCCATTGACTTCAACAAAAACGTTTTAAATTCCTAAGTACACAATTAATGGTGAGACAAAGAATACTTTAAGAGAATATTATTTCTTTTCTCTTGTTATCGATGGAGAAGAATCATTATCTTTCAATGAGGAATCTTAAATATATTGTTTGTGACATACAGTGCTTACAACTATTGAAAGATTTAATTTTCCCACAAAGCTACCCACATAAAGAAATTCGTCCACAACTGAGCACCATTGTACCTGAAACTTTCAGAGAGCAATGTCTTAACTAAGATTAAGCTACCCTATTTCCTACCTAAATCAATTTCACCCAGCTGTGGTGTTTGCTATAATTCATTGTTCCCCAGACTCCAGAATCAACCATCTGCCATCGGAGTTTCTGCACAGTAATTAAGGAACTATCTATTAGACTGGCAAGAGTACAAAGTAAGGAAGAGGAGGGGGTGGGAGAAGAAAGAAACAAGCCACTTAAAAAGAGGTGGAAGATGTGTGTATTTCACACTGACCCCTCCACGTCTCAGCTCAGATACTGTCATCCATGAGGCAGAACAGAAGTTAGGAGGAGCGGCCAGGCCAGCTCCTCCCGGGGTTATCCGAACTGAAACAGCGCTGGGGACTGAGCACGCTCCTCATACCTTGAAAGAGAAAGGCTTTCGTCCCATTGTGCAGCCCGGGGACCTGGCGCACTCCGGTCGTGGACTCCCCAAGTTCTAACTCCGTTAAGACGTCAATCTGCAGGGAGGGGTCCACACCAAGACCCCAAACTGGTGGGAGTGGGGAAGGGAGGAGAAAAGAAAGAAAAAGCTCCATCAGAATACAAGCCTCTTCTTTCAGGGCAGCAAAGAACCGCGTCTTCGAGACAATATTGGAAACTGAAGACGAGAGGCGACTGCCTCCGCGGCCGCTGAGAGCCTTACCAGAGATCAGCAGCCCAGCTTTAAATAGCGGAGCACCCAGTCCCATTTCCGTGACCTACTTTAAACCCTGCTCGGTGCAAAGTTCCCCTCGGCCCTCAGACCCTAGACTTGGGGTGTGACCCGCCCTGCGGTCTCCAAGATAAGCACAGGGATTTAAAAAAAAAAAAAAAATCCAAATCCAAACCCACCCCCGACTCCAAGCTTCCCACTCCAGACCTACTTCAGGTGGAGGGAAAGCGAGGTGTCCCCAGGCAACTGGGGCTGCCCCGAGGTGGGAGCCAACCCTTCTCCCGCCCCAGCTCTGCGGCCACTCACCTGCTCCGAGACCGAAGAGCAAACAGAAGGTTCTCAGTAAGACCCGAGACTCCATGGTGCCGATCTGCTCAGTCCATCGTCTCCCTCTTTAAAAATAAAAATCGAAGAGGTTCTTGGAATCAAGCGGGAAAAAAATATCGCTTGTCTTTCCTGCCGCTGACTTGGATTTACTGATTAGTAAGATTAGTACGATTTGGTTGCTAAGAAAAAAAAGGGAGGACCCCCCAAGCACGTGAAGAACTTAGACCCTCCAATGCGCACATCATTCCCACACGCAGAGCCCAGGCGGCGGGCGCGGGTTGGGACGGGGCCCGGAGGGAGGGGTCGGCCTCGCCGGGGGCTGCTCCGCCGGGAAATTAGCTCTTGAGCCCAATCAGAGCAGCGGAAGGAGCACACTCCGGGAGGAAAGGAGGCAGCCCCAAGAAAGCCCAGACTGGGGCGGCCCCGCACCCGCCCGTCTTCCCCGCCGCCCGAACCTGTTGTAAAGGCAGAGACAATGGAGAGAGCGCCGGGAGACGCGCTGAGAGACTGCTCCTCGGCGAGGGAGGGGCGTGTCGGGGAGGCGGGGAGAGGAGGAGAAGGGAGGCAGTCCGAGGGCGAGGCCCGGCGCCCCGCGTCCCTCTCCTACGCGGGCTTTTCGGTCCCCAAGCCCCGTCTAGCGGACCCCGGAGCGGCGACAACCTCCGCCGCGTCCTCCCTCTCTCGCCGATCCCGGCTACGCTAAGCTCCTTCGGGATCGAAAGATCTTATTTCAAGGTGCTAAGTTGATGGGCGGTCGTTGCTCTCACCCCTCAATTTTGGGCGCGTGTCTAGAAAGACAGACGGAGAAAGAGAAAGGACCACCCAACAGCAGAAGGCGAGGCTAGATGGAGACGCGCTCGCCCGCCCTTTAGGCAAAGGAGGGAAGCGCAGCCCCGCGGACTAGAGAGGGGAATCCCTCTCGGAGGCTTGCGGAGGAAGATACTAAAGCAGCTAGACTCCCGCGGTGGGGCTAGAAGTAGGGAGAAACGGGCGGAGACTGATGGCGAGCCTGGGAAGCCCTGGGAGCTCCGGGGAGAGATTCCCTGCCCGGGGCGGGGCGCTGGAGAGCTTCCCCCGCGCGGAGAGAGCAGGGGAGAACTTAGCCGGGAACTGCTGGACAGCTCCGGGACCTCGCGCGCCCCCTGCCAAACACAGCGCCCAGGTCCGGGCTCCGGTTCTCCAGGACAAGAACACAGCATGAGGCAAGGGCAGCAGTCAGGGTGCCTGCCTATGCCAAAAAAAAGACAAAAATGGTAGATCGATAGATAGAGGTTCCTTTAAATTTTGAGGTAAATTTTGAATAATGACACTTAAGTCCCATATTGAGGAAGTTTGAAAAGCGATTAAAATGTTAATCTATACAAAGGACACGACTGAGCGACTTCACTTTCACTTTTCACTTTCAGGCATTGGAGAAGGAAATGGCAACCCACTCCAGTGTTCTTGCCTGGAGAATCCCTGAGACAGAGGAGCCTGGTAGGAGGCTGTCTATGGGGTCGCACAGAGTCGGACACGACTGAAGCGACTTAGCAGCAGCAGCAGCAGCATACAAACAAAGGTCAATTGAGTTTCTTAATTTTCCATCCAAACAAGTACATTCTGAATTCTCGAAAGGAGCCTACACAGTTACCAAAATACCTACTGGGTAGAGTCTGAGGTTCCAGCAGGGCAATATATACTCAATTATACTATAATAGGAGGAGGGCACAGCAACCCACTGCAGTATTCTTGTCTGGAGAATTCTATGGACAGAAGAGCCTGGCGGGCTATAGTCTGTGGGGTCACACAGAGTTGGACATGACTGAAGCAACTTAGTAGCATACTATAAAAGGATGAGTGGAACATATTTAGCTCTGTCCTTGGAATTTTTAAAGGAAAAATATCAGAATCTGGAAGTTTTTCCAAATTAAATTTAAATGATCTTTCCTTATCAGTTTTTCTATATGATTCTATTTCTAATTTTGTAAACTTTTGAGAAGTAGATCCGTACTTAAATGTGATGAAGTATTGTTTTATGTAACTTCACAAACTTTCAAAACTACACAAATGAAATTAATGTAATTGAATTGAATTAATTCAAAGGAAATTATTCATCAGGAAATTAAAGATCTTTCTATAGCAGTACAACCAAAGTAATGAATTGTAACACTATTTACAAAGTGACATTGAAAACTGAAAGATAAAATCAGAGGAAAAAATAAATATACATATACACACATATTTAGAGGAATCAGAGATCAAATTGCCAATATCCGCTGGGTCATCAAAAAAGCAAGAGAGTTCCATAAAAATATCTATTACTGCTTTATGACTATGCAAAAGCCTTTGACTGTGTGGATCACAATAAACTGTGGAAAATTCTGAAAGAGATGGGAATACCAGACCACCTGACCTGCCTCTTGAGAAACCTGTATGCAGCTCAGGAAGCAACAGTTAGAACTGGACATGGAACAACAGACTGGTTCCAAATAGGAAAAGAGGTATGTCAAGGCTATATATTGTCACCCTGCTTATTTAACTTATATGCAGAGTACCTCATGAGAAATGCTAGGCTGGAAGAAGCACAAGCTGGAATCAAGATTGTCGGGAAAAAAATCAATAACCTCAAATATGAAGATGATACCACTGTTATGGCAGAAAATGAAGAACTAAAGAGTCTCTTGATGAAAGTGAAAGAAGAGAGTGAAAATTTTGGCTTAAAGCTCAACATTCAGAAAACTAAGATCATGGCATCTGGTCCCATCACTTCATGGGAAATAGATGGGAAAACAGTTGCTGACTTTATTTTTCTGGGCTCCAAAATCACTGCAGATGGTGATTGCAGCCATGAAATTAAAAGACGCTTACTCCTTGGAAGGAAAGTTATGACCAACCTAGACAGCATATTAAAAAGCAGAGACATTACTTTGTCCACAAAAGTCCGTCTAGTCAAGGCTATGGTTTTTCCAGTAGTCATGTATGGATGTGAGAGTTGGACTATAAAGAAAGCTGAGTGCAGAAGAACTGATGCTTTTGAACTGTGGTGTTGGAGAAGACTCTTGGGAGTCCCTTGGACTGCAAGGAGATCCAACCAGTCCATCCTAAAGCAGATCAGTCCTGGGTGTTCATTGGAAGGACTGATGTTGAAGCTGAAACTCCAATACTTTGGCCACCTGATGTGAAGAGCTGACTCATTGGAAAAGGCCCTGATGCTGGGAAAGATTGAGGGCAGGAGGAGAAGAAGACGACAGAGGATGAGATGGTTGGATGGCATCACTGAATCAATGGATATGGGTTTGGGTAGACTTCACCAGTTGGTGATGGACAGGGAGGCCCGGTGTGCTGCAGTTTATGGGGTCGCAAAGCGTCAGACATGACTGAGTGACTGAACTGAACTGAACACACATACAAAGAAACACAATATTGCCAATATCTTGATGTAGCCCAGTGAAATCTATTTTAGACTTCTAAACTACAGAAATGTAAGATAATAAATTTCTGTTGCTTTAATCACTAAATTTGTGGTGATTTGTTTCAGTATTCAGAGAAAACTAATATAAATACTAACCACATAAAGTTCAGTCAAAATGGTAGCTTCTACAAACCCTGTATTCATAAATACATCTCAAAGCTAAATAAAATTTCTAAGAATATTTTATTCACAGATGAACTTTAAATTAAAAAAGAAAGAAAAAATTCCCAGATGCCAGGGAAAAATAAAGATAACTGAAAATTGGCAGAAAAAAAAACTGATTCAGGTGATGATTATCAGAGGGTAGGACACAGAGGTTTCAGATGCAGTACGTACCTCAAGACAATGGAGTAGAACTTTATCATCCACACGAGAACTAGAAACAATGAATTATGGCCAAAGCCATAAGGATGTTACTGAGCCTTTCAATAAGAATATGGAGATTTGAAGTATTATATTGTATATATATATACACACACATATTTTGCATGTTGACCCAAGAACAAGAATGTTTGCCAGCTGCATATGACTGTAGGTGGAAAACAAAGTCATCTATCAGTTCAGTTCAGTCGCTCAGTTATGTCCGACTCTTTGTGACCACATGGTCTGCAGGATGCCAGACTTCCTGTCCATCACCAACTCCCAGAGCTTACTCAAACTCATGTCCATTGAGTCAGTGGTACTATCCAACCGTCTCATCCTCTGTCATCCCCTTCTCCTCCCACCTTCAATCTCTCCCAATATCAGGGACTTTTCCAGTGAGTCAGTTCTTCATATCAGGTGGCCAAAGTATTGGAGTTTCAGCTTCAGCATCAGTCCTTCCAATGAATATTCAGGACTGATTTCCTTTAGGATGGACTGGTTGGAGCTCCTTGCAGTTCATGGAACTCTCAAGAGTTTTCTTCGACACCACAATTCAAAAGCATCAATTCTTTGGCGCTCAGCTTTCTTTATAGTCCAACTCTCACATCCATACATGACTATGAGAAAAACCATAGTTTTGACTAGACGAACCTTTGTCAATAATGTCTCTGCTTTTTAATATGCTGTCTAGGTTTGTCATAGCTTTTCTTCCAAGGAGTAAGCATCTTTTAATTTCACGGCTGCAGTCTACAGGCAGTGATTTTGGAGCCCAAGAAAATAAAGTCTGTCACTGTTTCTCTTGTTTCCCCATCTATTTGCCATTAAGTGATAAGACTGGATGCCATGATCTTCATTTTTTGAACGTTGAGTTTTAAGCCAGCTTTCTCACTCTCCTCTTTCACATTCATCAAGAGGCATTTTAGTTCCTTTTGCTTTCTGCCATAAGGGTGGTGTCATCTGCATATCTGAGGTTATGGATATTTTTCCCAGCAATCTTGATTCCAGCTTGTGCTTCATCCAGTCCAGCATTTCACATAATGTACTCTCCATATAAGTTAAACAAGCATGATGACAATATACTTGTATATTGACATAAGCCTTGACATATTCCTTTCCCAATTTAGAACCAGTCCATTGTTCCATGTCTGGTTCTAACTATAAAAAATGTCAAATCTCAAGCCTTGACATGAGCACATGATCTAAAATTACATCTTCACTGGTATAAGAAATTCTAAAATCAAAAATTAGAATAAAACCCCCAGCATGTCCTGAAGAAGCAAATGTAAGAATTCTATTAGGGGAGCTTCCACAACTTCTGGCATATAAAAGAAAAAATTCTGATGAAAATATAAGCACAAAATAATAACAATAATAAATTGCATTGAAGTAAAATACCATGAAAATCATTCAGGAGGCAAACACATGTAAAAAAAAGAGAATTAGTATCTCATGAACTCAGTATATCTGAAAAGCATAATCAAAAAATACTAAAAAATATATTTTAAATCATTAGAGTTTTTAAGGCATAGAAAAAATAATGAAGGTGCAGAACTATGTGAGTAATTATTAGGCAGATTTCAAAGGAAACCAAATAGAACTTCTAGAAATAAAGTGAAAGTGTTAATTGTTCAATCGTGTCCAACTCTTTGTGACCTCATGAACTGTAATCCCCCAAGCTCCTCTGTCCATGAAATTCTCTAGGCAAGAATACTAGAGTGGGTAGCTGTTCCCTTCTCCAAGGGATCTTCCCGACCAAGGGATTAAACTCAGGTCTCCAGCATTACAGGGAACTCTTTACCATCTGAGCCACCAGGGGAGCCCTCTAGAAATAAACATATATCTTAAAAATTACATTTTTAAAAGCATTGGCTATAAAAAGCAGCAGATAAAGATGGAAATTAGGGGGGAAATGTAGGAATAAAAAATGAGATCTCAAGATATTGTTGAAAATCAGGCAAGAATGATAAGGAGATGGAAAACATGAAGAATGTTACAATTAGAAGAGCCAACACACAATTATTCAGAGACGTAAAATAAGAGACTATAGAAAATGGAAGGAGATGGTGTCACTGGAAATGTTTAAACAAATAAGAGTGAAAAGCTTTGAAGAATTAAAGTATGCATGAGAATCTAATCCTGGGTGAGACGGGAAAAGCAGACCTCACCCTTTCTCTCCCACTTAATGATTCCAAACCTGGTATGGTTGGAGTATTTGAATGCATAGCGTATATGAGGACTCTGAAAATTAGGCAGTAGCAGGAAAACTGAGAAAGAAGACCAGAGTTTGGAGTACCACCACAGTGGCAGTGACTACTTCTAAGAAATATACCATCACTCAAGTCATAGACTGCCTCTGGGTGATACACACATGAGATAAAACTGAATATACTATAATGTCTTTGAAATCTCTCCAAGAAGGCTAGTCAAAACTCACAGTCTAAATCTGACAAGGCCAACTGCCTGCTCTAAAAAAAAAAAAAAAATGACGTGCTCTATAGTACTTAAAATTCAAAGCACTTAACAATATTCAAATGTTCAAGATATAATCTGAAATTATTTGGCATATGAAAAATGAAGGAAACTTCAACTTACATGAGAAAAATAAAATCAACATTTACCAATGCCAAGATAACATAGATGTTGGAATTATCTGAAAAAGACACTTAAAAGGCTATTTTAAAATACTCCATAAAATAAAGGCAAACACATGAAAAGATAGAAAGTGGCAGCAAATAAATAGAAGAGATTAAAAAAGAACAAAGTGGAAATTTTAGAAATGGAAAGCATAATAACCAAAATTTAAGAACTCATTAGAATGGGCTCAGTAACAGAATGAAGATGACAGAGGAAAGAGTTAGTGAGCTTAAATATAGATCAGATGAAATGATCCAATCAGAATAACAGAAACAAGTTTTTTTGTTTGGTTGATTTTTGGTTTTGCTTTTGTTTTGTTTGTTTGTACTTATGTGAATATAGAATATAGAAAAAGGAACCTGAGACAAAATAACCTTAATATAATCAGGGTCCCAGGAGAAGGGAAAGAGTTCAATAGCAAAAAAAAAAAAAAAAAAAGGAATATTTCAAGAAATAATGGCCTAACCGTTCTCAAATTTGCAAAAAGACATAAACAAGAGATTCAAGGAGCAGGGTGAATTCCAAATGGGATAAATGCAAAGGAATCTATGGCTAATCATATCATAATCAAACTGCTGAAAACAATAGAAATACAAAACTATCACAAAGAAAAAATTTTGAAAGCAAACAGAGAAAAATGACATATTACTTACAAGGACGCAACAATTTGGATGAATGCAGGCTTCTCATCAGAAACCATGAAGGCCAGAAAGAAGGGAATAACATATTTTAAATTGTGCAAAGAATTCTATAACTGGTGAAAATATTCTTCAGGAATAAAAATGAAGGGAAAGCATTCTCAGCCTAAGAAAATCTATAAGAACCAATTGCCAACAAACCTCTTCTAAGACACTGCTAAAGGAAGTCCTTCAGACAGAAAGAAATGATAATAGAAAGACAATCAGCATATCAGGAAAGAAGAAATAGAGATAGCAGTGGTAAATATCTGGATAAATATAACAGATTATTCTTCTCTTGAGTCTTATAAAATATATTTGATAGTGTTATTAGTTTTCTATTGCTGGTATAGCAAATTACCACAAACCAGTGCCTTGAAATAATACAATGATGATCTTATAGTACAGTAGATAAATCTAACACTAGTCACCAGGCTAAGTTCAAAGCATTGACAAAGCTGTATCCCTTTCTACAAGAGAATCCATTTCTACATCTTTCAACTTTTAGAGAGTCTCTGCATTCCTTGGCTCATTGCTCTCTTCTCCTATCCTCAAAGCCAGAAACAGTGGGCTAAGTCCTTCACACAGTACATTCTCTCTGATTCTCTGACTACAATTCAGAAAGGTCCTTAATTTCTAAGGATTTAATATGATGACCCTGGGGCTATTGCATAATCTAAGATAAGTTTTCACATGAAGGCTCTTTATCACATGCACAAAGTTCCCTTTCCATATTCCTGGATTCCAGTGATTAGAGTGTGGACATCTTTGGGAAGTCATTCTTCTGGCTACTATAATGACTGAAAGAAAATTTTAAAGTTCTCCAAAGTGATTTCAATGGGCGTATATTTAATACGCAAGACAATCACAACATAAAAAGATGAAGAAAAAGGGACCAATACAGTGGAAAAGTCTCTATATTTCAACTGAAGTGGTAACGTAAGTCTAAGTTGACACTGAAAAGGTAAGTATGCATATTGTATTCTCCAGAACACTGAAAGCTCAGCTGGTAAAGAATCTGCCTGCAATGCAGGAGACCTGGATTCCATCCCTGGGTTGGGAAGATCCACTGGAGAAGGGAATGGTTACACACTTTAGTATTCTAGCCTGAAGAATTCCATGGCCTGTATAGTCCATAGGGTCACAAAGAGTTGGACACAACTGAGCGATTTTCACACTCACACATAAAAAGAGATATAGTTTAAAGACACAAGATTTAAAAATGAAATATTAAAAACATTCAGATAACTTGAAAGAAGACAGGAAATGGATTAAGTGAGGAACAGACAAATGAAGCAACAAAGTGAAAAGAAATAACCTAGAAAACCAAAATCCAAACATATACACATTGCACTAAATGTAAATGAACTAAAAGCGCAACAATTAAAAGACCAAAATTGTCAGAATGGACTTGAAAAATGTACCCCAACTATTGGCTGTTACAAGATACTTATTTCAAATATAATATGGAAGATCTAAGGCAAAGTATTAAGAAAAGATATACAGATATACAGACATTCATGTTTGATTCAAACATCAATCAAAAGAAAGTTAGAGTGGCTATATTAATATCAGAAAAACTAAATCTAGAGCAAAGAAAATTACCAGACATAAAGAGATACATTACATGAAAATAAATGGTCAATTCACAAAGAAGACATAACAATCCTACGTGTGCATGCACCTAGTAACAAAACTTCCAAGTACATGAAACCCAAGAGAAATTGTGCCAGAACTGAAGGAAGATATAAGAAAATACAAAATTATATTCAGAAACTCCCCACATTCCACTCTCATAATCAATGAAAATCTCCAGTATCAGAGAGTTTCAGTGCCAAATCTCACCAAACATTTAAAGAAAAAAAAAACAGCATCACATAAACTTTCCAAAAAATAGAAGAGGAGGGAATATTTCCCAACTCTTTTAATGAGATTCACATTACTCACACCAAAATCAGCCAAAGCCACTATAAAACAAAAAAGGAAATTAGAACATAGACACAAAATACAGCTTTTGAACACACAGAATGTATCTTTTGAACATACATGTAAAATCCTTACAAAATATTGGTAAATCCAATCTGGCAAACTGTAAAAAAAATTATAAATTGCAATGAAGTAGGGTTTATCCCAGGAATACAAGGTTAAGTCATGTATTTTAATCAATCAGTGTAATCCACCTCATTTAAATCTAAAGAAGATACATTATGTGGTCATATCAATTGATGCAAGAAAAGCATTTGACAAAATTGAACGACTACTGATGATAAACTGAATAACGAACTACAAAGTAAAAGTAGAAGGAACCTTCCTCAATACAGTAAAAGATATTTTAAAAGATTCTACATTAACAAGGTAACGTTAGGTTGAAGTTTCTAATCAATGCAGTGAGCCAAGAAATAAAAGTCATTAAATTAGAAAGGAAGAAATGATTTTTCCTTAGATGATTTTGCATCTACATTTAAAAATTTGCTACTAGAATTAGTGAGTTTAGCAGTGTTACCAGACCAACATGAAGAAACAAATTTTGTTTCTATATGTTAGCAAGGAATAACTGAAAATATAAATTAAAAAGCTATACCATTTTATAATAGCATTAAAAATATAAAATATTCATGGAAAAATATGAATATACACAATATTTTATATAGAAGATGACAAAATTTTGCTGAATGAAATTAAAGAAGACCTAAATTGATGAAAAGATTTATAATCCTCATTAATTAGAAGAGTTAACATTTTTAAGGTATCAGTTATACTCATCTTTATCTACAGATTCAAGACAATCAAAATGTCAGTGGGCTTTTTGGTAGCAATTAACAATAGTTGTATAAGAAATACCACTCAGTCATAAAAAGAACAAAATAATGCCATTTGAAGCAACATGGATGGAACCAGAGATTATCAACTAAGTGAAGCAAATCAGAAAGAGAATGACAAATACAATATGATATCACTTATGTGTGGAATCTATAATATGACACAAATGAACCTATTTGTGAAATAGAAACAGAATCACAAACATAGAGAAAAGACTGAGTGTTGCCAAGGGGAAGAGGATTGAGGAAAGGATATAGTAGGAGGTTGGTGTTAGCAGATATAAGCTTTTATACAGACAGTGGATAAACAACGTCTTACTGTAAAGCACAAGGAACTATATTCAATGCCGAGTGATAAACCATGGAAAAGAATATGAGAAAAAGAATGTATAAGTGTATATAGAAGAGGTGGCAAGGATACACAGAACTATATAAAAAAGGTCTTAATGACCCGGATAACAGTGATGGTGTGTAACTCACCTAGAGCCAGACATCCTGAGTGTGAAGTCAAGTGGGCTTTAGGAAGTATTACTATGAACTAAGCTAGTGGAGGTGACAGAATACCAGCTGAGCAATTTAAAACCCTAAAATATGATGGTGTTAAAGTGCTGCTCTCAATATGTCAGCAAATATGGAAAACTCAGCAGTGGTCACAGGACTAGAAAGGGTCAGTTTTCATTCCAATCCCAAAGAAGGTCAATGTCAAAGAATGTTCAAACTACCATACAATTGCACTCACTCTACACACTAACAAGGTTATGCTCAAAATCCATCAAGCTGGGCTTCAGCAGTATGTGAACTGAGTACTTCCAGATGTACAAGCTGGGTTTATAAAAGGCAGAGGAACCAGAGATCAAACTGCCAACATTCACTGGATCATGGAAAAAGCAAGGGAATTCCAGAAAACGTTTACTTCTGCTCATTGACTATGCTAAAGCCTTTGACTGTGTGGATCACAACAAACTGTGGAAAACTGTTAGAGAGATAGAAGTGCCAGACCACCTTACCTATCTCCTAAGAAACCTGTATGCGGGTCAAGAAGCAAAAGTTAGAAGTGGACATGGAACTATGGACTGGCTCCAAATTGGGAAAGGAGTACATCAAGGTTGTTTATTGTCACCCTGCTTATTTAACTTAAATGGAGCGTACATCATTCGAAATTCCAGGCTGGATGAAGCTCAAGCTGGAATCAAGATTACTGGGGAAATATCAATAACCTCAGATACGCAGATGATACCACCTTTATGGTGTGTCATAAAGAGTGTGACGCACCAAAGAGCCTCCTGATGAAGGTGAAAGAGGAGGGTGAAAAGCTGGCTTAAAACTCAACATTTAGAAAATGAAGACCATGGCATCCAGTCCCATCACTTCATGGCAAATAGGTGGGGGAACCATGGAAACAGTGACAGACTTTATCTTTGGAGGCTCCAAAATCACTGCAGATGGTCACGGCAGCCATGAAATTAAAAGAGGCTTCCTTCTTGGAAGGAAACCTATGACAAACCTGGACAGTGTATACCTTTGCAAAAAAAAGGTCCATATAATCAAAGCTACAGTTTTTCCAGTAGTCATGTATGGATGTGAGAGTTAAACTATAAAAAAAGCTGAGCCCCAAAGAATTGACTTTTGAACTGTGGTGTTGGAGAAGACTCTTGAGAGTCCCTTGGACAGCAAGGAGATCCAGCCAGTCCATCCTAAAGGAAATCAGTCCTGAATATACAGTGGAAGGACCGATGCTGAAGCTGAAACTTCATAATTTTGGTCACCTGATGTGAAGAACTGACTCATTTGAAAAGACCCTGATGCTGGGAAAGACTGAAGGCGGGAGGAGAAGGGGAGACAGAGGATGAGATCACGGACGCAATGGACATGAGTTTGACTAAACTCCAGGAGTTGGTGATGGACAGGGAGGCCTGGTGTGCTGCAGTCCATGGAGTCGCAAAGAGTCAGACATGACTGAGCAGCTGAACTGAACTGATGGTTTCCCCAGTAGTCATGTATGGATGTGAGAATTGGACCATAAAGAAGGCTGAGCACCAAAGAAATGATGTTCTGAACTGTGGTGCTAGAGAAGACTCTTGATAGTCCCTTGGATTGTACGGAGATCAAACCAGTCAATCCTAAAAGAAATCAACCCTGAATATTCATTGGAAGGACTGTTGGTGAAGATGAAGTTTCAATACCTTGGCCACCTGATTCAAAGAGCCAACTCACTGGAAAAGACCCTGATGCTGAAAATGATTGAAGGCAAAAGGAGATAAGGGTGGCAGAGAATGAGATGGTTAAACAGAATCACTCACTCTTCAGACAGAAAATTGAGCAAATTCAAGAGACAGTGGAGGACAGAGGAGCCTGGCATGTTGCAGTTCATGGGGTGGAAAAAGTCAGGCGATACTTAGCAAATGAACAACAATTATATATATATATATATATATATATATATATATATATATATATATATCTGAATCACTTTGCTCTATAGCAATAATTGACTCAGTTCAGTTCAGTTCAGTTCAGTTGCTCAGTCGTGTCTGACTCTGCGACCCCATCAATTGCAACACGCCAGGCCTCCCTGTCCATCACCAACTCCCGGAGATCACTCAAACTCACATCCATCGAGTCAGTGATGCCATCCTGCCATCTCACCCTCTGTCATCCCCTTCTCCTCCTGCCCCCAATCCCTCCCAGCATCAGAGTCTTTTCCAATGAGTCAACTCTTCTCATGAGGTGGCCAAAGTACTGGAGTTTCAGCTTTAGCATCATTCCTTCCAAAGAAATCCCAGGCCTGATCTCCTTTAGAATGGACTGGTTGGATCTCCTTGCAGTCCAAGGGACTCTCAAGAGTCTTCTCAAACAAACACCACAGTTCAAAAGCATCAATTCGTTGGCGCTCAGCTTTCTTCACAGTCCAACTCTCACATCCATACATGACCACTGGAAAAAGCATCCTTTTTATCTATCTTTTTGTCTATCCTTGACTAGACAAACCTTTTTTGGCAAAGCAATGTCTCTGCTTTTCAATATGCTATCTAGGTTGGTCATAACTTTCCTTCCAAGGAGTAAGCATCTTTTAATTTCATGACTGCAATCACCATCTGCAGTGATTTTGGAGCCCAAAAAAATAAAGTCTGACACTGTTTCCACTGTTTCCCCATCTATTTCCCATGAAGTGATGGGACCAGATGCCATGATCTTCAGTTTCTGAATGTTGAGCTTTAAGCCAACTTTTTCACTCTCCACTTTCACTTTCATCAAGAGGCTTTTTAGCAGTCCATGGGATCGCAAATAGTTGGATACGACTGAGTGGCTGAACTGAGAGTATTTTCATTATCTTATTTCAAGCTCGCAGGGCATTTGGTCCTGTCTAAAATGTTCATGACATTTAGTCCGTAACAAAAGATCCTTGATATTCCATCCTGTTCCAAAAACCATCTGGCATGAACCAAAATATACTCCTGAATATTTTGTATGGGACCAAATGCCAAGGATCCTCTGGCATAGAACAAATGTCTTACAGATATTTTGGACAGGATCAAATGTCTGCTAACCAACTTCAAGATTATACTATAAAGCTTAAGTACACAGGATGGTCTGGTATTGGGATATATCTACCAGTAGAATTAAATAAGAATATAGGAATAGACTCATATATATATATATATATATATATATATATATATGAGTTATTGCTATTTTACAAAGGCAACTAGATATTTCAATGGAGAAAGGATTTTTTTAACAATGATACTTGAACAATTGGACATCTGTATGGAAAGGAAGGAAAGGAAGATAAGAGGGAGGAAAAAGACGGAGAAGCAGGGGAGGGAGAGAGGAGACAGTATGAAAGGGAAGGAGAGGAGAGGAGAGGGGAGAAGAAAGGAGGAAGGGAGAGAAATCTTATCTACAGTCTTTATCTTGCACCATATACAACAATTTACCTGAAGTGGACCATAATCTTAGGTATAAAAGCTAAAACTTTAAAACTTTTAGAAGGAAACATAGTTGAAAATCTCTGTGACTTGGGTTAGGCAAAGATTACTTAAGCAGCACACAAAACTTACATTCATTAAAAGAACTGATAAATTGTGCTTCAAAATTTAAAACTAACTTTTTGGAAGACATCATTAAGAAAATTAAGACAAAATACAGAATATAAGAAAATATTTGCAAACCATATATCAAATAAATGACTCATATTCACATTATTAATATATGGGCTTCCTTGATGGCTCCGGGTAAAGAATCCACCTGGCAATGCAGGATACACAGGAGACTCACATTCGATCCCTGGGTGGGGAAGATCCTGTGGAGGACGAAATGGCAACCCACTTCAGTATTCTTGTCTGGAGAGTCCCTTGGACAGAGGAGCCTGGTGGGCTACAATCCACAGTTGCAAAGAATTGGACATGACTGGGTGACTAAGCATACACACATGCATTCATATTGTATAAAGAAGTCATACTTCAGTAAGACAAAGTTTTTAATTTAAGAAGAAAACAGCCAAAATATTTAAATGGTGCTGCACTCAGACACTCTGTCATGTCCAACTCTTTGCAACCCCATAGGCTGTAGCCTACCAGGCCCCTCTGTTTATGGGATTCTTCCAGTAAGAATACTGGAGTAGAGTGCCATTTTTTTCCTCCAAGGGATCCTCCCGACCCAGGGGTCAAGCCTGCATCTCTTACATTTCCTGTACTGGCAGGCAGATTCTTTACCACTAGTGCCACCTGGGAAGCCCAAATGTTTAAATAGACGATTTACCAAGAGAAGATACAGATGGCAAAAAGAAAGTCATGAAAAGTGCAATATCGGCAGTCATTAAAGAAGCACAAATTAAAACCACAATGAGGGGCACACTTATTAAAATAGTTAAAATTAAAAGGACTGAGAATTCCAAGTGCCAATAAGATACAAAGTGGCATGAACTCTTACACTTTATTGGAGGGAATCAAATGATACTCAAGAGAAATGAAAACAGAGACTCATAGTAGCTTTATAAATTTTAACCAAATGTAGAAAGAACCCAAATGTCCACAGACTAAATTTTGGTAAATTCATACAATGGAACATGATCCATCATTGAAAAGCAATGAACTCCTAAAACACTTTCATGTGCTGCTGACTATGACAAATTCGGGATGATAAGAGGGTGATTCCTGACTCATTTTCTCATTTCCTTCATTTTATATTAAGAATCATCAGAGAACCTTGGTTTCTATTCCAGGGCTCAAGATAGAGTGGCTCAGATTTATTTAACCAACCATAGACTCTTAACATCTTCCTTGCCCCACGTGTCATTTGAAAGGACTCAACACTCCAAGATTGCTGGGAGAAATATCAATAACCTCAGATATGCAGATGACACTACCCTTATGGCAGAAAGTGAAGAAGAACTAAAGAGCCTCTTGATGAAAGTTAAAGAGGAGAGTGAAAAAGTTGGCTTAAAGCTCAACATTCAGAAAACTAAGATCATGGTATCTGGTCCCATCACTTCAAGGGAAATAGATGGGGAAACAGTGGAAACAGAGGCTGACTTTATTTTTCTGGGCTCCAAAATCACTGCAGATGGTGATTGCAGCCATGAAATTAAAAGACGCTTACTCCTTGGAAGGAAAGTTATGACCAACCTAGACAGCATATTAAAAAGCAGAGACATTACTTTGTCCACAAAGGTCTGTTTAGTCAAGGCTATGCTTTTTCCAGTGGTCATGTATGGATGTGAGAGTTGGACTATAAAGAAAGCTGAGTGCAGAAGAATTGATGCTTTTGAACTGTAGTGTTGGAGAAGACTCTTGGGAGTCCGTTGGACTGCAAGGAGATCCAACCAGTCCATCCTAAAGCAGATCAGTCCTGGGTGTTCATTGGAAGGACTGATGTTGAAGCTGAAACTCCAATACTTTGGCCACCTGATGCGAACAGCTGACTCAATGGAAAAGGCCCTGATGCTGGGAAAGATTGAGGGCAGGAGGAGAAGGGGATGACAGAGGATGAGATGGTTGGATGGCATCACCGACTCAATGGACATGGATTTGGGTGGACTCTGGGAGCTAGTGCACAGGGAGGCCTGGCATGCTGTGGTTCACGGGGTCGCAAAGAGTCGGACACAGCTGAGCAACTGAACTGAACTGAACACTCCAAGAAATTTTTGGTGAGGTTTTGTCAAAGCAACAGAATCACAGATTATAACAGAATGATTCTAAAAGTAGAATTAAACTAGAAGGGGTACAAAAACATGAAAGGAGACTGATAACACTAAAATAGCAAAAAAGAAAAAATATAAAAGAATAAAGATTAGTAAAAGCAGCATCTCAAAATGAGAATGATTATGTAAAATATGGGGAAAAAAAGAGCGGTAAATGAGAAAAGAGAATTTACTTAACAAAGATGCCTTTCCTGCCAAAGTACCCTCATTGTGACAGTAGAAGGGAAAAGAAATACCATACCCCTCTGGGACATGGAAGAAGGTTAGGTTTCAGTCAACATTTTTTATATTCTACCCATGCTTTGAACCACTCACAAAACCTAACTGAAACTCTCTAAGAAAAATAAGGGAAGTTAGTGCTTCAAATCCAGTTCTAGGAGCAGCATAGCAAAAAGAAACAAGTTGGAACTTGATGAGGAGCTTGGAGTCAAGGCCCTGGCCCAGCACCTCTTTCCTGAGCCAAACACAACTTCCCTCCATCCAGATAGCATAATAACGATCCCAGGACTGCAGGTGGTCAAGTCTAGCTATCCCAGGACTGCAGGCGGTCAAGCCTACTTTGAAAATTGCTGTGTGATATATAAATGCTAGTTCCCCTGTTGTCACATTGAACTGTGCCACATCAAGGTTGGCCTGTTTCTGTCATTCCTCTTTGTGATTCAGTTAACATAATGCAAAATACCATGAATTAAAATCAGTCTGTGAGAACAGGCAAGGAAAACAGAACTGAATATGTGTAAATGGTTAACTAAATAGCACTATTTGCTAGTGAGTCTTGTGGGTTGAAATATATATATGTGTGTGTGTATATATATATATATATATTAATTTTACATATATACATATATAGTTCTGAGACGAGGACTGACTTACTGGCTTATCAAATGTTTCTAGTCTGCAAGAGCCATGCGTCATCGGCTTAAAAACATATTCCACCATGCAGCCCTTATTTTTACCTGCCAATAGGCAAGCAGATTGAGCATTGGTTGCTTTTGCCAATACGCTGCAGCACTTAGTGTTCATTTGAATAGAATAAAGCATCCATGTGGACTCAGCTGGTCTGCTGGCTTCTGGCCTTGCTCAAAATTTTCTGTTAAAGGAGAGGGCTTTGCCTATAAGAGACAAAGTAACTTTCCCCAGGAAGGCTAAAGGTGAGAATATTCCTAATGATATCCTGCAGCCAACTTTACTTATATCAGATTTTCCCCTTCATCTTGTAAACGTAACTCCAGAAATGGTAAATATAGAAGTCATTAAAAATTCCATTTTCAAAGGAAGATTTTTACTTGATTCTGCCTCTGCTATCAGCAAAAATCATTCTCCTTTTCTAAGGTTATTCATAGCCCACATCTTCAAGGAAATTTATTAAGTTCAGGCCTCAAGACACAATAATTCAAAATCTTTTCTGACTCATCACATAATTCTTAGTGCTTAGCTACTGACATTAGAATTTTCTTTTTGATGAACATATAGTTACTAGATGGAAAGGCCAGACAAGCCAAGTCCAAATGCAAGGCTTGAGAACAAGGATAAGTTTATGTTAGTGTCTTAAAGAGGCTGGGAGGAACCCAGATTCAGCATGAGCCTGGCCAAAGTGTCTATTCACACATATCATCAAATCCTCTGACAGGAAGAAAAACCTCAAGAGTTATGTCACCCTGACAGAGACAGACTCTATCTCCACCTTTACTGTCTTGGCTGAAAGCTGGAGTTGAGAAGGCAAAGAGGAAGACAGAACTGCTGAGTGAGCAGGGAAATAAATGCGTTCATGGTGCATTGGGTCTTCAGGTCATCCTCCTCCTTTCCCTGTATGAGCTGACTTGCCTTCACAGAATCAGGGACTTGCTGGGAATACTGGCTATCATTCATGGTCATTTAGTAAGAAAGCTTGGAAAGTTCTCATTTTACAAACCAAGATGCAGACAAGTCAAGCAATCTGTTCAAAAAAATCACACAACTAATTAATTTCAAAGCTACCACATAAGCCTCATTCTCCTAATTTAGTCATTTATACAATAGATATTTCTCCATGCCTCAGAAGACTCTTGAGGGTCCCTTGCACAGCAAGGAGAAAAACCAGTCAATCCTAAAGGAAATCAACCCTGAATATTCATTGGAAGGATTGATGCTGAAGCTGAGCCTCCAATACTTCGGCCACCTAATGCAAAGAGTCAATTCATTGGAATAGACCCTGATTTTGGGAAAGATTGAGGGCATGAGGAGAAGGGGACGGCAGAAGATGAGATGGTTGGATGGCATCACTTAGTTTTTTAAGGCATCATTTAGTTTTTAAAGGAATCTCCATATGGTTCTTCATAGTGGCTGTATCAATTTACATTCCCTGCAACAGTATAGATGGGTTCCCTTTGCTCTATATCCTCTTCAGCATTTATTGTTTATAGATTTTTTTTGATCATGACCATTCTGACTAGTGTGAGGTAATATCTCATTGCAGTTTTGATTTGCATTTCTCTAATAATTAGTAATATTGAACATGTTTTCTTGTGTCATCTGTATATCTTCCTCAGGAAATGTCTATTTAGATCTTCAGCCTAGTTTTACATTGGGTTTTTTTTTTTTTTAATATAGAGCTGCATGAGTTATTTGTATACTTTGGAGATTAATGCCTTGTCAATTGCTTAATTTTACAAATATTTCTCCCATTCTGAGAATTATCTCCTCATTTTGTTTATGGTTTCCTTTTCTGTGCAAAGGCTTTTAATTTTAATTTGGTCCCATTTGTTTATTTTTGCTTTTATTTTCATTACTCTGGAGGTGGATCAAGAAGATCTTGCTGTGATTTGTCAGAGAGTGTCCTACCTATGTTTCCCTCTAAGAGTTTTATAGTATTTGGACCTATGTTGAGGTCTTTAACCCATTTTGAGTTTATCTTTGTGTATGGTGTTTGAAATTATTCTAATTTCAATCATTTACATGTAGCTGTCCAGTTTTCCAGAGCCACTTATTGAAAAGACTGTCTTTTCTCCACTGTATATTCTCGCATCCTTTGCCATAGATTAGGTGAAAATAGGTACGTGGGTTTCTCTCTGGACCTTCTCTCTTGTTCCATGAATCTATGTTTCTGTTTTTGTGCTAGTTGTTGCTGTTGTTCAGTCACTAAGTTGGGTCTGATTCTTTGCGACTCTATGGACTGCAGCACACCAGGCTTCCCTGTCCTTCACTATCTCCCAGAGGTTGTTCATACTTAGGTCCACTGAGTGGGTGATGCCATCCAACCATCTCACCCTCTGTTGGCTCCCTCTCCTTTGTGCCCTTTTTGTGCCAGTACCACACTGTACTGTGGCTTTGTGGTCTCCTCTGAAGTCAGTGGGCCTGACTGCTCCAGCTCCATTTTTCTTTCTGAAGGTTGCTTTGGCTGTCAGGGTCCTTTGTGCTTCCATACAAACTGTAAAAGTAAAAATCTGTGGAAAATGCTATTGGTAATTTGATGGGTGCTGCCTTACAGCAGTAGATTGCCTTGGATAGTATAGTCCTTTTGACAATATTGATTCTTCCAAAGAACATAGTATATCTCTCCATCTCTTTGTACCATCTTCGATTTCTTTCATCAAGGTCTAACAGATTTTTGAGTACAGGTCATTTGCCCCCTTAGGTAGATTTATTCCTAGATATTTTATTCTTTTTAATGCAATGATAAATAAGATCTTTTCTTTATTTTCTCTTTCTCATCTTTCATTGTTACTGTATAGAAATGAAACAGGATTCTGGGTATTTATTTTGTATACTGCAACTTTACCAAATTAATTTTTTTTCTTTTATTATTATTATTATTTTACTTTACAATATTGTATTGGTTTTGCCATACATCAACATGCATCCACCACAAGTGTACACGTGTTCCCCGTCCTGAACCCCCTCCCACCTCCCTCCCCATACCATCCCTCTGTGTCATCCCAGTGCACCAGCCCCAAGCTTCCTGTATTTTGCATCGAACCTGGACTGGCGATTCATTTCTTATATGATATTATACATGTTTTAATGCTGTTGATGAGCTCTAGTAGTTTTCTGGTTGCATCTTTAGGGTTTTCTAGGTATAGTATCATGTCATATGCAAACAGTAAAAGTTTTATTTCTTTTCCAATTTGGATTTGTTTTATTTCTTTTTCTTCTCTGACTGCCATGGCTAGGACTTTCAAAACTATCTTGAATAAATATGTCTAGAGTAGACATCTTTCTTAATCATTTTAGGGGTAATGCTCTGAGCTTTTCACCATTGAGCATGATGTATACTTTGGCCACCTGATGCAAAGAACTGACTTACTGGAAAAGACCCTGATGCTGAGAAAGATTGAAGGCAGGAGGAGAAGGGGATGACAGAAGATGAGATGGTTGGATGGCATCACCAACTCAATGGACATGAGTTTGAGTAAGCTCCAGGAGTTTCTGATGGACAGGGAAGCCTGGTGTGCTGCAGTCCATGGGGTCACAAAGAGTCGGGCACAACTGAGTGACTGAACTGAAGATAGTTGTGGGTTTGTCATACATGGCTTTATTATGTTGAGGTAGGTTCCCTCTATGCCCACTGTCTGGAGAATATTTATCATAAATCAGTGTTGAATTTTCTAAAAAACTTTTTCTGCATATATTGAGCTGATCGTATGATTTTTATTTTTCAACTTGTTAATTGCTATATTACATTGACTGATTTGTGTATACTGAGAAATCCTTGCATCCCTGGGATGAATCCTGCTTGATCATAGTGTATGATCCTTTTAACGTGTTGTTGTTTTTGGTTTGCTAATACTTTGATGAGGATTTTTGCATCTCTGCTCATCAATGACATTGGCCTGTAATTTTCTTTTTTTGTAATATCTTTGTCTGTTTTTAGTATTAAAGTGATGATGGCCTTGTAGAATGAGCTTGGAAGTATTCATTCCTCTGCAATTTTTGAAAGAGTTTGAGAAAGGTTGGTGCTAACTCTTCTCTTAATGTTGTATAGAATTTGCCTGCGAAGCAATCTGGTCCTGGACTTTCATTTGTTTGAAGTTTTTTAATCATAGTTTCAATTCATACTTGAGATTGATCTGTTCATATATTCTATTTTTTCCTGGTTCAGGGTTGTAAGGTTGTACCTCTGTAAGAATCTGTCCATTTCCTCTATATTGTCCAATTTATTGGCATACAGTTGCTTGTAGTACTCTCATGATCCTTTGTATTTCAGTGGTGTCACTTGTAATTTCTCCTTTTTCATAGTCCTCTCCCTTTTTTTCTTGATGAGTCTGGCTACAGGTTTATAAATTTTGCTTATCTTCTCAAAGAATCATCCTTTAATTTTATTGATCTTTGTTTTTATTTTCTTCATCTCTAGGTATTTCTATTCTGATCTTTATGATTTTTTTCTTTCTAGTAACTTTGGGTCTTGCTTGTTCTTTTTTCCCTAGTCTCTTTGGGTATAAGTTGCTAAGTAAGGTTGTATAGCTGAGATTTTTCTTGTTTCCTAAAGTAAGATTGTATTGCTATAAACTTCCCTCTTAGAACTGCTTTCACTGTGTCCCATAGGTTTTGGATCATTGTATTTTCATTGCCACGTGTCTCTAGGTATTATTTTATTTCCTCTTTGATTTCTTCAGTTATCCATTTTTTTTTTAGTAAAATGTTTGCCCTTCATGTTTTTGTGTATTTTACAGGTTTTTTTTTTCCTGTAATTGATTTCTAATCTCATACCATTGTGGTCAGAAATGATGCTTGATATTATTTCAGCTTTCTTAAATTTACAAGACTTGACTGTGACCCAAGATGTGGTCTATCCTGGAGAATGTTTCATGTGCACTTGAGAAGAAAGTGTATTCTGCTGCTTTTGGATGGAATGTCCCGCGAATATCAATTAAGTCCATCTGTTCTAATGTTTCATTTAAGACTTGTGTTTCTTTATTAATTTCCTATCTGGGTGATCTGTCCATTGGTGTCAGTGGGGGATTAAAGTCCACTATTACTATGTTACTGTTGATTTCCCCCTTTTTTGACTGTTAGCATTTGCCTGGTATATTGAGGTGCTCCTATGTTGGGTGCATGTATAACTGTCATATCTTCTTCTTGGATTGATTCATTGACCATTATATAGTATCCTTCTTTGTCTCTTGTAACAGTCTTTATTTTAGACTCTCACTTACATGGGGGTCTCTCTTGTCCTTTTAGGTGTCCAAGGTTCCCTGCTTGTATTCAGCAGGTGCGCTGTGAGAACTGTTCCATTTGTATTCTTGATACATCTGTGGGGAAAGACGAACTCCATGTCCTCCTAACTCCTCCACCATCTTGCCAGACCTCTCACTGATCTATGCTCAATAGCTACAGCAGTGCGTGGCACATTGTAGGTGTCAGTAAATATGTTGATTACTCAAATAACATATATAAACACACCTAGTATGTGTTGGGCATATAGTAAGCATTCAATAAAATGGTAGCTATTATTACTTAGTTTTTACTAGAGTGTTTAAGCTTTCTATCAACAGGACATAATCCTTAAGGGCATGTAAAACCTCCTCAGTATCTTCTACAGATCATTCTACATAATTGCTAAGATGTAGCAAAAGCCCCCTTGTTCATGTTCGGATCACTGTTATACATTCAAAATGGGTTCAACATATGATTTTTTCCCTAAAGTCTAAGGTCTAAGGTCTCAGTTTCTAAGCAAAACTTCTTGTATAAAATTAGCAGCAGTTCCGTAACACAAATTTTTTTAGCAACAAAAAGGAATTGACAACTTACTTTTGCTTGCTATTTATCTTAGTACTTCAGGCTCTTATTGATTATACATAAAAACGTGCCTCAAAATGCCTCCAATTTAGGATGAAGCATGGAAATTCATTTCATTTTCTTCAGTTTCCTCTCTCTCCCCCAGAAAACTGCATCAATATGACTAGCAACCATTTTTTCAACATTACAGTCATATTTTCAATCTTTTTGCCTACTTCCTTTATCCACACATCAAATTTTTTTTCCTTTGGTTTAACTATTGTAGCATCTTGTTTCTTCCTATAGACTAAGTACAATTATTATTATTATATTATTATTTATCATCATCAAACTATTACAGATGAAGAAACCAAAGCATAGAGAAATTAGGCAAACTGCCTAAGGTCATATCAAGTAAGGGGCACAATTGGAATATGAAACACAGCAATTTGATTCCAACATCCAAACCCTTTTTTAAAACTTTGTAACCATAGAGAGGATGTCAGTTTAACTCTTTGGAAGTTCATATACCAAAGAAACTTGTTTTTCGTGACACTCTATCAGCACATGTACTAGCTTGCTAGGGTGGCCATAACAAATTACCACAAACTAGGTTGCTTAAGACAAAGAAACTTCTGTCACAGGTCTGGAAAGTAGAAGTCTGAAATCGAGGTGATGCTCTGAAGCCTCTAGAGGAGGATCCTTTTGCTTCTTCTAGTTTCTAGGAGCCTCAGGTACTCCTTGGTTTGTGGTTGCATAACTCCAGTCTCTGCATCTGAGACCAAACTCTTTATCAGTTCTTTCTATAAAACCTCTCTGAGCCTAAGTTAAATACATCAAGTTCTTTTCAGCTCCAAAATTCTATTATTCTAAACAAAACAGACAAATTAACCCTTCAAATATTTACTAATTGTCCATAATCATATAATCATAATTTTTCTAATAATAATTTAGCATAAAAGAGTCTCTTTCACTTAAATGACAATTGTTAACATTATTTTAACACAATTAAGTGAAGAGATGGGAATACCAGGTCACCTGACCTGCCTCTTGAGGAACCTGTATGCAACTCAGGAAGCAGCAGTTAGAACTGGGCATGGAACAACAGACTGGTTCCAAATAGGAAAAGGAGTACGTCAAGGCTGTATATTGTCACTCTGCTTATTTAACTTATATGCAGAGTACATCATGAGAAACACTGGGCTGGAGGAAACACAGCTGGAATCAAGATTGCCGGGAGAAATATCAGTAACCTCAGATATGCAGATGATACCACCCTTATGGCAGAAAGTGAAGAACTAAAGGGCCTCTTGATGAAAGTGAAAGAGGAGAGTGAAAAAGTTGGCTTAAAGCTCAACATTCAGAAAACTAAGATCATGGCATCCAGTCCCATCACTTCATGGCAAATAGATGAGGAAACAGTGACAGACTTTATTGTTTTGGGCTCCAAAATCACTGCAGATGGTGACTGCAGCCATGAAATTAAAAGACACTTACTCTTTGGAAGGAAAGTTATGACCAACCTAGACAGCATATTAAAAAGCAGAGACATTACTTTGCCAACAAAGCTCCATCTAGTCAAGGCTATGGTGTTTCCAGTAGTCACACATGGATGTGAGAGTTGGACTATAAAGAAAGCTGAGCACCAAAGAATTGATGCTTTTGAACTGTGGTTTTGGAGAAGACTCTTAAAGAGTCCCTTGGACTGCAAGGAGATCCAACCAGTCCATCCTAAAGGAGATCAGTCCTGGGTGTTCATTGGAAGGACTGATGTTGAAGCTGAAACTCTAATACTTTGGCCACCTGATGCGAAGAGCTGACTCATTTGAAAAGACCCTGATGCTGGGAAAGATTGAGGGCAGGAGAAGGGGACGACAGAGGATGAGATGGTTGGATGGCATCACTGGCTCAATGGACCTGGGTTTGGGTGGACTCCGGGAGTTGGTGATGGACAGGGAGGCCTGGCATGCTGCAGTTCATGGGGTTGCAAAGAGTCAGAGATGACTGAGTGACTGAGCTGAACTGAACTGAACTGAAGTACTTCTGAGATCTAATGGGTACTTCTTTCCTATGCAGAGTAGGTAGATGTTGCAAGTCAGAAGTATTGCAGAGCAACACTGTACTATCTTCAACTTAGCTGGCTAAGGTTTGAGACTGTTGATGTTGTTTAGTCACTAAATCATGTCCAAATCTTAGCTGCGCTCTTGTTCTAAGCACCTAAGCAAGCCTAACAGCTGGGTCTCCCAAGCCTTCTGATTGTGAATGTCCATATAGCACCTTGAACAATGGGGATACCAGTTATATTTGAACCTTCAAAAGCTTCTTCCTGCCCTTGGGACAGTGTCCAAAACCCTAAACCTGCCTACAGAAGATTTGTTCAAACTGTCTGTGGTGACAGACTAATTTTTTCCCAGTTTTATTGAAGTGATGGACAAATTTTTATTTCTAAACCATCATGAATCAACAGATTAGAGATTCAAAATTTTATATTTGTAAACTATAATAAAATGAACTTCTAGAAAAAAAATTTTTTAAGGCATAGAAACTCAACAGACCTAAAATTACATTTCAATAGATCTAATCAGAACAGACATAAAAGAGAAAAATTATAGAAACTATGCACATTGTTTATAGAAAACTTTCACATAGGAGATTAAAATGGAGAATTGTTGATTATGTGCATAACTTTTGTTATTCACAATCATAAAGAACAAAATTTATAAAGAAAATAGAAATCCCCTGTATTAAATTGCTTTACACACGCTTTGAATGAACACTGCATATATCAACAGTTGAATGTTTTCTGCTTGTTAACTTATCTGGGTTGGATTGATGACAATGCTGCTCTCAGGGGATAGCATACATCTATGTCTTGTTTTATTAACACTCATCATAGAGAAATCAGTCCTACATGATATACTGGCAGGAATGGAAGAAAATGAGTCACTGTAAGCTCAGGATATTTGTTCTTAATTTTTATCTAATGTGAAGCAAATGATGTATATTTTCAAAATTCATCTTTAATTCTTTATCAGTAAATAGTTACAACAATTTGTCATGTAAAGTCATGGCTAAACCTACATCATTTTTCAAAAATGGAAAGGAAAGTTGGATCCACTACTATTTATGCATAGGTCTTCTTTTGATATAAAGTAAAATCCCATAACTTCTATCAAATTTGTAAAGTATTCACAGATGTCAAGTGGGGCTTCCCTGGTAGCTCAGCTGGTAAAGAATCCACCTGCAATGCAGAGGACCCCTGTTCAATTTCTGGGTTGGGAAGATCCACTGTAGAAGGGATAGGCTACCCACTCCAGTATTCTGGCCTGGAGAATTCCATGGACAGAGGAGCTTGGTGGGCAACAGTCCATGGGGTCACAAAGAGTCAGACACAACTGAGTGACTTTCACTTTCACAAATGTCAAAATTACAAGATCAGTTATGCCATCAATATTTTTTGTTAAACTGTGGAATAATTGAAAAGAAACTGTTCTTCTAAGCTTCAAACTCTTAATTGTACCCTTCAGTGTTATCTATTAATGAAATATAGTTTGCATTACTTCCTTACCTGAATGTATTTAGATCATTTAAAATATCAAAGACATCAGATATATATACAAATCTGTGCTGTCCAATTCATAACTTTAAAATGTTGAAATAAAATTGATTTCTTATCTTGCAAAAAGATTAAGAGCTTCTTTTGTGACTTAAACATTCTCAACTGAAATTTTTCCCTCTATAATCATAACTGAGCATGCAAAAACAGATGCTTATGACCAGCTTTCATGTCCTTCAAGTCATCATAAAGTAAAGAGAACAATGTAGTAAAATTTAACACATCAGCTTTACCATATCTCACAGTTTTTGCTACATCACTAAATATACTGTCTGTTCAACTAATATTTTTTTCTCTCATCAAGACTTTCTTGATAAAGAAAATACTGTGTTACAGGGAACTATGTTCAATATCCTATAATAAATCATAATGGCAAAGAATATTAAAGAGAATATATATATGTAATATATAACTATCACTTTGCTGTACAGTAGAAATTAATGCAACATTATAAATCAACTAGACTTCAGTAAAATAATTTTTTAGGTAGTGTGTTAAATTACATGCTTCTTAATCCAGGTATTTAATTCCAGAATGCTTTTCTGTTATTACTGTCACACCATGAGAGGACACTTCCACATAAAACTGAAACTGCAAACACCTGCTTAGATATTGTGATAGTGTCAAAATGTAATCAGAGTTTCTAAACATTTGCTCTTCAGTTACCTCATGTGGACCCATTATCAACAGCTTAAAACTAGCCTCACACTTTGAATAACTTTGGTCTACAAGGCTCTACATAATCTATCCTCACTCAGATCTCTAGCTTAATCTCCTGCCACTTTCCCTCTCACTCTTTGTATTCTGAAAGTGAAAGTGGCTCAGTTGTGTCTGACTCTTTGTGACCCCATGGACTGTACATGGAATTCTCCAGGCCAAAATACTGGAGTGGGTAGCCTTTCCCTTCTCCAGGGATCTTCCCAACCCAGGGATCGAACCCAGGTCTCCCATATCGCAGGCAGATTCTTTACCAGCTGAGCCACAAGGGAAACCCAAGAACACTGGAGTGGGTAGCCTATCCCTTATCCAGGAGATCTTCCGGACCCAGGAATCAAACCAGGGTCTCCTGCATTGCAGGCGGATTCTTTACCAACTGAGCTATCAGGGAAGCCCTCTGTACTCTGGTCACATGTAAAAACCACAAGCTCTCTCTCACGTCACACTCCATATTTCCCCTAGTATAGATATATACCACAGACTACATGAGCTTGTCACTTTTATAACTATTTGTTTAATGTCAGTGTTCCCTTCTAGAATGTAACCACCATGGGGACAGAGATTATGTCTACCTTCCTTTTATCATCAAATCCCAACTGCCAGGAAAATTGCAGGTATACAATAAATATGCACTGAACAGATTTTTTCTACAGCAGTTTATAAGAAAGTGTAACAAAAATGTCTTATATCTTTAGAAAAAACATAAAATACCATTTTCAGACTCTTTGGGTAGCAAAAGTGAAAAATGACCCCTTATTTTAATAGTCCGACTGCATCCTTCCAGGAACTATTTAGCCCCTGAGCCTAATGGAGGTAGAAATAGAAAAGGAATAAAGGGAAGATGGGGTAAGATGGGATGGGAGGTAGGGAAGAATGAAAGTCAGAAGAGAGCTAAGTACAAAAGCAGCTAAGCTTTCCGCTTTATGCCATTTGCTTTGTCAAGAATAACCTTCCAAATCTCACTTTGCATCCCCACTCTCATCCCGCACCATACCTGATGCACTTCCATCCAGCCTCAAGACTCACGTGATTATCACCTTCCTTACTTACACACACATGCACACAGCTGGGGTTGAATGCTTCCAGCTCTCTATTCTTCAAATCCTAATACTAGGTATTCACCTCTGACGTAACAAATATCACACAGTTTTACAAAAATTTCTGCTTACATATCTTCCATCTACCTCGAATGTATCCTACTTGAGGGCAGGAATTGCTGTTCATCTTTGAGGTGCCAGAACCTAGTTTAGTGCCTGGCCCAGTATAGATTTCAATATGTTTGCTGATATGGCGAATGAATAAGGTTTATATTCCTACCTTAAGAAGTCAGAAGGACGGGGGTGAGGGGTGGGGAACAGGGACTAGGGGAAGAGAGAACAGGGAACTGGGTATGGCAGGAAAGGTTAGAAGTTAGGCCAAAAGGCAATAAAAGAAACTTTTAAGGATGAAGTAAATGAGGATAGATAAATGAGAGAAAAATTAGATAAGAAAAAGAGGGCACAACAGATCACTCTGAATAATTACAAAAAATGCCATAATAACCTATGAAATTTTATCTATTTGCCTTTTTAAATTAATTTTAATTGGAGGATAATTACAATATTGTGATGCTTTTTACCATACATCCACATGAATCAGCCACAGGTACACATGTGTTCCCCCATCCTGAACCACCCTCTCACCTCCCTCCGTACCCCATCCCTCTGGCTTGTCCCAGAGCACCAGCTTTGAGTTCCTTGCTTCATGCATCAAACTTGCACTGGCCATCTGTATTATGTATGGTCATATACATGTTTCAATGCTATCCTCTCAAATTATCCCACCCTTGCCTTCTCACACAGAGTACAAAAGTCTGTTCTTTACATCTGTGTCTCTTTTACTGCCTTGCATATAGGATTGTCATTACCGTCTTTCTAAATTCCATATTTACATGTTAATATACAGTATTTGTGTTTCTCTTTCTGGCTTACTTCACTCTGTATAATAGGCTTCAGTTTCATTCACCTTTTTAGAACTTACTCAAATGCATTCCTTTTTATAGCTGAGTAGTATTCCATTGTGTATATGTACCACAACTTTCTTATCCATTCTTCTGCCAATGGACATCTAGGTTGCTTCCATGTCCCAGCTATTATAAATACTGCTGCAATGAACACTGGAGTACATGTGTCTCTCAGTTATGGTTTCCTCAGGGTATATGCCCAGCAATGGCACTACTGGGCCATATGGAAGCTCTAGTCCCAGTTTTTTAAGGAATCTCCACACTGTTCTCCATAGTGCCTATACCAGTTTGCATTCCCACTAACAGTGTAAAAGGGTTCCATTTTCTATACACCCTCTCCAGCATTTATTGTTTGTAGACTTTTAGATGACATGTTCATGGAAAGAACAATCAATATAGTGAATATGAGTATACTACCCAAAGCAATCTATAGATTCAATCCAATTCCCACCAAGCTGCCAATAGTATTTTTCACAGAACTAGAACAATTTATTTGCTTTCTTATCTTCACTTGAGTATCTTTTGAGTATTCATTTATTTTTTCAACAATGATTTACTGAGAATCTACTTTAGAGAAAGTGTTGTGCATGGTTCTAAGATATGAAGATACAGAATTAAGCTGGTAAGCATAAGACCAAGAACACTGGTTTACATAAGACTAGAATAAGGACAGGGAAGAAGGACATAAAATCACCAGACCCTGTATGTTTCCCATATGGATGCTTTCAGCCCTTCAGTCAAAAAAATGGACTCATAACATGTTAGTCTTTTTGAGATGAGTTTCCAATGCTATGCCCAGATGACAAAACATTCTGACATAGAATTTCATATTTCTCATTGTTCAAACTTAGAATTTGGCCTTTAATCAGTATTAATAATAACAAAAATATATATCAGGCTTTTCTGCTTTAAAATACCTTCTTAAGCTAACCAAATAGGTTTTCCATATTTTATGGATTATTTTTTCATTCCTACTTTTCTGCAGCAAAGAGATAAGTTCTGCCCTAATTTATCTCTAAAGTAAGAGAGCAGGTACAGATTTTCTAAATTTATTAATTTCACTATGGTGACATTTTGCCTTAAATTTAGGACATAAATTCATAATAGCCTAATATAATATATCCATTTTGACCTGGCTTACAAGCATTAATATTTGTATTACTGCCATTTCTGTAAAACTTCAAAATTGATTTATCTGATGCCTATGGCTATATGTGGGATTTTTCAAATCAGTAATCTGATGATAGTTAATAGATTGTAACTACAATTTACAAACCCTATTCAATTAAAATCAGTGAATGCCAGAAAATAAATACTTAAGTAAATAATTCAATATGAAAATAAATATTTGTCTACATTGATACAAGTAAAATAAATCTTTATACAAAAAGTTTTGATTAAAAAATTAAACCTCAATTACATTCTGATTTCTAAAAAGCACGGTAATATGATGTAGGAGTAGAAACTGAGTGTACTGAATATTGAATTTTCAATTCACTATTGATAAAAAGATTGTGAGAAGGGTTGGTAAATCCTCTTTCCATAAGAAATTCTAGCTAGCTAGGACTTCTCTTCCATGCTCCCAGTTCAGGAGGGCTGGGTTTGATCCCTGTCAAGGAACCTGATCCCACAGGCTGCAATCAAAGATCCTGCATCTGCAACAGTGTAGATCCCGTGTGCCCCACAACCAAGACCCAATGCTTGTTGTGTTCCTGCTGCATGCATGCTCAGTCACGTCCAACTCTTTGCGATGCCACAGACTGTAGCCCACCAGATTGCCCTGTCCATGGGTTTCTCCAGGCAAGAATACTGGAGCCAAATAAATAAATAAATAAATTTTTTAAAGAGAAATTCTACCTAAGACTCAGTCTAGAAGCTGTAGTGACAGAGATAAGAAGAGCCAATGAAGAGAGGAGCTAAAAGATATAATGAGCAGTAAACACATAGGTGAGAGGTGTGAATCACAAGGGAGGTGGGAGCAAAACAGGTGATACTTGTTTTCACACTTGACTGGTTGGAAATGGCCAGGAGAAAACATAGGAAGTAAAGTAGAAAGGAAGTTTTCTGCAGCCTTTCCCTTTGCTTCTTAGAAAACAGTAGCAGATTGAGTGCTTGCTTTTGTGCTAGATGAGTATCTATTTATCTGGATAAGTGAAGGTCAACTCTATTTAAAGGATGAAATGATGACATTAAAGCAATTTAGTAAAGAGCCATTAATTCAGTTAAAACAAACGAGTGAAACAGTTGAAATGCAAAGAGGAATTCCTAGTTTGAATCCAAGAATTCTATTTATCTTAGCTGTACTTAAAATTAGCTTTCAATTTTCCATATCTACCTGTGTAATTGACTAGTATTCATACTGATGATTAAATAAAACATATATTATTACAGATAAATGCAAAATCACAATTTGGTCTAAATCTCCATTACAAACAAATAAAGAAAAAGTTTGTCTTACAATTGTCACCATCCCATGCAGTTGAGTGAGAAGTCCTAAAGGCATAATATTCCAACTCATTTAATCTCATGTTCCCTTTTTAAACATAATCCCAGGGGATTCTAATCTGTATCCATTGTTGTTGCTGTTCAGGTAGCCAGTAATGTCCGATTCTTTGCGACCCCATGGATTGTAGCACGCCAGGCCTCCCTGTCCCTATGATCTGTATCCATACCACTCAATAAAACTTTTGCTGAGTTTTTTAATTTTTATTTTATATTGGAGTGTAGTTGATTAAAAATTTTATTTTCTAAATTTATATTATGAAAGCATATATTACCCTCCTACCTTCCATACCAATACCACTGCCCTACGGCATATTCTTCTTTGAGATTCACAGTCTTAAAGGAGTCATTCGATCTTTATGTGGTGGCATTATATTGCCAAAATAAATAGAGATGAAACAGGCAACTGGATTACATTATCATCTAACATGTCTACACTGGTAAATACTGAATTGCACAATTAATAAAACACAATACATACATCTACAAACAGAAAATATTTTGCTGTATTTGGTATTACAAAGTGCTATACTCTGATAATACGGAGAAGGCAATGGCACCCCACTACAGTACTCTTGCCTGGAAAATCCAATGGACGGAGGAGCCTTGTGGGCTGCAGTCCATGGGGTCGCTAAGAGTCAGTTGGGCACGACTGAGCAACTTCACTTTCACTTTCGTGCATTGGAGAAGGAAATGGCAACCCATTCCAGTGTTCTTGCCTGGAGAATCCCAGGGACGGGGGAGCCTGGTGGGCTGCCATCTATGGGTCGCACAGAGTCGGACATGACTGAAGTGACTTAGCAGTAGCAGTAGCAGTCTGATTATAAGACCTATTTTCTATTGGTTGCTATTTCTCTTATTAGGCTAGAGAAAATAAAGAATTCAATGTGTTACAAGGGAAGAAAAAAGCAAATAAGTCAGAGATTTCCATTTAGGTCAGAGCAGTTAGAGAAGTAATTACTATTCAGTAAGACAGGGAGACGGGGCCATTAGGGCAGACCTTGGTTTTGCTAAATGAGAAAGCAAGATGTCATTTTTTAAAGGCTAAAAGTTGTGCCACTTCACAAAAATCATGCAACTAAACAATTCTTGTTGCTTGCTAAATAGATTTGCTAGTGTAAGCTAATATGAAATACACAGCAAACTTTAAAAAAAGAAAAAAATGTATATTTTAGTTCAGGATATCCAGCTGAGGTTAGCTCTATCAGATCAGATCACATCAGTCGCTCAGTTGTGTCCAACTCTTTGTGACCCCATGAATCGCAGCACGCCAGGCCTCCCTGTCCATCACCAACTCTCGGAGTTCACCCAGACTCAAGTCCATCGAGTCAGTGATGCCATCCAGCCATCTCATCCTCTGTCATCCCCTTCTCCTCCTGCCCTCAATCCCTCCCAGCATCAGAGTCTTTTCCAATGAGTCAGCACTTCCCATGAGGTGGCCAAAGTACTGGAGTTTCAGCTTTAGCATCATTCCTTCCAAAGAAATCCCAGGGCTGATCTCCTTCAGAATGGACTGGTTGGATCTCCTTGCAGTCCAAGGGACTCTCAAGAGTCTTCTCCAACACCACAGTTCAAAAGCATCAATTCTTTGGCGCTCAGCCTTCTTCACAGTCCAACTCTCACATCCACACATGACCACAGGAAAAACCATATCCTTGACTAGACAAACCTTTGTTGGCAAAGTAATGTCTCTGCTTTTGAATATGCTATCTAGGATGGTCATAACTTTCCTTCCAAGGAGTAAGCATCTTTTAATTTCATGGCTGCAGTCACTATCTGCAGTGATTTTGGAGCCCAGAAAAATAAAGTCTGAAACTGTTTCCACTGTTTCCCCATCTATTTCCTATGAAGTGATGGGACCGGATGCCATGATCTTCATTTTCTGAATGTTGAGCTTTAAGCCAATTTTTCACTCTCCACTTTCACTTTCATCAAGAGGCTTTTTAATTCCTCTTCACTTTCTGCCATAAGGGTGGTGTCATCTGCATATCTGAGGTTATTGATACTTCTCCCAGCAAACTTGATTCCAGCTTGTGCTTCTTCCAGTCCAGCGTTTCTCATGATGTATTCTGCATATAAGTTAAATAAGCAGGGTGACAATATACAGCCTTGACGTACTCCTTTTCCTATTTGGAACCAGTCTGTTGTTCCATGTCCAGTTCTAACTGTTGCTTCCTGACCTGCATACAAATTTCTCAAGAGGCAGATCAGGTGGTCTGGTATTCCCATCTCTTTCAGAATTTTCCACAGTTTATTGTGATCCACACAGTCAAAGGCTTTTACCTGTGGCGGATTCATTTCAATATTTGGCAAAACTAATACAATATTGTAAAGTTTAAAAATAAAAAATAAAAAAATAAAGCAGAAATAGATGATTTCTGGAACTCTCTTGCTTTTTCCATGATCCAGCGGATGTTGGCAATTTCATCTCTGGTTCCTGTGCCTTTTCTAAAACCATCTTGAACATCACGAAGTTCACGGTTCACATATTGCTGAAGCCTGGCTTGGAGAATTTTGAGCATTACTTTACTAGTGTGTGAGATGAGTGCAATTGTGCGGTAGTTTGAGCATTCTTTGGCATTGCCTTTCTTTGGGATTGGAATGAAAACTGACCTTTTCCAGTCCTGTGGCCACTGCTGAGTTTTCCAAGTTTGCTGGCATATTGAGTGCAGCACTTTCACAGCATCATCTTTCAGGATCTGGAATAGCTCAACTGGAATTCTATCACCTCCACTAGCTTTGTTCGTGGTGATGCTTTCCAAGGCCCACTTGACTTCACATTCCAGGATGTCTGGCTCTAGGTGAGTGATCACACCATGGTGATTATCTGGGTCATGAAGATCTTTTTTGTACAGTTCTTCTGTGTATTCTTGCCACCTGTTCTTAATATCTTCTGCTTCTGTTAGGTCCATACCATCTCTGTCTTTTATTGAGCCCATCTTTGCATGAAATGTTCCTTTGGTATCTCTGATTTTCTTGAAGAGATCTCTAGTCTTTCCCTTTCTGTTGTTTTCCTCTATTTCTTTGCATTGATCGCTGAAGAAAGCTTTCTTATCTCTTCTTGCTCTTCTTTGGAACTGTGCAGTCAGATGTTTATATCTTTCTTTTTCTCCTTTGTTTTTCACTTCTCTTCTTTTCACAGCTATTTGTAAGGCCTCCGCAGACAGCCATTTTGTTTTTTTGCATTTCTTTTCCATGGGGATGGTCTTGATCCCTGTCTCCTGTACAATGTCATGAACCTCATTCCATAGTTCATCAGGCACTCTGTCTATCAGATCTAGGCCCTTAAATCTATTTCTCACTTCCACTGCATAATCATAAGTGATTTGGTTTAGGTCATACCTGAATGGTCTAATGGTTTTCCCTACTTTCTTCAATTTCAGTCGGAATTTGGCAATACGGAGTTCATGGTCTGAGCCACAGTCAGCTCCTGGTCTTGTTTTTGCTGACTGTATAGAGCTTCTCCATCTTTGGCTGCAAAGAATATAATCAATCTGATTTCGGTGTGGCCCATCTGGTGATGTCCATGTATAGAGTCCTCTCTTGTGTTGTTGGAAGAGGGTGTTTGTTATGACCAGTGCATTTTCTTGGCAAAACTCTATTAGTCTTTATAGCCTTCTTTTAAAAAGCTGTCAGGAGGTTTCTAAGACTTCCATCTCTTAGTTAACTGACCTTTCTTAATAAATGACAGAAATTAACATAATTTCAAAATTTTAATCCAAATCAACTAACTTTATTTAAAGGAATTATACGGCTAATGCATACACAGGAGTGATAAAAGCTACAATGTTATCTATTTCTAAGGGCACGTGCCCTCAAGGAATG
This sequence comes from Bos indicus x Bos taurus, assembly GCF_003369695.1. NCBI lineage: Eukaryota > Metazoa > Chordata > Mammalia > Artiodactyla > Bovidae > Bos > Bos indicus x Bos taurus. Next base: position 84,815,655 of record NC_040080.1, read on the forward strand.
CATAGTCTAGCCTCAGGGATATAGATGTTTACATCTGAAAACTACTGGGCAAAACAAAACATAACTGGTTTTATGAAAAAGAAGTTACTTAAAGCATAGAGGAACTCAGGGGACAAAGGCCATAGATTAACTGGGAGACTAGTGGAGTTTTCTCAGATAATGGAGGGTTTGATCTGGACTTTAAAAAACTTGGTTTTTAAAGGGTAGAAGAGAGAATGAGGGACATTCCAGACAGATGGTATATTACAGGCAAATGTTTCCTCCCTGTCTGAAGAATAAAGGTCTAGTTTAGATGTATTAAGTGGACAAATAGGAGATGATGCACAGATAAGTAAAGCTCGTAGCTTTGAAAGCCAAATTAATTCTGGATATTATTTTGAAGACAATAGAAAATTGTTGGTTTTTAAGCACAAGAGTGACTCAATAAGAAAACTTTGAAATGTTCTTTGTTCTCCTGCACAAATAAATACTAAATACATATTACATGCTTTCATAAAAAGCCCATGTATACAATGCTGGTAAAATCAGAATCTTAAAAAGAAGCTATGAATCCTCTCAAATTTGACAAGATAATATAAATTATTAATCATCTAGTGAGCTTGGTCAAATGCCTGTCAGGGATGCCAGATTACAGAACACAATGTAGAAACTAATCATAACATTCTCAGAAACAACAGAAAACCAATGAAGGTTGACACTTCCAAAATACGATGTGGAAAAGAGAAATGTTTTCCAGTGTTAAAACTTAGTAACTTCAAAATCTAGGGAAATTAGTCAGTATGGTCGGGAGAAGCCAAAACAAAGCTATCAAATGTCTAGGACACGTTTGGGCTCTTTTGCTTATAAAGACAGCAAATTTAAAACTAAATATTATTTTAGAAAGACTGTACTGTATTTCACTATACTAAATATCTCAAATATGGTGGGGTGGGCTGGGAAAAAGCTAGACTAGACACTGTGATAGAAATAATGCTATATGTTCAACAAACTCAATTTTCTTTTAGTCTAAAGACACAATAAGAATAGATTTCCCAAGCTCCCGTATTTAGGAAATGCTCTTGACTGAGCTGTGGCCAAACAGAATATGGATAGAAGTGATACACAACACTTCCAAGACTGGCTCCTAAAACCTCCATACTCTCTCTCTTTCCTAGCATGCTGGCCAGATGCAAAAATCCCCAGTACAATGCTCTGAGATTCTCGAAGATTTAAGAAAAAAAAAATACAACAAAAGCCACATGATGAGAGGAGATTAAACCTCTGAATGACTGTGGAAGTGGAGCCCTCCTCCAGCTTCCCAATGGGCTCTGCTGTCAAGACCTGAAGGAGCAAGGGAGTGAGTTGTGACAGTATCTTAGAGAAGAGGGTTTCTAGGCAGAGGGAACAGCAAATGCCTTGCAAAAGAATGTTCTAGGCATACTTGAGGAACAGAAGACAGTGTGCCTGGAGAAGCAGCAATATCGGTGGGGTTAAGGGGAAAGTAAAAGGAGATGAGGTCAAAAATGTAATAGTGCACCAAGTCACATGAGCCTGTGAATAGCTGTAAGACATTGTCTTCTCTTTCAGTGAAATGGAAACTCACTAAAGGATTTTGAACAAAGGAATGACATCAAATGAGTTCTATTGAAAATGTTCCATTCTGGCTACTCTGACAAAGACTGAAGGAGAAACAGAAGGGTGGAGAAGCTAGGAGACTTCTACAATAATCCAGGGAGAATGATGAGGCTCAAACCAGGGAAACAGTGGGTAAATGTGATGAGACTCTGAAAATACATTGAATTCAGAACAGACAGAATTTAACAACAAATTGGATGTAAAGCATGAGGAAAAGAGAGGAATCAAAGGAATGCTATAGTATCTTATATGAAGAACTAGGAGGGATAAATGGAGAAGGGAATGGCAACCCACTCCAGTATTCTTGTCTGGAGAATCCCATGGATTAGAGGAGCCTGGCAGGCTACAGTCCATGGGGTCACAAAGAGTTGGACATGACTGAAGTGACTTATCTAAAACAGGCATTTATTGAGATGGAAAATCTAGAGGAAGAAATGGTTAGGGGAAGAGAAGTGAGAATCAAAAGGTAAGTCTGGGATACAATAAACTTGGGACGACTATTAAATGTCCACAGGGAGACACTAAACTGGCAGCTGAAGTTTCATGATGCAGATTCACAGAAAAGGCACACAGAGGAAATAAAAAATGAGGGAGTCATTGACATGTAGATGACATTTAAAGCTATAAGACCAAATGAGATCACAAGAACTATGAGAGTAGACAGAAAGAAAATAATAAGAGTTCTGGGGCACTCCAACATTAAAAGCTTTAAAAAAAAAAAAAAAAAAAGACAGAGAGAAAAAACAGGCATAGAAAAGGACTGAAAACAATACGCCAGTGAATCAGGAGCAAAACTAAAGGAAGAAATGTCATGGAAGTGTCAAGTGCTGCTTTTAGGTCAAGAGAAATGAAGACTGATGTTTGATCTTTCGATTTAGTAGCACGGAGGTCAATAGTAAAGGTGGCCAGAGCAATTTCAGTTGAATGATGGAGGCATAAGCCAGTTTGGGATTTTCATGAGAAAAATGAGAAAACTGAAATTAGAGACAGTGAGGATAAACAACCTTTTGGAGCAATTTTACTATAAAGAGAAGGAGAAAAATGCAGTGGTAGCAGGAGAGGAGTAGGATCAAAGGAGGTTGTCCTTTGTTTTTGTTGTAAGATACAAGCTATCACAGCGTATTTGTGAGGAAGGGGACATATGTATACCTGTGGCCGATTCGTGGTGATGTATGGCAGAGCCCAACACAATACTGTAAAGCAATTTTCCTACAATTCAAAATTTAAAAGTATATCTGTAAGATGGAGAGACAGACCATTGCAGAAGAGAAAACTGATGACTGAGAGAAAAAAAGGGAGAATCACCCTGGAGTGATGTTCTTGAGTACATTCTAAAAATGGACTCTAATACACCAGTAAAGGATTGGCATTTGTGGAAAACCTGGATAGTTCTTCATCCACACTAACAAGAGAAGACAGAGCTTAGGCACACAAAGGCAGAAGGTGGTTAAATGTGATGGTATAAGCTTAAAGAAGATCTCTTCTGCTGCTTGTTTTCTCAGTAGAAGTTAGGATGAGGCAGAGATTTTAGAGATTGGGGAAAGAGGGGCAGATATGAAACAGACATGTGTAAGTATGAAAGTATGAGTGGCATGGGGAAGTATGATTTCCAGGCAGAATTATAAGTCTGCTCGATTTCAGTGATCAAAACTTTTGCCAGTCCTAAGATGGCAAAAGAATAGAGGGAACGTACAAGAGAATTGTTCTTCAGCCGCTAAGCTGTGTCCCACTCTTTGCAACCCCATGGACTACAGCACCCCATGCTCTTCTGTCCTCCAATATCTCCCAGAGTTTGCTCAAATTCATGTTCATCAATTTGGTGATGTTATCGAACCATCTCATCCTCTTCCTCCCCCTTCTCCTATCTTTACACAATGCCTTCAATCCTTCCCAGCATCCGGGTCTTTTCCAATGAGCTGGCTTTTTGCCTCAGATGGCCAAAGTATTGGAGCTTCAGCATCAGTACTTCCAATGAATATTCAGGGTTGATTTCCTTTAGAATTGACTGGCTTGATATCCTTGCAGCCCAAGGGACTCTCAAGAGTTTTCTCCAGCACCACAATTTGAAAGCATCAATTCTTCGGCCCTCATTCTTCTTTATGGACCAACTCTCACAAGAGAATTATATAGTGATTAATCATGAAATTTAAGATAGGTTTAAAAGGTGGTAAAATATGAGGAAATGAAGGATAGTAGGTAGGTAGGAGTCAAAAGATTGTTCAATCATGGTTTTAGGAAATAAACTATGGATAAATAATCAGGGAAGGATGCTTGGAATCCAGACCAGGGCAAGACTGCAGTTATTAGGATATGGTCTTGAATGACCATAGGATGTATTTGAGGAACAGTGGAGGGCAAGATCTCTGAAGGAGACAGTGTCAAGGAATCAAGTGTCTAGAGTAGTGAAAACATGACTCACATGGATATTAAAGTGTTTAAGAATTATGGCAGGAGAAATGGGAGTAGTGAAGTAGCCAGGAGCTAAAATACTCAATTAATAAGGTTATATTCAACAAGGAATCTAAAGTAAATGAGTTGAAGAATCTTTGTACTACTAAAGGTAGGTATTCATCATAAGGAATGGGAACCTGCTTTTTGCCTTTTACAGAATATTAATGACCACACTAGAAAGACAGGTAATTGAAAGCTATTTACACATTCAGGACTAAAATTGTATCTATTAAGTCATGGGTCAATCATCTGAACATTTTTAAGGCTGGCTCACACCTCTTCATTCTGTAGGAAGAGTCCTTCAGAAATGAACCATATGACTAATGTACCTCAACTTTCACTGAAAGAAGAGTCAACTGACATAATTTATTTAGATTTACTTTTAAAGTATTTTATCTTTAAAAAAAGTACCTATACACAGAGCACATAAGAACAGAGAAATTATGAAATCAATACAATGCTTTATTAAGTATGTTTAAAAAGGAAATTGTAGTTATATTTAAAAATTAAGTACTATTTTTCAAATACTGGGGCAGGAGGAATACAAAGGAAGGAAACGTTTGAGCCATTTAACATGAGATTATTTCCTCCTATGCATATTCTTACTACTATATGTCAACAGGGAAATCTGCAGGTTTCAGACAATTGTTGCGATCACTCTGGCCACTGTTCACAATTGTTCAAGCTTAAGGAGACTATGAGAAATACTATATATTTCTAGTGGTGACCATTTAGCTTACGATGGCATTGTGACTCAGCAGCAGTTTAACTCTAAATATTCCCAGTTACATTACATATTATACTCACAAATTATAATCTTTCACAGAGATAAACCTCATCAAAAAGTAAGTATCTCTTTAATTTTCACCACTTCTAGAAAGAAAGCTACAAAACTCTTACAGGCAACCTGGTTTGGGTCAATGTATCAGAATCAAAAGCACAGTTGACCCTTGAAAAAAAATTCAAGTATAGTTCATAGTCAGCCCTCCGTATCTACAGTTCCTCTATATCTGTGGTTCCACATCTGTGGATTCGACCAGCCACAGCTGGCATACTACTGTAGTATTTATCATTGAAAAAAATCACATATAAGTGGATCTGCACAGATCAACCCATGTTGTGTAAGTGTCAACTGAAAATGAAAATTAAAGAAGCTTTCCAGGATAGCTATCTGTCATGACAATATTTACTATGTGGTAAGGAAACAAAAGCTAGTAAAAGACACATTTGTGCCTTCAAGTCACCCGTAAACTAGAGGGAAGGACACACATATAAGAAAAATATATATGTGCAATATACATTTGCATATGAAATGCTAAGGCACCAAAAACGAAGGGTGATTAAAGCTGAGTCAGAGGAGGACCATAGATGATATCTGAACTGGGCCTGGAGGACTGAGTTAGGGCTCAGATGGAAGGTTTATGTACGTCTGTGTTCTGGGAGAAGTTGGTTTTGGGAAGTAAGAAGCTCATGCAGATGGAAAATCATCAGCAAAATCTGGAGGAATAAATACACAGCACATTTAGGTTAATAGTGAAGAGAGAGGTGTGGCTTATGAGGAGAAACAATGGATGGTATATTTGTAAAATGAAATTGCAAATGTAGCCTTGTAATTTATTTTTAAATAGTTAAGTAGTCTGTTAGACTAAGCAGACTGTTTTTACTCCTGTTAAGTAGTTATTTGCCAAAGTGTGTTCCATAAATACTAGTTTTATGGAATATTGTCAGATATGGCATAAAAAATGTCTCTCTGATCAAATAATGTTAAACAAAATTTAAAGGATCTTTTCACTCTAGACTTTTCTGCACTTCTTAATATATTACTACACATTGTCAATCTCAAAAGAAAATGCACAGTTTTATGGATTAATTTGACCACAGAAATGCCCCCCACCTCCCCCACCCCCCGCCTTTTTAGGGGGAATATTAGAAGACTAACATTTTGTGGAAATGTATTCTGAAAAATGTTACTGGGCCAATGAGAATATCACTACAATATAAACTGATTCCATACCATATGATATATATATGTATATATATACATATATATATATTTCTCACTCAATAAACTTTTTTAGTACCTTCTACATGCTAAGCCTAATAGTGAATAAAAATATACCAGCCTTATAAATTCAAATTATGATCATAGGAATAAAAATATAAGATTCTATCTGGGTTTATCTGAACAAAACAAAAATGAACTTGAATTCTTATTGTAAGGGACACAAAATCATCAGGGTATAGTGGCAGTCAGGACTGACTTAAAAGTAGAACTGTCTGAACTTAAATCCTAAATATCCCACTTACTAGATGTGTGACCTTGGGAAAATTACCTAACCAATCTGTGCTGATTTTCTTCTCTGTAAAATGGGAGCTGCAACATTACCTATGTCAGGGGTTGCTCTGATGATTAGATAAATTTAATAAGTTAACATTTACAAAGTGCTTGGATCAGTGCTAGATATAGAATAAGCACAATGTGGCTTTATGTTGCTGCTGCTAAGTCACTTCAGTCGTGTCCAACTCTGTGCAACTCCATAGACAGCAGCCCACCAGGCTCCCCGTCCCTGGGATTCTCCAAGCAAGAACACTGGAGTGGGTTGCCATTTCCTTCTCCGATGCATGAAAGTGAAAAGTGAAAGTGAAGTCGCTCAGTCGTGTCCGACTCTTATCGACCCCATGGACTGCAGCCTACCAGGCTCTTCCGTCCATGGGATTTTCCAGGCAAGAGTACTGGAGTGGGGTGCCATTGCCTTCTCCGGTGGCTTTATGTTAAGTAAGTAAATACACTAGGATCAGAAGGAGTGCTTTTCTTTCCTTTCCCAAAGTATTTTATTGCACATTTATTCTGGGAAATTTCCATAATAAATCTTTAGCCTGTTTAGAGATTGGTGAAAATGAGATGAAACAAGGCCATTTGGGTTCTTCCCTTAAGTAGGAAACTTTACTGAAACATCAATGTTTACCCTGGGTAGTGAGCCAGAGTCTCTGAGCTTTCATTATTTTGTCCCCACACCTGGTTGGAAAAGTCAGGATATAAAAAAGTAACAGAAGCATGAAGGAATAAAGTTGATCACTAGTTTTCTTATAGTACTTCCTCCTATTTTTCAAACTGTCCAAAATCAGTATGCATTATTTTTCTATCCAGAAAAAAAAAAAGTTACTGTAGAAAGTTAGCTTTCAAACTACAGTTAGAAACAAAGATGAATGCAATATAGTAACTTTTCTCCTTTTCAATCCAAAAAATAGTGGTCAGCTAATTGGGAAACTAATGTAGGATGAAGAATTATGTTTCAAACTAGAAATAGTTGTGAATTTACCACCAAAGTAACCCAAAAACTCATAATTTAAAAATTCATGAACATTAATATATTTTAAAGAAAGCAATATGGCTTACATTGAATTCATTGCTGCTTGAAAATTCAGATCACTGTACTTCTTGAGAAAAAAGGGTTTTCAGAATTACCTTAAAAGTATCATGTAAGAAACGAGTTGCCAGTCCAGGTTCGATGCACGATACTGGATGCTTGGGGCTAGTGCACTGGGACGACCCAGAGGGATGGTATGGGGAGGGAGGAGGGAGGAGGGTTCAGGATGGGGAACTCAGGTATACCTGTGGTGGATTCATTTTGATATTTGGCAAAACTAATACAATTATGTAAAGTTTAAAAATAAAATAAAATTAAAAAAAAAAATTAAATTAAAAAAAAAAAAAAAAAAAGTAAAATTGTAAGAGCTTAAGAACTCAAATTCTGAGGATTAAAACTTAAGAGTCTTGGAGGCTCCCTTGTGGCTCAGATGGTAAAGAGTCTGCCTGCAATGCGGGAGACCCAGGTTCAATCCCTGGGTTGGGAAGATCACCTGGAGAAGGAAATGGCAACCCACTCCAGCACTCTTGCCTGGAAAATCTCACGGATGGAGGAGCCTGGCAGGCTACAGTCCATGGGGTCGCAAAGAGTTGGATACAACTAAGCGACTTCACTTTTCTTATAGACATTTCATAATAACAAAGTCTAATTTTTTTTTCTTCCAGATTGAATAAAAGCATTTCCACGAAAATTGGATGAATCATTCTGAATGCTCAGGTCAAAAATCTTGGAATCATTTCTCTCACATTCCACATCCAATCGTCCAATATGTCCTTTCTGCCCCTCTTCAACATATATTCCAAGTCTGCCCACTTACCATGTCAGCCCACAACCACCTTCATCCAAACCAACGTCCTAATTGCTCTCTCTGCCACCATGCTTCCCCTTAGTCTGTGCCCCAAACAGCATGCAAAGGAGTGATCCCATTACAACAGAAGTCTGATGTGTTACTCTGCACAAAACTCTCAGTGCTTTCCCATCTTGCTTGAAGTAAAAGGAAAGTCCCTGCTAAATTTTCCATGACCTGATCCACGTTACCCCTCTGAGCCCAGTCTTCCTCCCCTGTTCCATTTCAGTCTCCTTGGCCTCCTTACTGTTTCCAGAACAAGTCAGTCAGACCTGGGCACATGCTGCTCTTTCTGCCTGGAATGCTCTTCCTGCAGATGTTTATGTGGTGCAAACGTCACCTTATCTATAAGGTTTTACCTCTTTTTTCTGTTATAACAAAGTTGTGTTGTTTTTTTTTTTAATTGAAGTGAAAGTGTTAGTCACTTAGTCATGTCCAACTCTTTGCGACGCCATGGATTGTAGCCCACCAGGCTCCTCTGCCCATGGAATTCTCCAGGCAAGAATACTGGAGTGGGTAGCCATTCCCTTCTCCAGGGGTTCCCTTCCTCCTGACCCAAGGATTGAATCTCGGTCCCTTGCATTGCAGGCAGATTCTTTACCAACTGAGCCACCAGGGAAGCCCTTTATTGAAGTATAGTTAATTTACAATGTTGTATTGGTTTTAAGTATACAGTGAAGTGATTCAGTTATACATACTGAATATATATATATATTATTTTTCATTATAAGTTATTAAAAAATACTGAGTATAGTTCCCTGTGCTATACAGTAGGTCCTTGATGTTCACCTATCTTGTATATAGTAGTGTGTGTATGTCAATCTCAAACTTTTAATTTAGCTCTCCCCTCCCCATCCCCTTTGGTAACCATAAGTTTGTTTTCTATGTCTGCGAGTCTATTTCTGCTTTCTAAATAGGTTCATTTGTATCATATTTAGATCCCACGTATAAGTGATATTATATGATAGTTGTCTTTCCCTGTCTGCCTCAGTTCACTTCGTATGATAATGTCTGGGTCCAGCCGTGTCACCGCAAATGGCATTATTTCATTCTTTTATATGGCTGATAATATTATATTATATGTATATATTATATCTTCATTATCAATTCATCTGTCGATGGACATTTAGCCCAGATATTGCTTCCATGTGTGGCTAATGTAAATAGTGCTGCCATGAATATTGGGGGCATGTAACTTTTCAAATTAGAGTTTTCTCCAGATATATGCCCAGGAGTGGGATTGCAAGATCATATGGTAACTCTATTTTTAAAGGAACCTTCATACCATTCTCCATGGTGGCTGCACAAATTTACATTCCCACCAACAGTGTAGGAGGATTCCTTTTCTCCACACCTCCTCCGATATTTATCATTTATAGACTTTTTTAATGATGGCGATTCTGACACATGAGGTGATAATGTAAATCAAATCTCACTGCAGTATTGATTTGCATTTCTCTAGTAACTAATTATATTGAACATCTTTTCATGTGCTTGCTGGCCATCTGTATATTTTCTTTGGAAAACTGACCACTATCTCTTTTAAAACTGCAAATCATCCCATGAATATATTTTCTATCATCTTTCCCAGAATCTTCTCTACATCATCTAACATCCTATGTATTTTCCTTATTTATTTCATTGTTTCTCTTAATAGAATGAAAGCTTCATGAAGGCAGGATTTTTCTCTTGTTTTGTTTCCTGTGGTATTCCTCCCAGAAGCTAGAACAGTGCTTAGCACACGTGCGTGCATGCCTGTTAAGTTGCTTCAATAGTGTCCAACTCTTTGCGACCCTATGGACTGTAGCTGCCCAGGATCCTCTATCCTTAGGATTCTCCAGGCAAGAATACTGGAGTTGGTTGCCAAGCCCTTCTCCAGGTGATCTCTCCAACCCAGGATCAAACCCATGTCTCTTATATTTCCTGCACTGGCAAGCGGGTTCTTTACCACTAGAGCTACCTGGGAAACCCTTAACACACAGTAGCTGCTTAGTAAACATCTGGTGAATGTCAACTGAAAGTGAAGATAGTAGATAGGTTATTGCATATATACTCCTGTTATTTGGAGAGATGGCTGAGATGGACCTATAATTTTAGAAGACATCAGTGAAGATGCCATCAAAAATAAAGCCTAGAGAGATTTAGTATAGAGGAAACTTTCAGGAGAACTCATTTTCATAATATTTGTTGGAAAAGTATAATATAATGATCAAAAATAATATACTTTTTGCAAATTTCAGATTAGCAAAATTTATAAAACTGAAGGCAATTAAAGTGATACAAATATGTATCTAACTCCAGTTTGAGTCAATTTGAATTGCTTTCTAATTGCACTTTGCTTTATTTCATACTCAAGGTTATCTTAACTTTCTCAGCAAATGAAGAACATGTATGTCTTCTCATCCCTCTGACTACCACCTGATCATAAACAATAACCATGGAACATTAATAAAGAAATGAAACACGTGTAATGTGTTCCTAAAAATTTCCCATTCTAGTCTGTATCTTCTGTGAACTTTTACCTTAACTGGTAACTGTCAGGACATGTCAGAACTGAAATTAATATACTTTGAAGTAAATGGAGATTACGCTTTTCTTTCCAGTAACTTGAAACTTATTCTGAAGCTTCTTCAAAATACAAATGCAGAGTCCGAGGTCAGACAACACTTTGGTGAGAATCAGCCATTAGGATGCTGAATGGTCCCTTCAAAGACTCTGCTGTCTGCATTTTGTAGAAACAGATGTGCAAAGTAGGGAAAGCATTATAAAATAACCACCACTACTGCTCGGTAATTTGTGTTAATTATGTGTATAAAGTTGTCAACCCATTGTACTTCTTAAATGACATCACTCATCAATCCCTGTAATTTGTTTCAACATGATACAAATAAAGTTGGGCTGGAAGTTGCCTAGCTGCAGAATAATCTAAGAGCTTTTCCACACACCTTTAATGTGAATTCACAACCACCACTTTCCAAAATGTAACATTTCATCACCTACTATATTTAAATTTCTAAAATCTGCATTATATATTTCAAGTATGTTTAAATCAAAGTTAAAGTACTGGAAAAGCCTACATAATTTAACAGGTAATATGTATTAGAGTGTGCTGATTCAGCAGATGATAGGCAATCAATGGGCCAACCTTACCTGTATAAAAACTGCAAATAACGGCTGGTTTAAAGTAATGAAGATGAAGAAGCTGAGATAGAAATTAAAATTTCATAAAGGAAATAGACAAGGGAAATTGAATGAAAGAAGATATATAAAGGCAAGAGTGCTGAAAATATAAAAGCAACCTGAACAGTAAGTAAAAAAGAAATCAAGTAAATGAAATGGATTCAGGATCCAAGTTGAAAAGAAATTGATACTACTCAACCATCACATTAAACTCACATTTTAAAAAACAGAAACTATTATAAACAAGGTGAGAGTAAATAAAGCAAGAGAAATGTGGAAACTGCTATGAAATAGGTAATGGCCCTGAATTATTCTTAGCTCTTCTTTCCAGTAAAGTCTCTACAGCTTGTCTTCTCTAACACATACATCTCTCTAGCTCTCCTCATTGAATCTAGCATTACACTACCTTCCAGAGCCCAACATGCCCATTTTTCAAAAGACATTTATATGGAGTATGGAAGTCAAGAAAACCTCAAAATTTGAAAGCCTTCTGGTTGACTTATTATAAGTCATGTTTAACACTTATTAAATACCAGTATCATAGACTCATAGATTCACAAGGTCAAAAAAGATGTTGAAGGTTTTCCAGTCCAACCAAGTATCCATTCTCAAATTTCCTCTGACATTCTTGCCACGCAGCTGTATTACTTTTACTGAAACATGTTGACTGAAGGAGAATTCACCATTTTCCAAAATGGTCCATTTCACCTTCAGCCTATTATTCATTCCATTGTGATGGCACCCAAACTAAATACTTTTACCTGGGATATTTACTGATAATAAAGCATTAAAAAAATCACAGTGTCTGGGGCCTAACCCAGAGAGACTCTGATTTAGAATCAGTATATTGTCAAAGCTCCCAAGGTGATTCTAATATGCAGCCAGGGTTGAGAAACATCGCAGTAGACTACGTTCACTCCACACCAAGTTGATTATACCATATCAATTATACCATTGATATACAGATGATGACACACTCCTTGATGATTATACAATGTTGTTTTCTGCCACTAAGTTTGTGGTAGTTTGGGCTGCAGTATAAAAGTAATACCATTTTGTTTGAATGTTTTCAGTCGTTTCATGGTACTAGTCACTCCACTGCAAACATCTCCACTTTAGCTAAATTTCCTGTGACGTGTGACTTGCAAAAAAAGTGAATGTGACCATCACAGTAAAAATTTATTTAGGCCGAAAGCATTAATGGATGCTGAATCTGAGATTGTGGCAGTGGCCTAAACTTAATGAGAAACACGGTATTCACAATTAAATTTGATCATGCCGTGTTTTTCATCCTAACATACAACTCCTCCCTGTTGCATTAGCCTCACATTTAGAGTAAAGATAAAGGGACTCTTGTTAACAAACTGTTTTGCTAATGAGCCTCTCTTCTATCTGGAAAGTAACCCACTAAATCTGAAACTTGTATAACACCAAAGCTTGCAAAATGTTTTGGAGGGTTTCATAAAGTCATATACACTTATATTATAATTTATACTAATCTGTTATAGTTTTTATTAATCATTTGAGTTGTATAAAGACCTCATTAGCCTTACATTATTTGGGGATATATCCATGTACATGCATGTGCGCGCGCACACACACACACACACACACATACACACACGTAGATTCTCCTGCCAACTAGGAAAACCTCAGAACCTTATTATCTTCTTTTCATATTTGTGCAGAGAAAGTACATTAGAAGTACCTCCAGCCACTGCATATCCAAACACACCATGAAGCCTCCTTCTTCTACCCTTGCTCACTAATGATTTTATGTCAGACTACATGAATTACGTATCTTTAACTTAAAAAAGGAGCCTTCTTATTAATAGCCTCCATAAGATGACATGCATAGAAAATTAATAGCATCTCTCCTATGACGGACATGGTCAAACAGTCATTCACTACTACTCTTTCCCCCTACAGGCAGTTCCTGATTCCCTATACAGGCACCGTTAAGACCACATATGCAGTTTTCCACCTTCCTTATTGAGGTCATGAGCATATGACCTGACAAAGACAACCAGCATGCTGAGAATGACAGAGTGAAAAGACAGAAAGAGCTTGAGTCCTCCACATTGCTCAGCTAACCAGACTTTCAATCACCCTTCTGCCAGATCTCTCCAAAGGCGAAAAAATCAAGTTTTTGTGTAAGACACTTTCTGGGTGTTCAGTTCCTTGTAGCCACAAATATCCTAAATGATACACTTGCCTATCTCTAATAACTTTCACGTTTTTAATCCTTAGATTTTTCAGCAATGGAAAAATAAAACATGGAAATAGGTCTTTGCAGATGATCAAGTTGAAGTACACAGATTCTGGTATCAACTCCAATATGTGGAGAATGGCATAGGAAGAAGGTGTTTCCCATATCAATAAGCAATTCTTGGACACTAGATGGGCGGCCTACAATTCAACTCAATTCTTACACTATCTCTGGGTAGATACCAGATTCCACAAGTTAAGAAATCAGTCTTATAAGACTGAAGACTGCACTGCCACTTCAGATCCTAGTCACAAACCTGGATTACCTATGCTTCTGACCAACTGGCTATAAATTGGAGGATCATAAGACTCCCTCCATTTCACTTTCTGTTGGGTTGGCCAAAATGTTCCTTTGCTTTTAAGGTAAAATAAAAGACGCATTTTTAAGTTTCACAGAGAACTATATTAAACAACGGATTCACCGTTTTGTTTCACTATATTCTGCCATTTTTCAGGCGACTTCATAATTCCGTCTTCCCAAAACTTATCTTTTTGAGCAAAGAGCTGTTTCGGGTGCCTTTTATAGTCTTCCAGGGAATTGAATTTTTTTTTCCATGAAGAGAATTTTGTAAAGACAAATCTGAAGGTACAGTGCCTGGTGAATACAGCAAGGGAATCAGAACTTCCCAGCCAAGCTTTAACAGTTTTTTGCCTGGTCATCGAAGAAACATTTGGTATTGGGTTGTCCTGATGGAAGATTATGCATTTTCTGTTAAATAATTCTGGACAATTGGGGTCAAGCACTGCCTTCAGTTGATCTGGGAGCAGTACTTGTTGGAATTAATAGTTTGGTTTTCCAGAAAGAGATCATAATACAGGACTCCCTTCCAGTCGCACCATAAATACAACATCACGTTCTTTGGATGAAGACTGGCCTTTGATGTGGTTGGTGGTGGTGTTTCATTTCACTTGCCCCTTGATCTCTTCCATTCCACATTATTGTACAGTATTCACTTTTCATTGCTTGTCACAATTTGTTTTAAAACTGGAATGTTTCCATTGCATTTCAGTACAGAATTACATGAGGAAATACAGTCAAGAAGGTTTTTTCACTTAACTTATGTGGAACCCAAACCTAAAAGAAATGAACATAACCAAGCTGGTACAAATGATTTTCAGCACTTGATCTGGGTATTTTGAGTATGTCAGCTATCTCCCACATAATATAACACTGATTATTGTCCATCTTGATTTGATCACTATCAACTTCAACTGTTCTACCTGACCATGGAGTATCATCCAGCAAGAAATCTCCAGCATGAAACTTCACAAACCACTTTGACACATTTGATCAGTCACAGCACTTTCTCCACACACTGTACAAATCTTTTTTTCAAGTGCATTTTTACCTTTTTTGAAATAATAAAGCGTAAGACACCAAAAATGTTGCTTTTATCTTCCATCTTCAATATTAAAATGGCTACACAAAAATTCACCAGTTTTGATGTTCTTTTTAAATGCACGCTGATATGACACTTGTCAGAGTATAATCTAACAAAATTGTTGCAAATGAAGTTAAAGACGACTAAGTGCTCCTAGAGCCATCTTACAGAAAAGACCAAATAAACCTTCTGGCCAACCCATTCGATTGTCTGTTTATTATTATAAAATATATAACTCAGGAAGGGCCTGACTAAACAAATGCAGAAGGCAAGGCATGAGAAAAAGGAGTTGCGTTTCCGTGCCCTCATCAGGAGCACTATTTCCTGGCACCACTGTGTGTTCACCAACCTGAAGCTCTTCAAACCCTTTGGGCTTTTACAGACTTATTCCATAGGCATGACTGATTTATTCATTGGTCATTGGTGATTGATTCAACCTCCAGCCCCTCTCCCCTCCCTGGAAGTTGAGGGATGGGCCTGACAGTTCCAAACCTCTAATCATGTCTGACACCACTGGCAACCAGCCCCCATTCCTTAAGTGCTTTCTAAAAGTTACCTCATTAACATAACAAAAGACACCTTAATTACACTTAGGAAATTACAAGGTTTTTAGGAGATCTCTGTAGGAAATTGTGACAAAGAACAAATATATATTTCTTATTGTACATTACAATATCACATGATGTCAGTTGGGTGAGCCCTAATCCAATATGACTCTATCCTTACAAAAAGGAGACATTTGAACACAGAGACACAGCCACAGAAATAAATGCCAGGTGCACGTGAAGGTAAGAGAGGCTGGGACCTGGGACCCTTTCGCTGCAGTGCTTGCACCTGGACAAATGTCTCCCAGAGCAACAAAATACAAAGAAACTATAAGGGACTAAAAATAACTGCACACATGTGCAGTTGGGTCAAATAGTGAACAATAAGATACAAGAAGGCCAGAAAACAAATGCCACTTCTGAGGTGCTGGGAGAAAAAGCAGGGTTCTGAGTGTGCACCCTGCAAACAGAACCACCAGAGGGGGTAAGCAGAACACCTAAAGCCACCCCCTCCACCCAACTCACCGATCCACCCCTACCATCACCTCATTTAAAGAACCACCTTGTCCCCCACTCAGGGAGCAACCAAGGAGCACTTGTCACTTGTTTTCACTCCCTTGTGTTGTAGCATGAGTCTCATTAAAGCCTTGCCTGAATTTATCATCCGGCCTCATCAATTTCTATTGATTAAAGAATCCCAGAACCTGTGTAAGTAACAGATGGAGATCAGGGTGAGGCGAACACAAGACAGGGAACACCAGAGATGGCCAGAAAACCATCAGAAGCTAGGTGAAAGGCTTGGAACCCCTCTCCGAGGAAACCAATTCTACAATTGCCTTGGTTTTGGACTTCTAGCCTCCAGAACTACACGACAATAAGTTCCTATTGTACAAACATCCAGTGTGTGGTAGTTTGTCATAGCCTCCAGTTTAAAAAGAGACAACAGGCCCTAAATGGGGTAAATTGTGCTAAGCCCCAGATCAGCAAAACAAGACTTAAAACCTAATCTAACTACAATTTCAGTCTCTCCTAGGAATGCAGTCTTAACCAGTCATCTTGGAACTTCTTGGTCAGCACTAGTGACAGACTCTGCCTGATAGTGAAGTGAAGTGAAGTCGCTTAGTCGTGTCCGACTCTTTGCGACCCCATGGACTGTAGCCTACCAGGCTCCTCCCTCCATGGGATTCTCCAGGCAAGAATACTGGAGTGGGTTGCCATTTCCTCCTCCAGGGGATCTTCCCGACCCAGGGATCGAACCCAGGTCTCCCTCATTCCAGGCAGATGTTTTAACCTCTGAGCCACCAGGGAACCTATCTCCCAAAGGAAGGTGATCTTGTCAGAAATAATCCTTTACTTTATTTATGATTTCCTATCCCACCCATTTCTGACTTTAAAAGCCTTTCCTTCTTTGCAGCTCTTTGTAATTTCCTTTCTATTTGCTAGACGGGATGTTGTCTGATTCATGAATCATTCAATAAAGCCAATTAGGTCTTCAAATTTACTCAGTTGAATTTTGTTTTTTAACAAGTTCTAGCAAACTAATACATAAGTCAATGCTAAAAACAAACCCAAATTCCAAAGGAAACCACACACAAAAAAAAAAACCTACAGAAAACAAGTTCACTTTTTCCATAATCATACTGATGTTTATTTTCATAGATAATTGATGGTAGTACAAAAAAATGACTCTCAAAACAAAGTCTTTACACATAGATAAACCTTAGGTCAGACACTGAAGAAATTCTTAAAAGAAAGAGGAATATTCTACAGAGAAAGAGAAAGGAATAATTTAGAGTGCATGTATTTTAACAGAAACTAAGATGGAATTTTCAAGTATACAAATGGAACAGAACAATAAATAAGGTTAAGAGACAAGTGCACTTTCTTAAGAAAATGATGAAATCACAAATGCCAGAATAGATTAAGAAGATAATAATGAGCTGCCGAAGATAATCCATTTGGACATATCTTTTTAAATTTTAATTCTTCACAAAGAATTATAAAATGCTATATTTGCATATTTTATCATTACTTTTTAAGTCTTCAGTTCCTTGAAGTTTCTTACTAAAGAATTGTCAGTAAAAAGATGTGGAAAAAGTTGTTTTGTATTGAATTTGAATATATTATTCACTTAATTACAACCTTCAGGTAACAAAGGTTTTCTAATGTAGTTTCATCTAAAATTAATAAATGCTCAATGAATCCAAATATTTATGTGCTACAAGGTTTATTAACATTCCTATTTTATTTATTTTTAGCTTTCTTAAAGCTCATCTATTGCCCACAGGCTTGTGATACACATATCACATAGTAAAAAGGCAAGATTCATTTAAATTCTTAGATAATAGAATGAATACAAACATGGCTACATTATTTCAGAACTGCCAAATTCAAAACTGAAGATTAAAGTTTTTATTTACTATTAATTAATATTATATTTATACATAGGGCTTCCCAGGTGGCCCTAGTGGTAAAGAACCCATCTGCCAGTGCAGGATACATAAGACACGTGAGTTTGATCCCTAGGGTGGGAAGATCCCCTGGAGAAGGAGTTGCAACCCACTCTAGTATTCTTGCCTGGGGAATCCCATGGACAGAGGAGCCTGGCAGGCTACAGTCCATAGGGTCTCTGAGTTGGACACAACTGAAGCAACTTAGCATGCACACATGTACATATTTATACATGAAGAGAGTGCAAACAAGTGCAAAAGTTACCAACAGACTTATAAAATGATATTTTACATGAAAATTGGTACAATTTTTGTAGCTTAGGGGGAGTGCTACTGCATAAATACCTCCCCCATCTATTAATGATGGAAGAAATTATTAGAGTGATTGATTCCTGAATAATACAAATATTTTTAAAGAGGACAACATTTTAAGCTATCCTCAATGAAAACATTTAGGATCTCATCCTAAGTGCACATTTTTATATCTGTTCAGTCGACACTGGGGGAGAGAGTGAAGGAACGAAGCACCTGGAGCTGGAAGCATCAAAACTGGACTGCCTCGGTGGTCCAGTGGTTCAGACTCCTCACTCACAATGCAGGGGCCCTGAGTCTGATCCATGGCCAGGGAACTAAGATCCCACATGGAAAAACTAAAGATACGACATGCTGCAACAAAGATCAAAGATCCTGTATGCCACAAACGCAGTCAAATAAATAATTTTTTTTTTTTTAATGAACATCTTCTCAAGTAAACTATGCTTTGGAACTCAGAGCCCCAGACACTGGATAGACTTGTGCAAACCATGGTCTAACTTCAATTTATTTTCAAACATTTATTGAGTATCTGTTACACACAAGACACTGAGCTAGGTTTTATGTCAGATACAAATATAAAAAAGGTATAGTGACCATCTTCAGAAGCTTACAATCTGTAGGGGTATAAAATAAGTTTAACATTCGCTAACAACACAGGCAGTATAGTATGATCAGTAAGAACAAAGACTCAAGAGTTAAACTGGGTTGAACTGTGACTCTAACCTAACAAGTCATGTAATTTCTCTGTGCTTCAGTTTCTCATCTGTGCAATGAGAACACAGATTGTCATGAGGACTAATTGAGTTAATTAATGTAAAGCACTTATAGCAGTGTGAGCAATAAATCTGAGGTAAGGGTCATTTGAGAAAACTAAAAACAATGTGCAATGGAATGCAAGAGAGGGCAAGATGGCATTCAGTGGGAAAATCAGGAATACTTTCCTAAGATAGAGAGCATAAAGCAGACAATATTAGTCATCTCCCCTCTCCCCATCGTAGACAAAAGAGCTTCTCCACCTTTTTAGAAAGTACTTCTGCCATCCTGTTGCCTGACAGGTTCACTTCATGTGTGGGTAGTACTGTAACATATTCTTTTTCTTTTGTTTGCTCTTCCTGCTTGGTCACAGTGAGAACAATTTGTACTAAAACTGTCATTTTATAACAAAAAGATGTCAATATTCCACACACAGTCTTTGCAAGAATGTCAGGATGAATTTTTATGATGCAAGAGTCATGAATATCCTTCCACATTCATCTATTTTTAATATATGAAGAAGTAAGTGCTTGTCTGCTAAGGGAAAAGAGAATACGAGATGAATTTGGTTCACATCATGGTACTGATTTTTTAGGATGGCACAGATATTGGTGTGGTTATGACTCAACCAATAGTCTATACAAATAAAAATAATTTATCATGCTTACTCAAAGTAAAATAGGAATGCCTTCTCAAATAATTGTACATCATGTATGTCTGGTACATCATATATGTCTAAGTAGTGTCTGCTTCTTTGCAACCCCATGGACTGTAGCCCACCAGACTCCACTGTCCATGGGATTTTTCAGACAAGAATACTGGAGTGGGTTGCCATGTCCTCCTTCAAGGCATATTCCCAACCCAGGGATTGAACCCATGTCTCTTATATCTCCTGCATTGGCAGGTGGGTTCTTTATTATTAGCACCACCTGGGAAATTCTGTACATCATATACAACTTATTTAAAAATAAGTCTTAAAACTGTATAAACTTTTAAAATATTAACTTTTTAATTTTCCTTTAACTTTTAGTATATATATATATATATATATATATACACTAAATATATATATATCCCAAAAGATATATTACAGTGGTAACCTCCACCCACATACTTATAAATATCACCTTACATGGAAATAGGGTCTTTGCAGATGTTATCAAATGATGAGCTCATCCTGGATGACAGTGGTAATTAGGGCAACAGTGGAAACAGTGTCAGACTTTATTTTTCTGGGCTCCAAAATCACTGCAGATGGTGACTGCAGCCACGAAATTAAAAGATGCTTACTCCTTGGAAGGATAGTTATGACCAACCTAGATAGCATATTCAAAAGCAGAGACATTACATTGCCAACAAAGGTTTGTCTAGTCAAGGCTATGGTTTTTCCTGTGGTCATGTATGGATGTGAGAGTTGGACTGTGAAGAAGGCTGAGCGCCGAAGAATTGATGCTTTTGAACTGTAGTGTTGGAGAAGACTCTTGAGACTCCCTTGGACTGCAAGGAGATCCAACCAGTCCATTCTGAAGGAGATCAGCTCTAGAATTTCTTTGGAGGGAATGATGTTAAAGCTGAAACTCCAGTACTTTGCCGACCTCATGCGAAGAGTTGACTCATTGGAAAAGACTCTGATGCTGGGAGGGATTGGGGGCAGGAGGAGAAGGGGACGACAGAGGATGAGATGGCTGGATGGCATAACTGACTCGATGGACGTGAGTCTCAGTGAACTCCAGGAGGTGGTGATGGACAGGGAGGCCTGGCGTGCTGTGATTCATGGGGTCACAAAGAGTCGGACATGACTGAGCGACTGATCTGATCTGATAAGAAGAGGGAAATTTGAACACAGAGATACAGCAGATAGACCCAAAGAGAAGAAGGTGGTATAATGAAGGAAGAGACTAGAGTGATGCAGCTTAAAGCCAAGGAATGCCAAGAATTGCTGGCAAACACCAGAAACGAGGAAGAGGTGAGGAAGGATTCTTCTTCAGACTTCAGAGGAAGTCAGGCCTTGCTAACACCTTGGTTTTAGCTTTCTAGTCTCTGATAGAATAAAGATCTCTGTTTTAAGCCACCTGGTCTTTATACTTTGTGATGGCAACCCCAAGACACTAACACAGTAGGTTAGTTCATTCACTCAGCAATGCTTATTGCATCTGCAACGTGCTGAGCACTGCACCAAGCAAGTGCTGCAGATACTGTGAGCAAAGGCAATGAAGTCCTAGTTCTTGGGCACTTGGGTTCTTGCAGAGAAGACAAACATTAAACAAACTAACATTCATGAAACTGAATGCAAACATCCTACCTAAAGCACCTCTTTCAAGTCATCCTAACACAATAGTTTAATTTTCTTTCTAATCTTCATCTACATAATGAAATTACTTGTTTTTTTCTATGACTGGTTAAGTCTCCTCTCATTCCATCTCCAGTTTTTAGAAGAGTACATGACATTGTTGACACCCTATAATTCCTGAAAGAATGAATGAATGAAAGAGAAATGGTACAGAATAACAGAATATTTATTAAGGAGATGTGACCTTTTCTAAAAGATCAAAACAGCCTTCCCTGTGGAAATTATATTTGGGCAGTGTTATAAATAGAAGTTAACTGCTCACCAGGGACGAATGAAAGTTAATTTAAAAAAACAGACAGGAAGAGTGTTCTAAGCAAAGAAAATTGCATTTATGAAGGCCCTGAGGCTTTAGAGAAGAGAATACAGTACATTTTAGAAATTCATAGGTCAAAGTGGCTAAGAGCCAAAAAGTGAAAGTGGAGGCTCCATCAAGGTGAGTCTGGTGAACCAGGCAGTGGCCAGATCATTGATTAAGTATTGAGCACTGATTAAGGATTAAGCATTTTGACCCTTTCCAAGTAGACAATGGGAAATTTTGGCAGGGTTCTCAGAAGGAGAGTGAATAAGCATATTTGCCTTTCAAAAATTTCTCTCTGTCTCCTGACTAGGTTTTGAAAGTTAACAAGAATGGATGTGGAGGGATGAGTTGGGGGCTGTACAGCAGTCTGGATGAGAGATAAGGGTAGCTCAGAGCAGGAAACTAGCTACAAAGAAAGATTCAAAGATTATATAAGTATTAAAAAAAAAAAACAAGCAGAAGATTGTAATGGATTAAATGTGACAGAGTTAAGGATGAGAACAAGGTTTCTGGTTTGTGCTGCTGGGTCAATGAGGTATCATTTCTTCTGAAAAGAAGCTAGAAGAGAATCAGGTAGCAAAGGATGGGTAAGAATTTAGTTTTGACTATGCTGAATTAATGTTGAATTAAGATTCTGATGACATATCCACAGGCCAATGCTGAGTAAACAGGGTCACAGAGGCGTCTAGGTCTTGGTGGAGAGGCCTGGGCCAAAGACATCACTGGAAGGAATCACAGACGTAGAGACGGTGACTGATCAAAGTACTTAGAGAGAAGAGAGAAAGGTCTTGGATTATGTCTTGAGAAACTAAGGCACTTGGATATATCCTTAATTTCTTTACAATCTAGAGGAAATATTTTTAATTTTCTTGAAAATAAGCTCTCCATTTCTTAATTTGCTTTAAAAAATTAAACACATGCTTAAAAACATCAAATCTCCTGAATTTTACTTTTAACATTGAGATGCTAAATTTTACTTAACAGTGATGATAAAATTTAATTTGCTTCAGATATCCATCAATGATAAACTTATAGCAACTAAACCACTTGCATTTACTCTGTACATTTGTCAACCCCAAGTAAATTTTGAATACATTCTTCATATAAGGTATCAACTTGCCTTGTAATACTCAAGCTTTCTGTATAAAGATCAGTGTGCTGTTCTTAGTCACTCAGTCGTGTCCGACTTTTGTGACCCCAAGGAGCCTGCCAGGCTCCTCTGTCCATGGGGATTTTCCAGGCAAGAAAACTGGAGTGCGTTGCCATGCTCTCTCCAGGAGATATTCCCAGCCCAGGGATTGAACCCAGGTCTTCCACACTGCAGGAGGATTCTTTACCATCTGACCCAACAGGGAAGCCTATAAACAAACATCAATATACAAACTCAAACCCAAGAGAAGTATTGTCACCAGATTGAATTCTCAATCCCTTCTCAACTTTGAACTGCTCTTTTATTCTCAATATTCCTTTGGATTACTGAGAACTTGATGACCAGAAGAGAGGCAAGAAACAGTGCAATGACTTAATACCATGACTAATTCACAAAACTAACTTTGGGTTATAAAAGTGTGAAAACACATGCAGGAGGCAATAACACATACAGAGTTTTCTTTCCAGAAACTGCTTTTGAAATGGGCAACATTAGGGGATGTTTATAGAATCTATTTTCCACTTAATTCAGGGGTTCAGGGGGGAAATGCAAGTTTTAAGATGCCTTCTTAATATTTACAAAACAAAGATTATTTAAAACCAATCCATCCTTCAAGAGCCTTTCATCTTAAAATTTATCTATTCTGTCCCTTTTCATCATCCTTTATTCAAAAATTGATTATAAACTCATAAACACTCTCTTCTTTCCCTACTATTTACATACTTACCAGAGATGATTGCAAAGAATAAAAAATTTCAGAATTCTAAGCCTTTTTAGAAGTCATTTGTTCCATTTTATTTTCGTAGGTGAGGAAACAGAAGCTCAGAGACGTTAACTGACTTCTCCCGCACTACTTTTACTTTTCTTTGGTTCAAACCAGTACATCAGCACTTAAACGTAATAAGTCACTTTTCCACATTTTAAAGGGAAACTTTGTGCTGAATTAGACACTATCTCAGAGAAGGCAATGGCACCCCACTCCAGTACTTTTGCCTAGAAAATCCCGTGGATGGAGGAGCCTGGTAGGCTGCAGTCCATGGGGTCGATAGAGTTGGACACGACTGAGCGACTTCACTTTCACTTTTCACTTTCCTGCATTGGAGAAGGAAATGGCAACCCACTCCAGTATTCTTGCCTGGAGAATCCCAGGGACAGGGGAGCCTGGTGGGCTGCCGTCTATGGGTCGCACAGAGTTGGACACAACTGAACCGACTTAGCAGCAGTAGCAGACACTACCTATCATTACAGACAAGTTTTACCTCACTATCAGTGAGCTTCACTTTAATAGTAGCTAAATCAACTTCCCAATTATCTTTTAATAGTTACTGGCATCCCATATTAAATAGAATGAAACTCTTATGAAAGAATATCAGTGCACTTCAGTTTGAGCTTCCCTTCTCTCTACTTCATTGTGAGGAGATATTTAGAAGGCTCCTCTACCCCAGTATAAAGTAAAATCTGTATTTCCATGATGAGTCTATCTTACTGTACTTTATAATATGAAGGAGAATTTTAAAAGGAAATCATAAACCTTCACATCTTATCACAAAAAAAGGAATTTGAGTTCCACTGTTCCAGAATTCTCACTTAACAAAAACAGTCTGTAAATGCTGAATTTTATAAAACAAACAAACAAAAAGGGATTACAAATATAGTTTTACCTCCTCTTAAAGTTTACTGCATTTGCTTCTCATTTCTCAAAGTGGCCTTTGGAAATATTGCAATCCTCAATTCATGAGCAGGGAAAAACATTCATTCCTGACATAATGAAGTAATTTTAGAAGTGAGTCTCTAAAAGTAATAGGGCATCACTATGGACACAGGGAGGAGAAGGAAATTTTCAGCTAAGTATGACTCAATATCCACAATCTCAGAATATGCATTTATGTAATGGGAGAATTAGGTATACACTTAAGACTTTCTCTTGTTCTCACTGTAACTAAATAAAATCCAAACTCCTCACTGAGTTGCAGAAGATCCATCACCATTTTGACACTGCCTAACGCCAGCCTCATCTCAGAACTCTCCTCTGCTCTTTAGCTATCTATCATGTGCCCCTTGAAAATGACAATCTATATCTAACTTCAAGATCTTTGTTTTAGCTTTATCCAATGCCTGGAATATTCTCGCTCAATCTTCTCATAGCAGAACGGCTTTCCCTGAACATCTGATCTATACACACCCGCCCACCTCAGGTCTTTACTGCTATCCTGCAGGACAATTGCTACTACCTAAAATCATTGCTATTAAAAGGTTTTTTTAATCCATCCTTCCCCACTAGATTGTAAAACTAAATAAGAAAAGGGAATCTAATCCTAATTTGCTGCTTGGTTCCCAGGCATGTAGATCAGTGCCCAGCATGTAACTGATACTCAATTAATAGATATTAAATGCACCACCACCATCACCAAAAGAATGTAACGTTGATATTGATCTAATGTGACCTTTTATTCATTCAACTATATTTATTGTCTCCTATGTGTAAGATACGGAGAAGGCAATGGCACCCCACTCCAGTACTCTTGCCTGGAAAATCACATGGATGGAGGAGCCTTGTGGGCTGTAGTCCATGGGGTCGCTAAGAGTCGGACATGACTAAGCGACTTCACTTTCACTTTTCACTTTCATGCACTGGAGAAGGAAATGGCAACCCACTCCAGTGTTCTTGCCTGGAGAATCCCAGGGATAGGGGAGCCTGGTGGGCTGCCGTTTATGGGGTCGCACAGAGTCGGACACGACTGAAGAGACTTAGCAGCAGCAGCAGCAGCATGTGTAAAATACAGATAAGAAAATGGCAAATGGCAATCCAGTATTCTTGCCTGGGAAATCCCATGGACAGAGAACCCTAACAGGCTATGGTCCAAGGGGTTGCAAAGAGTCAGACATGACATAGTGACTCAACAGCTGTGTAAGTTGAGATACAAGTTATGTGTAAGATAACTTGCTGGGTACTTCCTAATAGTAAAATTCTTCAAACTGGGAGTTTGGGATTAACAAATATAAGCTACTATGTGTGTAGGTAAACAACCGAGACCATCCATATAGCATAGGGAATTATACTCAGTATCTTGGAATAACTATACATATGTGTGTTTATATGTGTGTGTGTATTCCTGAAACACTTTGCTATATATTTGAAACTAACACAATATTATAAAATAACTACACTTCAGTTAAACAAACATAAAACAAAAAATACAAAAAAAAAAGTGCCAAGAAAAAAATTTCAAATATCAGAAGGAAAAACATAACCCATAAGTGATTAATCTCCAAAATATACAAACAGATCATGCAGCTCAATATAAAAAAAGAAAACCCAATTAAAAAAATGGGTGGAAGATCTAAATAGACATTCCTTCAAAGAAGACACACAGACAGTCAACTGGCACATAAAAAGATGTCCAACGTCACTAACTATTAGAGAAATGCAAATCAAAACTACAATGAAGTATCACCTCATACCATTGAGAATGGGCAACATCAAAAAAATCTACAAACAGTAAATGTTAAAGAGGGTGTAGAGCAAAGGGAACCCTCCTAAACCGTTGGGAAGGTAAATTGGTGCAGCCACTATGGAGAACAGTATGGAAGTTCCTTAAAAAACTAAACATACAGCTACCATATGATCCAGCAATCCCACTCCTGGGTGTATATATGGAGAAAACCATAATTTGAAAAGACACATGCACCCCCGTGTTCACTGCAGCCCTATTTACAATAACCAGAACATGGAACCAGCCTAAATGTCCATCAACAGAGGAGTGGATAAAGATGTATTACCTATATATGATGGAATATTACTCAGCCATATAAAAAAATGAAATAATGCCATATGCAGTGCATTGGATGGACCTAGAGATTGTCATACTGAGTGAAATAAGTCAGAAAAAGACAAATATCATATGACATCACTTATATGTAGAATCTAAAGAAAGTGAAAGTGAAGTTGCTCAGTCATGTCTGACTCTTTTCGACCCCGTGGACTGTAGCCTACCAGGCTCCTCCATCCATGGAATTCTCCAGGCAAGAATACTGGAGTGGGTTGCCATTTCCTTCTCCAGGGGATCTTCCCGACCCAGGTATCAAACCTGGATCTCCTGCATTGCAGGCAGACACTTTACCCTCTGAGCCACCAGGGAAGGCGTAGAATCTAAAAAAGGATACAAATGAATTTATCTACAGAACAGAAATAGAGTTACAGATGTAGAAAACAAACTTAATGGTTCAGTTCAGTTCAGTTGCTTAGTTGTGTCCGACTCTTTGCGACCCCATGAATCGCAGCACGCCAGGCCTCCCTGTCCATCACCAACTCCTGGAGTCTACTCAAACTCATGTCCATCAAGTCAATGATGCCATCCAGCCATCTCATCCTCATTCTCCTCCTGCCCCCAATCCCTCCCAGCATCAGAGTCTTTTCCGATGAGTCAACTCTTCACACGAGGTGGCCAAAGTACTAGAATTTCAGCTTTAGCATCACTCCTTCCAAAGAACACCCAGGACTGTCTGCCTTAGAATGGACTGGTTGGATCTCCTTGCAGTCCAAGGGACTCTCAAGAGTCTTCTCCAACACCACAGTTCAAAGGCTTCGGTGCTCAGCTTTCTTCACAGTCCAACTCTCACATCCATACATGACCACTGGAAAAACCATAGCCTTGACTAGACGGACCTTAGTTGGCAAAGTAATGTCTTTGCTTTTAAATATGCTGTCTAGGTTGGTCATAACTTTCCTTCCAAGGAGTAAGCGTCTTTTAATTTCATGGCTGCAGTCACCATCTGCAGTGATTTTGGAGCCCCAAAAAATAAAGTCTGACACTGTTTCCCCATCTACTTCCCATGAAGTGATGGGACCAGATGCCATGATCTTCGTTTTCTGAATGTTGAGCTTTAAGCCAACTTTTTCACTCTCCTCTTTTACCAGGGGGCAATTGGGTAGGGAGGGATAAACTAGGAGAATGGATTGACAAACACACTTTAATTAATAAAGACCTATTATATAGCACAGGGACCTCTACTCAATGCTCTGTAATGGCCTGCTGCTGCTGCTGCTGCTGCTGCTAAGTCACTTCAGTCATGTCTGACTCTGTGCAACCCCACAGACGGCAGCCCACCAGGCTCCCCTGTCCCTGGGATTCTCCAGGCAAGAACACTAGAGTGGGTTGCCATTTCCTTCTCCAATGCATGAAAGTGAAAAGTGAAAGGGAAGTCACTCAGTCGTGTCCTACTCTTAGCGACCCCATGGACTGCAGCCTACCAGGCTCCTCCATCCACGGGATTTTCCAGGCAAGAGGACTGGAGTGGGGTGCCATTGCCTTCTCCACTGTAATGGCCTGCATGGGAAAAAAATCTAAAAAAGAGTGGATGTGTGTATATGTATGGTTGACTCAGTTAGTTTGCGGCACACATGAAACTAACACAACACTGCCAATCAACTGTAGTCCAGTAAATTTTTTTTCAGAAGGATAATCAAATCCTAAAAGTGTAAAACTTCAGTATTGGACTTTAACTTTGAGATCATCTAGTGCAGCTTCTTTATCCTGCACAGGACAGAACTAAGGGAGAGAGATAATAGTGTGTTGCCCAAGATAACACACACTTTCGCTGTATTTCTTGAAATGAAGTTGCTAAGGCAGATCCTGAATAGAATATTTATAGCACTAACATAACACATGAAGCTTGTTTCCCACCAATGTAGTGTAATTTACTATTATAAACATTATTATATGATTCTTACTACTACCCCTACTAAACTATGATGTAGATGCAATGCAGCATTTTATTTCCTAGACATGTGACTGACTGTGTCTAAAACACATGCCAAATCCTTTAAAAACCAAAAAATCAAATCAATTCAGTCACCCAAATACATAAATTCCATCAACTCTTTATCAGTGGACAGACTATCACCTGCTTAAACAAGCTGACAATAAAAATCAAGGACTACAGCCCCAAACAGTTGAATCAGCAGTCCCATAAAAGATATAATCACATACTGAGGCAAATATATTGAACTGATGATTTAATTTTGTGTGTAAGCTAAGGCTTGCAGTACCTCACACAGCACCTGTAACAGTGGAGTCAATAACTACTGAATTTAATACGGTACAAATACTAAGGAACTATCAAATAGCAGCCAGACAGATGGATGAAGGGAAGAAAGATTTGATTCTTTAAACCTTCCAGCACTAGGCATGTTCTGTCTGCTTCATACCTGTCATTGTGCTTGTAGCTGTTGACCTTTCTGGCATCATTTAGGGCAGCGAAGAATCTTTAGGGTTTGGGTTAATTTAGGTAGAAGGAAGTAAGGTTTCTTGGGGCTTCCCTGGTAGCTCAGCTGGTAAAAAATCTGCCTGCAATGTGGGAGGCCTGGGTTCGATCCCTGGATTGGGAAGATCCCCAGAGGAGGTCATGGCAACTCACTCCAGTATTCTTGCCTGGAGAATCCCATGGACAGAGGAGCCTGGAGGGCTACAGTTCATGGAGTCGCAAAGAGTCAGACACAGCTGAGCGACTAAGCACAGCACAGCACAGCACGCTTTCTTGGGGCTTCCCAGATGGAGATAGCGGTAAAGAATCTGCCTGCCAATGCAGGAGACACAAGAGATGCAGGTTCAATTCCTGGGTTGGGTAGATCCCCTGTAGAAGGAAATGGTAACCCACATGAGTATTTTTGCCTGGAGAATCATATGGACAGAGAAGTAGTCCATAGGGTCACAGAGAGTTGGACACAACTGAAGTGACTTAGCCTGCATGCATGCACAAGCTTTCTTAGCGCTTCCTTGGTGCCTCAGTGGCAAAGAATTTGTCTGCCAATGCAGGAGATGCAAGAGATGCAATTGCAATCCCTGGGCTGAGAAAATCCCCTGAAGTAGGAAATAGAGCAACTTTTTCAGTATTCTTCCCTGGAAAATTCCGTGGACAGAGGAGCCTGGCGGACTACAGTCCATGGGTCACAAAGAGTCAGACAGGACTTAAGGACTGAGCATGACATAACTTTCTTAAGGCTTATTTATGAAGCCTATGAAGATTTTCGGAGAAGGCAATGGCAGCCCACTCCAGTACTCTTGCCTGGAAAATCCCATGGCGGAGGAGCCTGGTAGGCTGCAGTCCATGAGGTCACCAAGAGTCAGACACGACTGAGCGACTTCACTTTGACTTTTCACTTTCATCCATTGGAGAAGGAAATGGCAACCCACTCCAGTATTCTTGCCTGGGGAATCCCAGGGACAGGGGAGCCTGGTGGGCTGCTGTCTGTGGGGTCACACAGAGTCGGACACGACTGAAGCAACTTAGCAGCAGCAGCATGAAGACTTTACCCATATCCATCTCTTCTAAATGACCACCTAGCTACATTTCAGAGATATTCACAGCTGTGCTTCCTTTAACAACTTTTACATACTTTGCAACAGAATAAGTAGAAAATCTCCCCCAATAAATAACACAAAAAGCTCTCCAGCTGTCAGTTTACCAAGTATTTTTTAAAACATATCTTTTAAGAAGATAACAATGTTTTGAAATAGAAACATTTCATCTTTTAACTAAGTCTGTCAAAAGGTAATGAATTTGATAAGTACTTTTTAAAGTAATACAATCAAGTCCTCCCAGTAGAGCCACAGTAGCCTGTACTTCATATACTGACAAAGTGACATGGCCAAAAGTTAAAGGGTGAAAGGAAGGAAGAAAAAGGAACTTCCTTTTCACCCCAGAGATGCTCTGCTTGCTGCCTGTATCATAATAACAAATCTGCTTTGCAAAAGCCCTTTCATTGTGCCCTAAGTAGAACAGAAAGTCTAAGTTATTCCTTACACCTTAAGAACATAATATTTCATATTAAATTTGAAGACTGGACCAAGAGCCACATGGCACGGTAATTACATACACAATATAAGTACGTGGTTGAAATGGTTAACAGGCTTTCATTTGCATTCACATCCTGGCCTCAACTCACCGGCTGCCTGACTCTTGCTATATTATCTAATTTCTCTAAGTCTCAGTGTTTTCATCTACGAAAGCCTGCTCCATATGGTACCTGCTCCGTACCATTATTGTGTGAGTTAAATACTTGCTTGATGTGCCTGACACATAGTAGACCTTTTGGAAAAGTAATTGGTAGTAGTAATAATGAGAGTATAAATGGCTTAAATACTTCAATCACCAACTAAAAGCACGAACATATCTGTTAATGTGAATTTAGCGATTTTAAACTTAACCAGAGCGTTTCTACCGACTCATCATTACAAGATCCATATAGGAGTAAATGGACAGAAGTGAACCACAATCTGGAATCTTTTACAAGAGTTTTCTAATTAGCACATTAACGAATTCACTCCTTACAAATGTGCAATTCATAAACACAAACTGTCTCAGACATTGACAACTCAAGTGATTTAATAAATAGAACTGCATTACAAGCTCACTGCAATTAAACATAATTAAGAATTTATGTAATTTGTTTTCTCTTCATGTTGGATGTTTTAAATTGAATAAATTTATTATTCTAACAGAGAAACTATGTCAGGCATTCATTAAAATCTTCAGTATTTGGGGTCAATATGTTACTTTCATTCAGTGGGCCCAGTAATATCAAAGTAAATCTAAAAAAATAATTTGCTTCCCAAATTTTAAAAATCTGAGTGATGTTGAAGCTGAAGCTCCAATAATTTGGACACTTGATTCAAAGAGCTGACTCATTAGAAAAGACCCTGATGATGGGAAAGATTGAAGAGAGGAGAAGGGGTCAACAGAGGACGAGGTGGTTGGATGACATCACCAACTCAATGGACGTGAGTTTGAGGAAGCTCCAGGAGACCGTGAACACGGACAGGGAAGCCTAGCATGCTGCAGTCCATGGGGTCATACAAAGTCTAAGGAACATTTCTTTAGCAGCAATCTTTTATTTTTCACATTTAGAAGACTCTTTGAAAGTAGCAGTGAAGTTTTATTTTCCTGAGTCATTCATTGATTCAGTGGCTAAGTCGTGTCCAACTCTCTGCTGCCCCATGGACTGTAGACCACCAGGATCCTCTGTCCATGGGATTTTCCAGGCAAGAATACTGGAGTGGGTTGCCATGTCCTTCTCTAGGGGATCTCCCCAACCCAGCGATCTCAAACCCCAACTGCTGCATTGGCGGGCGTTGGCAGGAGGATTCTTTACCACTGAACCACTAGGGAAGCCCTTTTTCCTGAGTAGATCCAATTAAAACCATGCTTTACATATAAAAGGGATTCTAGATCACTATTATAAATGTGACTCAACTGCAAATTCATATGCAAATTTAGGGAAGCTTTTAAAGTCAAAGTGAAAAACTGTTTAGAACAAATGTGAGAATGCAATTGAACACCAAAATATTTAGTCAAAAAATTAGTCCTCTAAGATGTTTTTCTACATGAGTATAAACAACAACAAAATGCCAAGTGAATTCAACAACTTATTCGCAACACCCAAACTACAAGTAGTATTAAAGAACATTAAAATTTTATCCATAATGTTTTAAAAAAATAAATCCTAATTCATATTTGAGTTAGACTGTGTTTAACAAATTTTCTTTCTCTTGATAAACAACTGAAGTCCTCAAAGAAAAATAATG
Source organism: Bos indicus x Bos taurus (assembly GCF_003369695.1). Taxonomy (NCBI): domain Eukaryota; kingdom Metazoa; phylum Chordata; class Mammalia; order Artiodactyla; family Bovidae; genus Bos; species Bos indicus x Bos taurus. Next base: position 84,848,210 of record NC_040080.1, read on the forward strand.
CAAAAAAACACACTGTGAATCTTATTTATGGTAATTATTCATTGTGTACTAATGCCTATTATTGACTATATGGTTATTCCTATGGACCTCTTTAAAATCAGATAGTAAATCTGGTCTTTTATGAAATGACACTCTTAGATACTTCTATGTCACTTTTATGTGTAAAAAGAGGGAGGGGCAGATACTTTAAAACCCTGGGTTGCTGACTCCAAATAATCAAAAGGACTACAGCGCCATCTTGTGGAATAAAGTACCTAATTAGCAAACTGCTTTGATACTGTTAGGAAAAAAGTGACTGAATACCTTGACCACCGACTGTAGTTTCTTTTGGTGGTGAGTTTAGTTGCTAAGTAGCGTCTGACTCTTGCAACCCCATGAACTGTAGCCCACCAGGCTCCTCTGTCCAAGAAATTTCCTGCATTGTAGGTGGATTTTTTTTTTTTTTTTTTTTTTACCACTGAGTCATCAGGGAAGTATCTTTCAATGATGTACTATTTTAAAACACTAAATCTGGAATGTTTGTCATACAGCAAAGGATGGTATAAGACTAGAGTATTAATATACATAATACAGAAACCAGGTGATTTTTGTCCTTTTTGGATAGAGAGAAATACGAGGTTAATATCGTTATTAGAGGTTGCTCTGAAACCAAAGAAGTAATCTGAAAAGAGAAAGGGAAAAGGGGGATGAAAAAGGAATAATGCTTCAGGTCTTGGCTTTTCTGGGCTTTCCTGGTAACTCAGCAGCGCAGGAGATCTGGGTTTGATCTGTGGGTCAGGAAGATTCCCTGGAGTAGGAAATGGCACCCACTTGAGTATTTTTGCCTGGAGAATTCCATGGACAGAGGAGCCTGATAGGCTACAGTCCATGGGGCTGCAAAAGTTGAATACAACTGAGCAACTAAACCACCACCATTGGGAGGCCACAGTATGTCAAGAACTCGGTAGGCATGAGTAGTGAGATGACTGATATACACAGTCCCTCCCTAAGTACATTTAGGAGACTAGTGAAGAACACATATCATTTCAAGGTGGAGGACATGCTGAGGAAGGCCACTCCAGGAGTTGCTGTCCACAGCACATGGAATAGAACCTTAAGAGGTAAGAGAAAGAGAAGAAAAATTTTCATTCGTTCTCCCAAAACAGTGGATAGAACCAAATGCCAAAACCCTGGGTGAATCCTATCCTCTAATGTACTTTTCAAAGTACTTTACAGATGACTGTGTATCCCACACAAACCCAAAAAAACATTGCTGTTCAGTCGCTATAAGTCATGACTCTTTGCAACCCCATGGACTGCAGCACTCCAGGCTCCTCTGTCCTTTACCATCTCCCAGAGCTTGCTCAAACTCATATGCATTGAGTTAGTGATGCCATCCAGCCATCTCATCCTCTGTTGTCCCCTTCTCCTCGTGTCCTCAATCTTTCCCAGCATCAGGGTCCTTTCCAATGAGTCGGCTCTTTGCATCAGGTGGCCAAAGTATTGGAGCTTCAGCTTTAGCATCAGTTCTTCTAATGAATATTCAGGGTTGATTTCCTTTAGGATTGACTTGTTTGATCTCCTTGCAGTCCACGGAACTCTCAAGAGTCTTCTCCAGCACCACAGTTCAAAAGCATCAATTCTTCGTCACTCAGCCTTCTTAATGGTCCATACAAGGTTAGAGCACAGATATCCCTTCTATGGTATTGAACAACTTCTTCCTCTGTGGTCCCATAACAATATGCTCGTGACCAAATACGGAACTTAACTCCATATGAATAATTCTGAGCAATATTCACCTGCCTGCTTCTCTTAAGACTGGGAGTTCTTTGAATAATAAGATGGTCTTTCTCACCCTATTATACTTAACACCAACCATAGTGAATACTCAACGCTTAACGCGTTTCTTGAGTTGAATCGGTTATATTTTATGATAGTATTCATGTCTGGCCACAGTGATAAGCGCATGGGTAAGAATGATTCCGGCGTTCCTTAAGTTACAAGAGCAGCATTAACCAGTAGTGGTGCTGATTTGTTTCTAAGGTTGTCATTTACAAAGCTCTTGTTTTGGGATTTTCAGGCCTGAGTCTATTTTTAAAACTCCATCTCCCAAACAAAGGCAGTGGAGAAAAGAAAAATTGTTTCTCTATCTACATGTTCTTAATTTATGGGTGGGGAACTTGAAGATGAATTTTTCTTAAATGTTCTAAATTGTCTTTTTTAATCAAATAAAAAAATCTAAAAATGTGGCTTGCTTTCTTGCTAGAGAACTAAAAGATAAAAGCCAGGAAAAATAATATTATCTAAGAAGACGACAAATCTCTCAGTGTGGTACATTTCCCTCCTCCTCACCTCTGTCTTCTCTCAACTTTTAGTTCTCACTCCTCAGCCCCCAGCCCTCACCTGGACTCTCTTTTTTTTACCTAAAATATTAACACAGGATAACAGAATAATTAGCAGCAGCCACGAGAGATGGGCTTCCCTTGTGGCTCTGCTGGTAAAGAATCTGCCTGCAATGCAGGAGACCTGGGTTGGAGACCTGGGTTTGATCCCTGGAGAAGGGAAGGGCTGCCCACTCCAGTATTCTGACCTAGACAATTTCATGGACTGTATAGTCCACGGAGTCGCAAAAGAGTCAGACATGACTAAGCAACTAAGACACACAGAAGGAGACTTTGTTAGAAATCATTAACACCAAACAATCTGGAATTCAATTTCTGTCTTATTTGACTAACTTTTATTTCCATTTTATTTGGCCACACTTAGGCACTCACCTCAAGATATCCACATTGGTGTTATTGATGGCAACAAGAAACAAAGCTCACCAACTCGTAACCAGCAAATGGAAGTAAAGATGTCTAGAGAAACCACGGTTAAACAAGTTCAACTTCTTATTTCAGAAGTGTCCTACACTTGCTGCATGCTGGGATACTAAAATAGAGAAGGCTTTACAATAGAGGGAATGATAGTTGTTTAAATAAATGATGCTGCGAAAACTGGACAGCTATGTGAAAAACAATGAAATTAGAACACTCTCTAACATCATAGATAAAAATTAAGACAAAATGGATTAAGGACCTAAATGCAAGACTATATACTAAAAAGCTCTAAACACTCTTTAATATCAATCACAGTAATATCATTTTTGATCTGTCTCCTAGAGTAATATAAATAAAAACAAAAATAAACAAGGCAATTAAACTCAAAAGCTTTCATACAAAGGAAACCATAAACAAAATGAAAAGACAACCCACAGGATGGGAGAAAATATTTGTAAACGATGCAATCAACAGGGATTAATCTCCAAAATGTAAAAATAGTTCATGCAGCTCAAAATAAAAAATGCAACACCAAATCAAAAAAATGAGCAGAAGACCTAAATAAACTTTTCTCCAAAGAAGACATATGGATGGCCAAGAGGCACATGGAAAGCAAATAAAAACTACAATGAGATGTCACCTCAATCACTCAGCATGACCATCATCAAAAAGTCTACAAACAATAAATGTTGGAGAGGGTGTGGAAAACAAGGGAACATTCCAACACTGCCGGTTGGAAGGTAAACTGGTACAGTCACTATGGACAACAGTATGGAGAAAATTAAAGATAGAACTACCATATGATCCAGCAACCCTAACTCCTGGGCATATATCCAAAGAAAACCATGGTTTGAAAGGATATATGCACCCCAGTGTTCACTATAGCACTGTTTACAATAGCCAAGACATGGAAGCAACCTATGCGTCCATCAACAGATGAATGGATAAAGAGGTGATACACATACACAATGGAATATTACTCAGCCACAAAAAGGGATGAAATAATGCCATCTGCAGCAGCATGGATGGACCTGGAGATTATCACGTTGTTTTTGTTGTTTAATCCCTAAGTCTTGTCTAAGTCTTTCGCGACCCCATGGACTGTAGCCCGCCAGGTTCCTCTAAGATTTCCCAGGGAAAAATACTGAAAAGGGTTGCCATTTCCTTCTCCAGGGGATCTTCCCAGCCTAGGGATCAAGGATCAAACCCGTGTTTCTTGCACCGTAGGCAGATTCTTTACCACTGAGTCAAATAAATCATAATTCAATATAAAATTAAAAAAATTTTTAAATACAATAAGAAATGTTACCAGTGTGATTGTTCTACACATATGTGGATCAGTTACCCAATTCCCTAATTCAGCAACTTTAAGCAAGGGCCAACAGTTTTATAAACTGATTTGTAAAGAAGAAATGCTTCAGCAATCATTAAATGAGAGAAAAAATCTTGACATGAAATAATCCTTACAGTTTTCTATAGGGTCAAGAATTCACACATCCACATATCAAATGCAATGCTGAAATGGGGAACAGTCATTATAACACACAGCCAGTCTCTCCAGTTTAAATGGTTTCAAGTTGTACTCTTGCAACACAAAGCGCTACGTGTTACAAGTGCTCATATTCCAGTCCATTTTGAACTCCTACTTCTGGTTAAAGGAGGGAGTAACACAAGAGGTTCAGGTATCTGGTGCTTAATTGTTTCCTTCTCTTTTCCCTTTCAAAGTAAGAGGACTAGGAGCATATTTCTCATTTTCTTGGAAAAATTATCAGACCTGTCTGAATCTCAGTTTCTTCAGGAGAGGAAAATAACACTACCTCACCCAGTTATTGAAAGAAAGAAAAGATATAACAGATGTAAATAGTGAATTGTAAACAGTTGCTCAGTAAAGAGTAGTTATCACTATTAGCACTGCTATTGATAATATTTTTTAGAGTTGTTTGTTATAAACTATCTATCCAAACTTCCAATCTTTACAACATTCACCATATTCAAATCTAAATAGACAAACTCTCAGATCTTTTAGGTGTTATACAGAAAACTTCAAAGGTGATTAAGCACATTAATGTTTACATGTTTCTAAAATACATTTGTTCAAAGCTTCAGCTTTGGGATTTTAATAATAAAGTGAATTAGCCACCTATATTCTAGTTGGTTCTTCATCAAAAATTACTTTCCAACAAGAAAATCCCATTTTACCAATATAAAAATTCTAGTAGTGGCTGGTTGAAATATTTGAGATCTTGTTGAAAAAGAGAAGAATATGTTGTTTTAGCAGCTCTTGGGGTAGTTAAGTTGAAAATGCCAAGAAAAGATATTTTCATGCTGTTTTTTTCCCCCACAATTTTCCACTTTAACATCTTTTAAACTTGCAATTTAGCTACACATTATTCTTTATTGTTTTTCAGTCTTGGAGGCAGGTTGAAATTAATCAACCAACCAAAGACCTGGAACTACCAAGAATTCTGGTTCTCATTCTCATACTGATTTAGTTCTGAAATTACCATAAATTAGGGTAATAACTTGACCACTTTCAGGACTGTATTGGCAAAGACCCTTCTGCTTCATCTTCGCATAGCCCCTCTCCTTCTCTCCTTTTCAGTGCCAGTGCTCAGATAACACTGTAGAACTGAATTTATCACAGTAAAATTGCTTCCATCAGACAATCAGATTATTAATAAAATTTAACAAAAAATAATCATAAATGACTTTCCTACAAAGTATGCTTGTTTTCTTTTTCATAACACAGTTCTAATTGCCTCATAAAAGCCTATGAAATTAATTTCTCCTGGTTTCAGTCACTTTAATCTCTTCAGCAAACCCAAGGGAGAAAGGACTAAGTTCTGGAGAATTCTGTTATTTAAAATGCAGTTAATAGTCCAAAGAAGAATCCAGTCAAGGACACTGAGAAGAAAGGTAGATGATAAATCAAAATAGTATAATTTCGTAAAGCCAAGTTTTTTAAAAAGGTGCAATAAAGAGGGCGTGGTCAGTTGTGTTAAACACTAGTGACAAGCAGAGTAAGATAAGGACTGAGAATGGATGATCCAATTTGACAAGATGGAAGCCAATGTTGGCTCACAAAGGTGGTTTTAGGTGGAATAGCGAAATGAAAATTTGATTAGAATTGTCGTAAGTATGGGAGCTGAGACTGTGGAAATACTGAGGGTTGCTATAAAGGATGGTAAATAAGTTGGTAGCCACAGAGGGTCTAGAAGCAAGGGAGGTTTCTTTTCTCCTTTTGTTTAAGGTTGTTGATTAATAACAGAGTACATTATAAAGAAGTCTGAATGACCAAGAGTTGATGCTTTTGAACAGTGGTGTTGGAGAAGGCTCTTGAGAGTCTCCTGGACCACAAGAAGATCAAACCAGTCAATCCTAAAGAAAATCAACCTTGGACATTCATTGGAAGAACTGATGCTGAAGCTGAAGCTCCAACACTTTGGCCACCTGATGTGAAGAAAAGACCCTGATGCTAGGAAAGATTGAAGGTAGGAGCAGAGGGAACGACAGAGGACGAGATGGTTGGATGGCATCACTGATTCAACGGACATGAGTTTGAGCAAGCTCCAAGAGATGGTGAAGGGCTTGGAAGCCTAGCACGTTGCAGTCCATGGGGCACAAAGAGTCAAACACGACTGAGCAACTGAACAACAACAACATTATAGCAGAGAAAAAAGAAGACGTGTGATGATGCAGGACAGAAAAGAGGCAATCAGAGCAGTAAAGTTCTTGATAAAGTGAAAATTAATGGAATCCACTGAGTAAGTAAAGGATTTTCCTAAAATAAAGAGATGTTTTCATTGCATCCGAAGGCTACAGATGTGGGTGGGCTGGTTGGTGGGAAAACAGCTTTACCTTCTGATTGCATCTGCTTTACCAGGGAGATAAGAAGCAAAATCATCCACTGATTGTGAGGAGCAGGGAAGAGGAGTTGAAAATTTGAGGGGAAAAAAAGGTATGAAATAGTAATCTCTGAAGACAGAAAATAAATCAATAAGGAAATGGGAACTGTGGTTGACTGAAACTGCGTTAAGACCCACTTGAGACACACAGTCATAAAATTTAAAAGAGATCAGTCAGAATTGTTAGATGTTTTTCTCCAGCCATCAACTCCAAGCTTGGGAAACATTTATTGAACGTTTATCATGTGCCAAGCACTGCCTAAGCATCTTACCTTTATTATTATTGTGAGCCCACAACAACCCTATGAGTTGGGCACTCATGAGAAAACTGAGGTACAGAGATGTTAAGAAACTTTTCCAAGGCAATGTAGCTAATAAATATTGGACGCAGGATTGAAGGAGATCACATCTTTAGCCACTAAATGACTCTATTTTTATGTACATCGTTGGGATTAAGCAATATTGATTTCTACCATTTAAGTAAGGCAGAGGGGGAGGTAAGGAAGGCATGGATTGGAAGCACTGTTGTAATCAAAGAATTATCATAGAGACAGTGAACTGGAAAGAGAGGAGAGGTGGTTGATGACTGGGATGTTAGACACTGAGATTTTGAGAGCAGCAGTTATTCATAATGACATAATCTAAAGTGTGACCATAAGAGTTGGCAACGGAGCTCAGGGAGAAGGCTAAGGAAAAGACTGTAGGAGAAAAGGTCAAGGAACTACAAAATATTCAGGCATTGGATGGATTTTCCACATGAACAGGAATAGTGATAGAAAGAAGAATGTAAGTTAGATGTTAAATTCTTCACCAAATGAGGAAGACTGACCAGGAGATTACTGCAAGAAGGAAGGACATACACAGTCAGTAGCCTTAATCCAAATATAGGTTACCAACCTGTCCCAGTTTGCCTAGAACTTGCCCAGTTTTAATACTGAAAGTCCTACCTCCTGGACCTCCATGAGCTAAAGATTTTGAGAGAGAAGACAGAATGAGCTATTTCCTGAAAGTTGCAATAAAAACATAATACCTGCTCTATCTCCAGGCTCTGTGTGATAATGGATGTTTTAAATTCTAAATTAAAATAAACCTGTCATCTGCCAGGTAAAACTACTTTATTTAACTCCTCATCTCAGAATAGGATGCTTTGCTCACATTCGCTAATTTGTTCAAGGCAAAGATTTCCAACTCATTTTCCTCCCATTTTGCCTGACTCATTCCCTTAAGGGCAATGATCCTGTTTCCTATCTCGTCAAACCTATTATGCTCTATAAGCTAGAGCTAATTTCCTATGATCAATCAGTGTTCTAAGTGCCTGAATAGGTCCGATGGAAAATATTGTTTGGTTGACAAAATCATATCCCACTAAAGAGCGTGAGCACTTGGGAAATGTCTGATATTGCAATATCATCTTAATCCCACATGTCTGAAATGAGAAATGTCTCTGCTACAGTAAGATCTGCATCTCCCACCCCTCTGTTTCAAAGACTTCTAGGTTAGGGAATGGAGAACTACAGCATTTCACAGATAGGAAAAACTTGAAAGACACTTTAGGAGTGACTAAAGAGTCAGGGAAACAATCTTCTTTGATTGAATCTTTGCATGATCTTTCCACTCAGATAATGCACTAAATGTAGTTTTGCCTGGCTGCAAATACTGCATGGTATTTTCCAATTTGTTTTATTACATGGACAAAATCTGTGGCATATCAAATGATTTCAAAATAGTATGTGCAAAGAGAAAGGCTGAAAGAATAATTGAAAAATAATCCAAAAGTTGCAATGAGAACATTAGGCTGGTCTGAGCTGTCTTCCAGGTCTTTCTTGCCTTTTAATCATACTCTTCTGCCTCCTTGCTCCTATCACTAAGTTTCTCAAAAGCAAAGCCTATATATCTTCAGCTCCAACTCATTACTTGGCTTGCAATCTGACATCAGCCCACATTCTATAAAAAGGTCACTAATAACTACTTTAATAGTCATTTCTAAGAAAATCCCAGTTTCCTATACTTGGCGCTAGTGGTAAAGAACCTGCCTGCCAATGTAGGAGGCGTAAAAGACGTGGGTTCAATCCCTGGGTCAGGAAGATCCCCTAGAGAAGGAAATGGCAACCCACTCCAGTATTCTTGCCTGGAGAATCCCATGGACAGAGGGGCCTGGTGGGCTACAGTCCATGGGGTCTCAAAAGAGTCAAACATGACGGAAACAACTTAATACTTTTACTATTTTGAGCATATAAGGAATGAACTATGTAACTAAATATGAGCTAACTTTTGTAGTGTGTGTGTTAGTTACACACATTATAAATCTAACAAAAGTCCTTTGATAGAAACCACATATCCTAATTTGAGGTTTAAACTTTGATCTCTATAAATTTAGCACCCATCCCTCCTTGAAATTTCAGCAACACTTAAAATCATTTGCTATCTCTTCCTCGTGAAATTATCTCACCCCTGTCCTATTTTTCAAACCTAAATGTCAACTTATCCTACTTATCCTACCTCCACCAGAGGTCTGACAGTTATTCCTTTTCATTGACTTCCACACAGTAGCTTCTCAATCATCTTAATTGCCAACTTCTGGTTTATCTAGAATATTATTGCCTAATTAATCTTCCAAACTCAATGTTACAACATCCTTTATCCAGAAATCTTTAAGAGCCTCCTACTGTGTGGCAAAATTTATATATTTCTCTGATGATACTTATCTTACAATCAAATCACACCTCTTAGATCCTAAAATCAGAAATAAGAAAGTCATGAATAATCAAAAATAAAATAAAAATAAAAATTACCTTGGAAAAGTCCTTCGACAGGCATTCCACTGGAGACCACGAGTTTGTTCAGCACAAGTTTTTCCTCCAGCTTTGGAACAGATTCCTGTTTCTTTGGTTGAGCACCAGATGAAGTAGTTGGCTTGCTTTTAGGGTCCATTATATATGAAAAATGCATACATGCATATCTTTAAAAGTTAGAATCACACTCAGCTCAGTGATATGCTTGAACTTGAGAGGCCCCACAGAACAGAGACATGAGGGAACCACAGATTCACGTCTTTCCTTCCATACTTACTTCAGATAATCACTGAATGATGGACACTATTGCCAGCACCATTTAAGTTGTAATTTTTCTATTTCTAGGATTGCTTAGTTTGCTTCCATTTTGCTAAGATGATGGAATTCTACTGTACATCCTCTTTAAAGGTTATCTAGATACTTTACTTCTCCCCACAAACTCTGAGGTTTGGAATCATGTCATATTCTTATTTGTCTCTTCTACAGCACTTAACACTGTTAATTGGTCTATTTTAAATATAATAATAAAATAATATCAATAAACTCCAGTGGAGGCAGTAAAATAAACTTATAATTGCTATCTATATTTGATAGCCAAAATACATATGTTAAAGTATACATATATTTAAATAGACATATGTTTATATTCCAAAATAATAAGAATAATCTAGAGTTACTGTATTAATGTGACCCTATAGACTGTAGCCCCCCAGGTTCTTCTGTCCAGGGGGTTTTCTAAGCAAGAATACTGCAGTGGGTTGCCATTTCCTCTTCCAGGGGATCTTCCCGACCCAGGGATCGAACCCATGTCTCCTGCATTTGGCCGGGGGATTCTTTACCACTGAGCCACCTGAGAAGCCATTAAGTTAATAATAAGGAAATTGCTGTACTAGGTCATCATGATTATATTAAAGGGAAATTTTACATTCCTACATTAAAACATGTAAGGCTTGCCAATGTTATTTTAAATATACCCCATAAATACACTCCAAGATATCCCAGAAATCATAATTATACCACCCTATGTAATCGAAGGATATCACTAGAGCTATTCAAATATTTACCTTGGGGAAGTAGATGTTCAGAGCTGCTTCTGGGAATCAATTTAAATAAACTACCCTGTGCATTTTGACGGACATAAAATAAATGTTGGACTTGCTGCCACATCGTCTAGATACCTGTATTGGATTCTTCCTGAAATTTAGTAATAGAGTCTACCCTGTAGCATCCGAAAGTGCACACTTGGCAGGTTTGAGAAGTCATCTTGAGTTGGGGCAGTGCTTGTGGACATACCCCAGAAGGCACCCAAAGGGAAGTATAAGGGTGACTCTAGGTGGTGTCACACAGCCTTTCTTCCCTGGGCAACACCCGCGGAGCTTTGAGAATGTTCCTGGGAACATAGCTCCCCCGAGGCAAAGTTAGCGCTTCTAACCGACCACTAGAGGACTCAGGGGGATCCTTAATGCATGCTGCCCTCTGGGGGTCGCGGAAGGAAACAGCTCCAGGGCTGTGATGAAGTTTACTTGCCGACACAAACCAGCATCCGGCACTGAGGCTGAAATACTGGAACATAGAGAGATGGATCTCAGTTATTTGAAGCTAGGTGAAGATGTCTTCTGGGTCACTAATGCCTGACTTGCTTAGTCGAGAAACAAATTCCCACCTAGAAATTTTTACTCGTATCCAAATATGTTGCCCTGAAGGAGAAAAATTGTATGTCAGAATTAGAAAATAATAAGATATAATATATACTGGCTTTGAGATTAGACAGATGTATTCAAATTCCAGCTTGGCCGTTTACTAGCATGATATGATGAATAATGTATTTGATCTAATTTTCAGTTTCCTTATTTGGAAAAGGAATAGTACCTGGTATAGACGATGCTTCAAAAACAGAATCTATTTGATAAAGGAAGTTGTACTTGTTTTTTATTTTTATTTAACTTAATACAACTGGACTCTCTGATACTCTGGGTGTATTCAGTGCTGTCTCCAGCTACCTTTGATAAAATCTGACATCTCTGTCAGGATCCATCCAGACTCCAGACCAGTAAGAACCAGACCTGGTGAAATGTGAGGTGCCCCAGAAAAATGTACTGCTCCTAAACCTGCGGTGTTTTGTACTTTGGGCATTGAGGTTTAATAGTTCTCATGAATATCGGATGGTAGCCTATCTTTCTAACATTTTCCCACTTATGTAGTTAATATGTCTAACTGCAACTTTCATCTGCATACCTCTGGTTTCTCAACGGACGTGTGGCCTCATCATGAATTACAGACGCCAGAACCAGCAGTGGGAAGGCATGTAGTGGGAAGGTCAACCTGCCTAACCGACCTCTGCCAGTTTCACCTGGTACTGGTTTCTGCACCGAGGCTCTGTGAAAAGGACATGTGCTTAGAGCTTTGCTCTTTAGTTTTTTCTTTCCATCTTCTTTTTCTTGTAATAGTAATGGATTTCCACTGGCCCACCTGTTTTACTCCTCTGGAGTCCCAAATAACCAGGAGCATGTATTTTCAGAATATCAACATAGGAGGTAAGTGGTATGGTAATTAATTAATGGCCCATGAATTGCAAAGGGTAATAAATAGTCCTACACTATTAATAATAATAGTAATACACTAAATAAATAGTAATACACTAAAATTTAGACCTTGTTAGACCTCAAAGTTTCTAATAGATAGACACCGATATTCATCTTAAAGTATTTAAAGTACTTCCATCTCCTCTCTGGTCTCACTTTAGTAGTCTACGTTGCATAAAAGATACTGATTTATAAATTAATGAATTTGTTGAGGAAGAAAATTTATTTGACTGGATGTTTGTCAATATTGCTATTTAAAAAACTACTCAAATACTGCACTGGTACATTTTGTCCTACAACAATAAGCACTCTATCATTATGTGAAACAGAGAATTTGCCACAGCAGTCAATTATAAAAACTAATCTTTGAATTACATTGAATTAAACATCAAAGGATTAAATGCCAGAAAAGGTAACATTTTTCATTTCCTTGTAGTTATAAAACTGTAACTCTGGAAAATGTTTTTCCAGGAGTTTACTGCTTTTTCAAGTCACTGTCGTCAGATTTTGACATAAACTATTTCAGGCACCCAATTTAGAAAACAAGCAGCTATTAAATGTCCAAAATGCCTATTGCCATAAATGGTTTAATAACAGAATAATGTTAATGTGTTTGCCTCTGCCTCCTTCTCAAAAGGTAGGCAGTTCAAGGTATGTTTATTCATTTTTACAAATATATTTCCCTATTCTGTCAAAAAGAGAAGCATAATTCAATTGAAGCACATCAGAACTGTGCTTCCTTATACCATATAATGTGACAAGCTATAAATAAAATGAACTTTTTATGAATACATTATGCATGGGATTTGTTCCCAGGGTTGCATATAAAGAGTATTTTAATGACATACATTTTTTCTAGGTAACCAAAAGCAAGCTGCGATTTCAACAATCCATAGACTGAACATAAAGCAATTTTAAAGTGTCCTGGCACAAATTCAGCCATCTTGGCACCTGAAATATTGACATGACAACACGGTAACCTTCACCTAGAAAATTATCCCCTTAGGAAATTATGTTGGCCACCATGGACTTCTTTGTAATACTTGAAGTATTTATTTCATGTGAGTAGAATGTCTATTTCAGGTTTCTTCACATGGCATCTATCACGGCATATCCTTTAGCTATAAATGCACATATACAATTATTATTTGATAAAGTTATATGAACAATTGGAAAACATAATAGGCCCCAAAATTGTATAATTTAGTAGGGAAAATAACAAACAAAAAACCATGCATAATGTCAAAATGATCACAATATAGTTTATTAAAAGGCTGGATTTAAATAAAGGATAATCCTGATTTCTCAGAAAGAAAAGAATATATTTTTAGAAAAACCTGGAAGAAATTCAAGAAAATGTTAGTAATAGATATCTTTTGTGGGGGTGCATATTCTTTCTTTGTATGTTTCTGTATTTTTACTTTCTCTACCATAAATGTTCATTGTTTTTTGGAGACAAAATAACATTCCTTTTAAACAAACCTACCAAATGCCAAGGCACTAGGTGTATGGCATAAAACAAAAAACTAAGTCCCAGCCCTATTCACAGAGCTTATGTTCTTCAAGGGGGTGTGGGGTTGGAGCAGGGAGTGACAGACAGTAACCAAATAAATGTGTAAATAAATAGAATATTAGTGTTACGAAGGGGAAAAGCACATTAAGAAGATAGGGACATACAGGGAATGGGAAAGTGTGATTTTATACAGGGTGGTCAGGGAAGGCTTTGTTAACGTGTCAACATATAGGAAGGGAAGAAGAGCAGAAAGCAAAGAGCTCAGAGTGATCTAGAAGAAGAAAGTGAAAGAAGAAAAAGAAAGAAAGAAGAAAAAACAAGTGAAAAATCCATGATGCAGAAGTGTATTCGCATGTTTGAGGAAGGGTGAGAGCTGCAGTTCAGAGTGAGCTGGTATGAAATGGTATATGTAATGAGCTCAGAGGAGTAGCCCGGAATCAGGGCTTGAGACATTGGCAAGACATCATCTTAGGGAGACTATGTGGGCCTTTATTTGAATAGAGATGAAGAAGAAGATAGAGGGACTAGGGACATAGCAGACTAGGCATTTACAACTGGCCTCCTATTCACTCCTCCTGGAGTAAGAAGATGAACTCCAGGCTGTCCATTCATTACCAGCCTCTTGTTTACCTTTCCTGAAGCAAGAGACAAATGGACTCCAGGACTACATCTTTATGACTGGATTTCGGTCTATATTTTGAGATCTACACTTCAATATAAAAACCAGCAAGACGAACTTCCTTGGTGGTCCAGTGGTTAAGAATCTACCTTGAGATGCAGGGGATGTGGGTTTGATCCCTGGTCAGGGAACTAAGATCCCACATGCTGGAGAACCACAATGAAAGTCCCTGCATGACGCAGAGAAGATCCCATGTGCCACAGCTAAGACCTGCCTCAGTCAGAGAGATAAATACATATCCTTCAGAAAACAGCAACAGCAATAGGGTAAATAATCAGATATTGGGCATTTTTATGGCAGGGACAGAGTGCGACTAAGCCCTGTTAAAAGAGGAGGGAGATCACACACCTCAAGCAAAGGAAACATTTCACATGTGCAGAAAGACTCCTTGGTGGTCAGAAGGAGGGGGCACCATCCCATAATATGTGAAGCTAATACATGATCCCATAGGCCTCTGGGCTAGAATCCATCTTGGAAAAATGTCCCACACGCCTGTTGAGGAGGGTCCTAGGGCAGGTCAGTTGTGGAAAAAGAAATCAGATTAATTGGTTAAAGGTAAAGACCCAGAAGAACTGACCTATATAAATGATTTAACTACCTCATTACTGTACTCTTCCTCACTGGGGATCAGGAAGATCCCCTGGAGAAGGAAATGGCAACCCACTCCAGCATTCTTGCCTGGGAAATCCCATGGACAGAGGAGCCAGGCAGACTAGAGTCCATGGGGTCGCAAAGAGTCGGACACAACTGAGTGACTTCACTTTCTTTCTTTTTCTTGCTCACTGTGGGGATGCACACACCCTTTCTCTTTGGGTGTGCATCTCTGCTTTGCTTCTATCTTAGCAAAACAAACTGTTTCTCTCTGTGCTCTCATTTGGTGTTGTGCTATGTCTCTAATAATGAGCTTTGTACCTGCATTTACAGTTTGCCTCCTTGAGAAATGCATTTTTCACTAGGGGCAAAGATCTAGGGAAAAATAGCTTCTAACCTCTCACTCTTGCTGGTCTAGTGGCCAGGATTCCTGGCTTTCATCCAGGCTACCCAGGTTCAATTCCTGGGCAGGGAATTAAGATATCACTTATGTCACCACCTCAGTGAGATCATGGACACCCTTGCTACTGTGTGCAAATAGGCTGCAAAGGGCACAGATGGAAGCTAGGAGACAAATCAGAAGTTGGAACAGAGCTCTAGAGAGACATGAAGGTGGTTTGGATCAGAATGGTACCTGTAATGGTACCTGAGAAGTGATCAGATACCAAAGGACACTCCACACTTAGGATGAACAGATAAGGGCTTTGGGGGTTGTTCACAATGAAGTTAAAAGGTATATTTGTATGGGTTAATTGTATGTGTCAACTTGACTAGGTTAGGGGATGTAGTAAAACTGGTAAAAACACTTCTGGGTTAGCATTTGAATCTGCAGACTGAATGAAGTCAATGGCCCTCACAAGATCTAATCCTCTGAGGGTCTGAGTAGAACAAAAAAGCAGAGGACAGACTCATTCGCTACCTCTGCTTGAACTAGGGCATCTCTTCTCAGTCAGCAGTGTTCCTGGTTCTCAGGCTGAGTACACTGCTGGCTTTGTGTTCTCTAGCTTGCTGACAGCAGATTGTGAGACTTCTCAGCCTTCATAATTACATGAGCCAATTCCTATAATTGTTATTGAGTCCAAGTTCGGGTCTGCTCACTGGAGGACTGGCCAATTGTCAGGAGACAAGCTGTTGAGGCAAGGAATAGAGACTTTATTTGGAAAGCTGGGCATCTGAGAAGATGGCAGACTGATGTCCTAGAGCACCATCTCAGGGTCTGGATTGTTGTTGTTCGTTAGCTCAGTTGTGTCCGAGTCTTTGCAACCCCATGGACTGCATCGCGGCAGGCTTCCCTGTCCTTCAGCATCTCCTGGAGCTTGGTCAAATTCATGTCCACTGAGTCAGTGATGCCATCCAACCATCTCATCCTCTGTTGACCCCTTCTCTTCCTGCTTTCAATCTTTTCCAGCGTCTGGGTCTTTTCCAAAGAGTCAGCTTTTCACATCAGGTGGCCAAAGTATTGGAGCTTCAACTTCAGCATCAGTCCTTCCAATGAATATTCAGGGTTGATTTCCTTTAGGATTGACTGGTTTGATCTCCTTGCTGTCCAAGGGAATTCTCAAGAGTCTTCTATGGCTAAATGATACAGAGGGTCTGGATGCCAGTTTCTTTTATAGAACAGAGATGGAGAGGAGGTGAGGATGTAAAGTAAAAAGACCATAAGCTTTGCAAAGTATCTCTAGCTTAGTCAACATCAGAAAGGGGATGTGCTACTTTCTTCTTTTGTTGCAGCCATTCACAGGTAGGCAGGGTCACAATGTCTCCTCTGTGAGCTGAACAAAGGCACTTTAACATTCAGGCAGAGGGGCAGGGCTTCTTAAGGCAGATCATTGTATATGCTTATAACTATAGACAGTATCCTTTTAGTGATTATAATATTAATAACAAAAGCAACAAAAAGATCCAATATAGAGTCATATTTTGCTCTTCCCTGTTACATAATAAATCTCCTCATGTAAGATATATATCTGTGCATGCGTGCTAAGTCACTTCAGTCATGTCCAACTCTTTGTGACCCCATGGACTGTAGCCCTCCAGGCTCCTCTGTCCCTGGGATTCTCCAGACAAGAATACTAGAGTGGGTTGCCATGCTCTCCTCCAGGGGATCTCCCTGACCCAGAGATCAAACTCTCATCCCTTACTTCTCCTGCATTGGCAAGCGGGTTCTTTACCACTAGACGCACGTAGGAAACCCCTTAAGATATTTTACTGGTTCTCTGTCTCTGGAGAAATCCTAACACAGTATATTTCCTTTGATGAAAGGTCTAATGTTTAATAACTAAATGGCTCAGTTTTCTACGTCTTAGTGGTCAACAACTGGTCTTAGTTTCAACAACCTCCTCCAAAAATATATTGAGTTCTTATTTTAGCACAGGAAGAATTAGTAAAAATTTACTTTTTTCCAATTATTCATAGGAAGACTTTAACCAGGTACAGTTAATTTTTCACACTATCTACATTCTTGCTAGTTGTTGAAGAATTAGTATCAGACATCCAATGAAGACTCAAACAAGCTTTTCTAAAATGCAATAGTCATCTATTAAACATTCTAAAATTCCAAAGTGAGAAAATGGATTTTGCAACTTAAATGTCTTCCCTGTTTTCAGAGAACTAGTTTAGAGATGGCCACATGCTAACCCATGGGATAGGTTTTCTTAGTAGAGTGATTTAAGCCTCCAGTTCTTAAAAAACATTCCAAATGATATTGAAAAAAAAAAAAAAGTCACCTTTGTAAAAAAAAAAAAAAAAAAAGGCTATATTTTAAATGTCAGTTAAAAATATGGAGTAGAAGAGTTTAAAAGCTAAAACTTCAAATTTCAAAACAGATGGCTTGGGTTGAGTCCCTGCTTACCCTTAACCAACTGTGTGACCTTGAACCTGTTACTTAAGCTCTCTGAGCCTCAGTTTTCTCAATTGTAAAGTGTTACAAAAGTTCATGCCTCTAAAATCATTCTGAAAGGTTTATGAATTCCAGAAGTCTCCTGGATATCAGGGTCTGGGCTTTCCTTTAGCCCCCAGTTTTTCACTCCAGCCAAGTTTCCACCTTTTGGTCTCCCAAATGTGACAGCTTCTGATTACTATGCCTAGATGATTTATTTCACAGCAGAAGAAAGATATACAAGAAGCATCCTTTGAAAGCAGATACTCATTTCTCGTTCTCTTTAGTGCTGCTAATCTTCAGCTACATCTTCCCAGTTCCTGGTTATTGAATTGTTTTCAGTGTTAACTACGTTTATCCAGCTTCTGCTTTCTGCCAGGCACAATTTTAGGCACTTTCATTCATTTATCTCATTTAATTTTAATAGAAACCTTAAATGAATGGTGTTATTTTTCAAAAGTAGGCACAATAGTGATCCCCAAAGGTGTCCATGCTCTAAATATCAAGTTCTATAGTTATGTTATTTTACATGGCAAAGGGGACTCACAGATGTGATTAAGGTTAAGGATCTTGAGATGAGGAAATTTTCCTGGATTATCCCAAGGGGGTATGAACCCCCTTGGGGTAAGCTCAGTGAGACTCTTAGACTTCTGGCCTCCAGAACTGTTAAGATAGCAAATTTGTGTTATATTAAGCCAATAAGTTTGTGGTAGTTTGTTACAGTAGCAATAGGAAATCAATATGCATCCTTTCTCATGTAATTTTAAAACTCTGTGTATGGTTAGGCCACTCAAGATAGCTGTTCTCTTGCTCTCTGTACACCCTCTGCTCAACCAGTGCCTGCTTTACCAAAACCCTACTCACATGACAGACCTGCCTACATACTTGTCCCTGATCTAGCTAGTGACTGCCCTTATCAAAGGAGTGATGAGGGCTGTGCCCCTCCGTTAGTTTCCCTAGTAACCAGCCAGTCAACCTGATGGCAGATTCCCCTATAGCTGGTAATCTCTCCTCCCCTGGGAGCAAACACTGCTGTCATGTCTGCTGCACACAGGGTGGGGGGAGGGGTTGTCGCTGCAGGACCTTGTTTCCAACAAGTAAGCTCCCCTTGTCCATCAAACCATTGGTGTCTCTGTCACCTGGCTCCAGCCTCCTCCTCCAGCCTTGAAGCTAGACAAGTACAGGCCTTGCAGGACTGTGTGCTCCAGTGCAACACTTAGAGAAATAAATTCTGTTCTAACTTTCACTCAGCCTCACCTTCTGGGTCCCCTCTCCCTTCACTTTGCCGTCAGTCTTTGTTGTCTCAGGTCTGCTGCTGCTGCTGCTAAGTCGCTTTAGTCGTGTCCGACTCTGTGCGACCCTATAGATGGCAGCCCACCGCCACTACCTTTTCTCTAATGTTCTATCACACACATGTTAAGCATGGACTATTACCTCTTTGATGTTGATATCAAATATCACATCTTTTATCTATCCCTCATCAGTGGTATATGCTGCTGCTGCTGCTGCTGCTAAGGCACTTCAGTCGTGTCCGACTCTGTGCAACCCCATAGATGGCAGCCCACCAGGCTCCCCCATCCCTGGGATTCTCCAGGCAAGAACACTGGAGTGGGTTGCCATTTCCTTCTCCAATGCATGAAAGTGAAAAGTGAAAGTGAAGTCGCTCAGTCGTATCCGACTCTTAGCGACCCCATGGACTGCAGCCCACCAAAAGGCTCCTCCGTCCATGGGATTTTCCAGGCAAGAGTGCTGGAGTGGGGTGCCATTGCCTTCTCTGGCATATGTGCAGATATTAACTATACAGAAAAAAAATATCATCATAGACTTTAACTAAAAGATAATATGTTGTACCTTACATGTGTGTGCCCAGTTGCTCAGTCATGTCCAACTCTTTGTGACCCCATGGACTGTAGCCCACCAGGCTCCTCTGTGTGTGGAAATTTCCAGGCAAGAATACTGGAGTGGGTTGCCATTTCCTTCTCCAAGGTATCTTCCCCACCCAGGGATTGAACCCACATCTCCTGAGTTGGTGGCAGATTCTTTACCATTGGAACTACCTGGGAAGCCCAGTACCTTAAATATGTAAATAACCATAATAAATTGAAATCTAGTTGATTTGCAAAGACCTTAACTAAGACTATTTAATTGACTAGCTCTACCAGACTTCAGGCAATAAAGCCTCCAGATTGGGCCCTTGGACACATGCTTTGGTATGACTGGCTTTTCCACCTGGGTCTGATGAAAAAGTGAAAGTGTTAGTTACTCAGTCATGTCTGACCACATGGACTGTAGCCTTCCAGGCTCCTCTGTCCATGGAATTCTCCAAACAAAATTATTGGTAGCCATTCCATTCTCCAGGGGATCTTCCTGGCCCAGGTCTCCTGCATTGCAGGCAGATTCCTTACCATCAGAGCCATTAGGGAATCTCCCACCTGGGTCTGGGAGATGTCAGCTTGGCCATTCACTACAAGAAACCTACATGGAAAAGATCCATTCTGGCCTCAGGCCTAAAACCACATTTTCTCATTTTAGATTTACCATAAAACCCTGTACTTGGGAAATTATTGATTTGTCATTATAAAAGATGAAACCTTGATTCTACCAGTACATGAATAAAAGAAATAAAAATTCTATCCAGCTTGTGCATATATCATACTGGATGTAATTAATTGTATGGGTATCTGTCTATCCTTTAAACTGAACCACGAGTTCCCTGAATGCCCTGTTCAATGCTGTATTCTCAGCACCCAACGTAGTCCATATCACTGTGAGAAGACTCAGTAAATCTTGGATAATTAATTATTAATTTATTTATGAAACAATAGGGCAGATGAGGGGTAAGTCAATTTTGTAAGTTTGTCTTTGCTCCTTCCCTGGCAGTGCCTTTCTTTTATGTGTGGGCACTCGTTTTCTTTTTCTATCCCCTTCCAATGCTCCCTCATCATATCCCATGGTCCTCTCATGACCTTCCCTTTGTAGGGGCCAACCCACTCCAGTACTCTTGCCTGGAGAATCCCAGGGATGGGGGAGCCTGGTGGGCTGCCGTCCATGGGGTCGCACAGAGTCAGACACGACTGAAGCGACTTAGCAGCAGCTGCCTCCAGCTCAGTTCAATCCTGTACTTTCCCATCTAGGGAGGATGAAGAATATGATGTTTGGTTTTTGATGTTTGGCTAGAACTGACTGTTACAGAAAAGGACTTCCCTGGGGGCTCAGATGGTAAAGAATCTATCTGCAATGCAGTAGATCCGGGTTTAATCCTGGGTCAGGAAGATCCCCTGAAGAAGGGAATGGCTACCCACTTCAGTGTTCTTGCCTGGAGAATTCCATGCAGAGAGGAGTTACAGTCCATGGGGTCGCAAAGAGTCGGATGCAACTGAGCAAGTAAGCACACATACACACTATTACAAAACGGCTGTAATTCTCTGGACCAGGCAAATGTTTAGAGGTGACCTGTTTACTTCTGGGTGTTTTTGAAACTTTATCAGAAACACTTCTGCTGGGCTGCTTGAGCTATAACTTCAATGAGGGAAACAATACCTCTTATTCACTTAATCCCTTTCCCCTCAGTCCCTGGATTTTGGTTTTACCCCCTATGCAGAGTCTCTTCCAGGAAATTCTCTTGGACAGGACTTCCAGTGGCTCCAGACAGCTCTCTTCGCTCTTTGGACCATATCTAGTCTACAAGGAACAGTCACATATCTAACCCACAGCTAGAGGTGAGTGCATTTACTTCCCAGATACAGCAACTTGTGCTTACTCTTCCACAAAGTGGCTCACAGCAATGTCTCCTACACAATTAGACCTCAGCTCTGGGTCTCCCACAATCCAAGAGATACATCTCAAACTCCTGAAATAGTGGCACTGGAACCCCTCTGCTCCAGGCTTAAAATAAAGGTAATAAAAATCTCCATTCTACATCCTTAAAGGAGAGTATTGATAAAACAACTTGACAAAATTTCTCTCTTAAGAAATCTTTTCACGTATACTTCCTTTTTTTACTTTCCACCTTTGGCATCAATAGGAGATTCAGTCTTACCACTTTGCCCGAGACTGTCCCAGTTTTAGCACTGAAAATCCTGCATCCTGGTAAGCCCCTCAGTTCCAGGCAACGTGACAGTGGATAACCCTGCCACTAGGTAAAAGGTCCGAAAGTCACAAAACTGATGTTTTGTTCACATGCGTCCAGAATCTTCATTTTGATGTGGCACCCTAGCACAGTGTATCAATATTATTTTATTGTCTTGTTATCAAGTCAAAGCTCACTCTGCTCACTGCACAACAAATCAATAAGTTGGAGACAAGGTGTTGAGGCAAGGAATACAACTTTATTCAGAAAGCCAGTAGACCAAGAAGATGGCAGACTAACATCTCAAAATAGCCATCTTATCAGGGTCTGGATGCCAGGTTCTTTTATCAAATAGAGATGGGAAAAGGTAAGGAAGTAAAGCAAAAAGGCCATTAATCTTGAAAATATGTCCTGGAATGGCCAACCTTATGTAGGGAATGTGTTCGTTTCTTCTCCTAGCGATGGCACCCCACTCCAGTACCCTTGCCTGGAAAATCCCATGGATGGAGGAGCCTGGTGGGCTGCCGTCTATGGGATCACACGGAGTCAGACACGACTGAAGTGACTTAGCAGCAGCAGCAGCAGCCACCCACAGGTGGACAGGGTCCTGAACAAAGGTATTTTGGTTTAACATTCAGGCAGAAGGACAGGGTTCCCCCAAAGCAGACTATTATATATGGATAGTATGCTTTTAGTGAACAAAAGCAACAGAAAGCAAAACTTAAATAAAACAGATCCAACATGAAGTCAAAATTGGTTCTTCCCTGTAATTGCCTAAAACTTTCAGCTTAATATCCCATTACTTATGTACAGATACTTTTCATTATAGGGGACTGGACTATAAAAAGTAGGAAGTCAAGAAACAGCTGGAGTAACAGGCAAATTTGGCCTTGGAGTACAGAATAAAGCAGGGCAAAGGCTAATAGAGTTTTGCCAAAAGAACGCACTGGTTATAGCAAACACCCTCTTCCAACAACACAAGAGAAGACTCTACACATGGACATCACCACATGGCCAACACTGAAGTCAGATTTATTGTATTCTTTGCAGCCAAAGATGGAGAAGCTATATACAGTGAGCAAAAACAAGACCAGGAGCTGACTGTGGCTCAGATCATGAATTTCTTGTTGCCAAATTCAGACTTAAATTGAAGAAAGTGGGGAAAACCAGTAGACCATTCAGGTATGACCTAAATCAAATCCCTTATGATTACATAGTAGAAGTGACAAATAGATTCAAGGAATTAGGTCTGATAGACAGAGTACCTGATGAACCATGGACAGAGGTTCATGACATTGTACAGGACACAGGGATCAAGACCATCTCCAAGAAAAAGAAATGCAAAAAGGCAAAATGGCTGTCTGAGGAAGCTTTACAAATAGCTGTGAAAAGAAGAGAAGTGAAAAGCAAAGGGGAAAAGGAAAGATATAAGCATCTGAATGCAGAGTTCCAAAGACTAGCAAGGAGAGATAAGAAAGCCTTCCTCAGTGATCAATGCAAAGAAATAGAGGGAAACAACAGCATGGGAAACATTAGAGATCTCTTCAAGAAAATTAGAGATACCAAGACAACATTTTACGCAAAGATGGGCTCAATAAAGGATAGAAATGGTATGGACCTAACAGAAGCAGAAGATATTAAGAACAGGTGGCAAGAATACACAGAAGAACTGTACAAAAAAGATCTTCATGACCCAGATAATCACCATGGTGTGATCACTCACCTAGAGCCAGACATCCTGGAATGTGAAGTCAAGTGGGCCTTAGGAAGCATCACTACGAACAAAGCTAGTGGAGGTGATGGAATTCCAGTTGAGCTATTTCAAATCCTGAAAGATGATGCTGTGAAAGTGCTGCACTCAATATGCCAGCAAATTTGGAAAACTCAGCAGTGGCCACAGGACTGGAAAAGGTCAGTTTTCATTCCGATCCCAAAGAAAGGCAATGCCAAAGAATGCTCAAACTACCACGCAATTGCATTCATCTCACACGCTAGTAAAGTAATGCTCAAAATTCTCCAAGTCAGACTTCAGCAATACATGAACCGTGAACTTCCAGATGTTCAAGCTGGTTTTAGAAAAGGCAGAGGAACCAGAGATCAAATTGCCAATATCCGTTGGGTCATTGAAAAAGCAAGAGAATTCCAGAAAAACATCTATTTCTGCTTTATTAACTATGCCAAAGCCTTTGACTGTGTGGATCACAATAAACTGTGGAAAATTCTGAAAGAGATGGGAATACCAGACCACCTGACCTGCCTCTTGAGAAACCTGTATGCAGGTCAGGAAGCAACAGTTAGAACTGGACATGGAGAACAGACTGGTTCCAAATAGGAAAAGGAGTACATCAAGGCTGTATATTGTCACCCTGCTTATTTAACTTATATGCAGAGTACATCATGAGAAACGTTGGGCGGAAGAAGCACAAGCTGGAATCAAGATTGCCGGGAGAAATATCAATAACTTCAGATATGCAGATGACACCACCCTTATGGCAGAAAGTGAAGAGGAACTTAAAAGCCTCTTGATGAAAGTGAAAGAGGAGAGTGAAAAAATTTGGCTTAAAGCTTAACATTCAGAAAACTAAGATCATGGCATGTGGTCCCATCACCTCATGGCAAATAGATGGAGAAACAGTGAAAACTGTGGCTGACTTTATTTTTGGAGGGCTCCAAATCACTGCAGATTTTGACTTCAGCCATGAAATTAAAAGACGCTTACTCCTTGGAAGGAAAGTTATGACCAACCTGCTGCTGCTAAGTCACTTCAGCCATGTCCGACTCTATGCGACCCCATAGACAGCAGCCCACCAGGCTCCCCCATCCCTGGGATTCTCCAGGCAAGAACACTGGAGTGGGTTGCCATTTCCTTCTCCAATGCATGAAAGTGAAAAGTGAAAGGGAAGTCGCTCAGTCATGTCCAACTCTTCACGACCCCATGGTCTGCAGCCTACCAGACTCCTCTGTCCATGGGATTTTCCAGGCAAGAGTACTGGAGTGGGGTGCCATTGCCTTCTCTAGACAGCATATTAACAAGCAAGACATTACTTTGCCAACAAAGGTCCATCTAGTCAAAGCTATGGTTTTTCCAGTAGTCATGTATGGATGTGAGAGTTGGACTATAAAGAAAGCTGAGCTCAGAAGAATTGATGCTTTTGAACTGTGGTGTTGGAGAACACTCTTGAGAGTCCCTTGGACAGCAAGGAGATCCAACCAGTGTATCCTAAAGGAGATCAGTCCTGGGTGTTCACTGGAAGGACTGATACTGAAACTCCAATACTTTGACCATCTGATGGGAAGAGCTGACTCATTTGAAAAGACCCTGATGCTGGGAAAGAGTGAGGGCAGTAGGAGCAGGGGACAACAGAGGATGAGATGGTTGGATGGCATCACTGATTCAATGGACATGGGTTTGGGTGAACTCAAGGAGTTAGTGATGGACAGGGAGACCTGGCGTGTGGCGGTCCATGGGATTGCAAAGAGTCCAAAACGACTGAGTGACTGAACTGAACTGAACACATATACGTGTATACCAGACAGAACTATTGTGACTAGCTTCACTTTATAGAAGAATAAATGGAGAATTACAGGAATCTGTAACTTTTTCAAAGTCTCATTGTTGCTGAGAAATAGAAACAACTAGAACCCTTATACTGATATTTGTCAGTATAAGGTGGAAGGAGAAAATAACCATGAGCTAAAAACACAAAAAACTGTCCCTCTCAGTGTCTTCATCCTAAGAGGTGGCTCCCAGTTCACTGAAGAAGACATCGTTGGTTCAAAAAGGGACAAAAGTTATCTAATCCTCAAAAGAATTTATATACATTGCAGAGAGGAGAAAGTACTTTAAAAATACAAGTAAATGCTCTAAGCAAAAGAAGAATTCTCTTTCATTGTTTGCAATAGGAAATACTCAGCCTCTTAATTTTTATTTTTATGTCCTTATAACTACATAAAAATTATGTATGTATGTGTGTTTATGTATACATATAGAACTCTACAAAAACTATCTTTATATATGTGTACATATATGATATGTTAATAATTATGTATTTAAAAATGATGACAAAATGACTATAAGATAAAAAATGGTATATAAAAAGTGTAGATGGTAAAAATATACCAAAAGGTCAGCATTACTTATATCTGCATATGAAAGTTCTGTGCCATTTTTATTTCCCACTTTCTACTTTACAGTATGTTGAATGATTTTGTCACAAGCATATATTCTGTTTTTAGTTGAAAATAAAAATTTAAAGCACAGTTTAAAAAATACTGAAAAATATTTCCCAAGAATTTTCTGCAAAACTTCCCCATCTGTGGGAAAACAAGATGCCATTTTTTAAATTAAAAATAATATGAAGCATTCAGTACAGTTCTATATCATGCTTTGTTTTCTTGGTTTCAGAGTGGTTTACTATCTAGTAAGGCAGAGGCCAGTGGTGACTTTCTCTGAATTTAGTTTCTATAGCTGGCAGTGTTCACATATCAGTGAAATAGAAAAGTTGGTTTGTTCTTAGCATGAAGAGAGCAGAGAGCCAGACACAGGTTCAGTGGCAGACAACTGCCACTGGTAGTGGATGAGTAACAAAAGTATTTCATAGCCACAGTGATTCAAGTAACAGTAATGAAGCTAGTTTCAAAATCGGTCCCTCTTCTGAATGTAAGACATTGGCACTGTTCTTTTATCACAAGAGAAATGGGTTTCAAACAGGGTGGGGCTGGAATTCAAATCTAGGGCAATGTGGCTCAGAATAGTTAAACACTATGTTATATAACTATCAGATTCTTAGGTAGAGAAAACACTGGGAGAAAGAGTGTAACTGTAGGAAATTTTCTATAACAGTGACCTATTGGATTAACTGAGCTATGTGGGAGCCAAGGAGACAAACAGGGTATATCTAATGACTCTTACCCTCATCATCTAAGTTCTTGAATGTCTCCAGAAAATAACACTAATCCACTTCTAATCCAAATCTGTTGTAGATGATGTGCAGCATCAGAAATGTACAGGTGGCTATAAAATCTTAGCACAAATGGCTTATATATATTTTTTTTTCCAGAAAAGTTACCTAATTAATTAGCATTGGTTAGGGTGAAAAGTGGAGAAAGCAATGGCACCTCACTCCGGTACTCTTGCCTGGAAAATCCCATGGACGGAGGAGCCTGGAAGGCTGCAGTCCATGAGGTCGCTAAGAGTCGGACATGACTGAGCGACTTCACTTTCACTTTTCACTTTTCACTTTCACGCATTGGAGAAGGAATTGGCAACCCACTCCAGTGTTCTTGCCTGGAGAATCTCAGGGACGGGGGAGCCTGGTAGGCTGCCATCTCTGGGGTCGCACAGAGTCAGACACGACTGATGAGACTTAGCAGCAGCAGCAGCAGCAGGATGAAAAGATCATTACCCAGGGACATTCTCCAAGACAACTGATTGTGACTCTTCAAAAATGTCAATAATGTGAAAGACAAAACAAAAGCCTGGAAACTCCTTTTGATTAAAGAGATTCAAGAAACAAGACAACTGAATGAAATATATGATCGTTGATTAGATGCTGAATTTTTTAAAGAGGGAATATGAGGAATATCATCAGCACAATTGAGGATATTTGAGTATTGACTGTATATTAGATAATAATATTGTATTAATGTTAAAACTGTGGGTGCAATAATGGCATTGCAGTATATAGGAAAACATCCTACTTTTTAGGAGATAATTCTGACATACCTAGGAATGCAGAGGACCGGTGCTTACAACTTATTTTTAAATGATTTTGCAAAATTAACAAAAGTGCATACACATATACGAAATGAAGTAGAAAATAAAAGTATCAATGCTAACAAGTGATACACCCTCAAGATATTCTATAGGTGTTTTTTTCCCCCAATTTTTCAAAATAAAAAGTTAAAAAGACATATAATCCTCCAAGGAAATTAAGGCTCCGCTTCCAGGTTTACATGACTTTTCAGATTTAAATAGACTAACTCTAACAGAAATATCTATTTGCTAAATTATCATCCACTTAGAAAATACTTATAAACGGTATGGAAATATCCAACACCATCACTGGCTCTTATTAATCTTGAAGCAAATTGTATCCTTTAACATTTGTATGAACTTTCAAAGCAGGAGTAAACCTCAGTCAAATTTTTAAACTGAAATAATTAGGAAACTAAACAGTGAACGTTCAAAGCACTCTAACAGTTTCCTGCATTAATAGAAGAGCTTTGAAATGTTAGCCATAATATTCCTGGGGCTTTTTACAAGGATTAAAGTTAATTTTTTTTTTTTTTTTTTTAGTAATCTCTGCAACAGTGGAGGGAGAGGGGTATAAAAATCATTAAGCAGAAAATCTTCAAGAATTATAGTCTTTAGAAATTCATTTCTGTTATTTTCTCCCTACAGCTCTCCTGCACAAGAAAGGACTGACTGAGGTGATGCCAGGAATTTTTTACTACAAAATGTTATGATGCTTGTGTGGCTTACACATCCAGGCAACATCTGGCACACCCAGTTAAGACGGCTACAATTAGTTAAGGGCCTGCTATAGATATGACACATTGAATAGTTAAATCATGATTTCTTTTCATGATGATGAACTCAGTTTGGAGCTAAGAAAATATAATTTCAGGCTTTCATTCCTTATATTCCCTGAAAAGTGAAAAAGAAAACCTATTTATCCCCATACTGGAATTCCTAAAAATTATTATTAATTTCTACTTTATTGTGTGACTTGAAAATGTGTCTGAAAGCTAGTTTTGCTCTATTGCGGAATCAGTTTAGTTCAGTCGCTCAGTTATTTTCGACTCTTTGCAACCCCATGGACTGCAGCATGCCAGGCCTCCCTGTCCATCACCAACTCCCAGAGCTTGCTCAAACTCATGTCCATCCAGTCGGTGATACCAGCCAACCATCTAATCCTCTGTCATCCTCTTCTCCTCCTGCCTTCAATCTTTCCCAGCATCAGGGTCTTTTCCAGTGAGTCAGTTCTTCACATCAAGTGGCCAAAGTATTGGAGCTTCAGCTTCAGCATCAGTACTTCCAATGAATATTCAGGACTGATTTCCTTTAGGATTGACTGGTTGGATCTCCTTGCAGTCCAAGGTACTCTCAAGAGTCTTCTCCAATACCACAGTTCAAAAGCATCAATTCTTTGGCTCTCAGCTTTCTTTATGGTCCAACTATTGTTGAATACAAATTTATGATAATTTCTATAGATCTTCATATGGTAGAAAAAACTTTCAAAATGTTTCAATATATAATACTTCTATGAAATATCTGCTTAAATCTAGAGTGACCTGAAAATTTTTTTCTTTAATTGAGATAGTTTTTTTAACTATGAAAGTATGATAACACATTTATAGGAAACTTAGAAAATAGAGAACAAAGTTACATATAGTTCCACTATATATATTACAATTTTTTAAACAGAAAAATTAAGACTTTTAGTTGTAGTTTCAATATAAAAGTTCAAAAATTAATAATATGAATAGACATCAAAGTAGAAGCATATAGTAGACCTGAAAAGCACTGCAAACTAATTCAACATAATTAAGATTTACACAATTTTCACACAACAGCAGGATATAAATTCTATTCAAGTTCCCATAGACTATAAACCAGAAGACACTGAAACATATCCAGGGACATAAGGTGCAAAAATTTCATGGATCGAAAGTATTGAAATCATACAGACTCTGTTCTCTTATACCTGTAGAACTTTGTTAGAAATAAATATCAAAAGATATTTGAAAGTAGCTCACATATTTTCAAATGCAATGTGACATTTACCAAGAGAGATCTTTGACTTACCCATTGAAAGCCTCAATAAAGTTAAAAGACCAAAAAACCACTGAGGGTAATTGCACAGCATTCAAATGAGAAAATAATATCAAAATGTGAGATTAATATCAAGGATACTTTAAAAACCCCATGTATTTGGAAATTAAATGTCAACTTTTAAATGATGGGTGTACTAAGACACCACAAGGAAAACTAGAAAATATTTATAACAGAACAAAAATTTAAAAAGTATCAGAATTTGTTGCATGCAGCTGAACCTGCTCAATGCAACTGAATACAATGTAGAATCTTGAATAAGGTATGAGAACAAATAATGGACACAAGGTTAAAATTTTGTGAAATTTTAGCAAAATCTGTGCTTTAGTTAATACTGTGTCACATGTTAATTTCCTTTTTTTTTTTTTTGCAACATAGTATTTCTTTTTATTGTCAGAATTGGATTATAAGTTTCAGGCCTCATTCAAAAAATTTTAATAATAAAAGTTACTAAAATAATAAACTTTCTAGACTTTTAGCAATAATACTAGATGCCAGAAAAAACGGAACCATATCAAAGTTATGAGTGAATATAAGTTAGCAATATAACATTCTATTCATACTTAGTCTAAAAAGTAGAACCAAAAGGTCATAAATTTTTTAGCTAAGCAAAAATTCATGTTTTCTAAAATATTATATTATATAAGTTACATATAAATTATATGCACATTGCATATATATATATGGATATGTATATATCCATATATATATATATATGTTTGAAAGTGTTAGTTGCTCAATCATGTCCGACTCTGTGACCCCATGGACTGTAGCCTGCCAGGCTCCTTTGTCTATGGAATTCTCCAGGCAATAATACTGGAGTAGGTAGCCATTCCATTCTCCAGAGGATCTTCCCAATCCAAGGATCAAACCTGGGTCTCCTGCATTGCAGGCAGATTTTTTTTCCTTTACTGTTTGAGCCAGGGAAGCATATATATATATATATATATATATATATATATATGTATATGTATATATATATGTATATATATACTTATATATATATATATACACACACAAAAGCTTTTCTACTACACTTGATAGAGACTTGAGAAAGAACAATAACAAAACAAAGAAATGGAGAAATTGGAAAACAAACTGAATAAGATGGGAACACTAAATATGAAAAATAAAAAGTGAACAAACTAGATAAAAGTAAAACATCATCAGATAGTACAGCTGTTTTTAAACATAGCTGATTATTATAATCACATCTGGAGCTTTGGAGTAAAAAACAATACCTGGACATTTTGTATTTTTCAAAAAATTCCAAGATAACTCTAAAATGCGTCTGGATTTTAAAAAGTGATTATAGGTTTTTCTATTAAATGGTAGTTACAGCAATATAGAATTTTATTATTTTCTGTTGATGGATCATTAATACAAGGTTTTAAAATGAATAACAATTACAGAATCACAATAGTAAAAGATAGTTATCAGTTTTCACAATCAATAGATGAAAAATAATTACAATTGCAAGCCATATGGAAATACGATTAACCTAACAATATAAAATAATTACATACAATTTGGGAGTTTAAGTCAAGTGATGTGTTAAGTGCAAGTGTATACATGCACATGTTTCATCTACCTAGTCAGTCTATGTCTTTTGGTTGATGCATTTAATCCATCTACATTTAAGGTAATTATTGATATGTATGATCCTATTGGGCTTCCCATGTGGCACTGCTGCTGCTGCTAAGTCGCTTCAGTCGTGTCTGACTCTGTGCAACCCCATAGACTGCAGCCCACCAGGCTCCCCCATCCCTGGGATTCTCCAGGCAAGAACACTGGAGTGGGTTGCCATTTCCTTCTCCAATGCATGAAAGTGGAAAGTGAAAGTGAAGTCGCTCAGTCGTGTCCGACTCTTCGCGACCTCATGGACTGCAGCCCACCAGGCTCCTCCATCCATGGGATTTTCCAGTCAAGAGTACTGGTGTCAGGTGCCATTGCCTTCTCCACCATGTGGCGCTAGTGGTAAAGAATCCGCTGCAATGCAGGAAATCCAAGTTTGATCACTGGGTTAGGAAGATCCCCTGGAGGAGGGCATGGCAACCCACTCCAGTATTCTTACCTGGAGAATCCCATGGACAGAGGAGCCAGGCGGGCTACAGTCCATAGGGTTGCAAAGAATTCAGACACGATCGAAGCAATTTAGCATGCACAAACATGATCCTATGGACATTTTCTTAAATTTTGGGGGCTTATTTATTGTAGGTCTTTTCCTTCTCTTGTGTTTCCTGCTTAGAGAAGCTCCTTTAGCTTTTGTTGTAAAGCTGGTTTGGTGGTGCTGAATTTGCTTAACTGTTGCTTGTCTGTATAGCTTTTGATTTCTCAGTCAAATATGAACCAGAGTCTGTTTAGCGTAAGTGAATAATGTAAAGCACTGTACATTGTAAGAACTGACTGTAGTCTCCTTTTGTCATTGTTTCCTCATATATTTAGTCTCTTTTGTCATTATTTCCTCATATATTTTCAATTACAACTACTTTTGCTCATTGGAAAAAAAATGATTTTTCAAGTCCATTCTATGAGTTTGAAATGTAAAACACAAAATGTGAGTCTTAATATAATCTATGAAAGTGAAAGTGTTAGTCTCTCAGTTGTGGCTGATTTTTTGTGATCCCGTGGTCTGTAGCCCACCAGCTTCTCTGCCCATGGAATTCTCCAGGCAAGAATACTGGAGTGGGTAGCCATTCCCTTTTCCAGGGGATCTTCCCAGCCCAGTGATTGAACCTGATCTCCTGCATTGCAGATGGATTTTTTACCATCTGAGCCCTAAGGAAGCCCAGAAAGCTTAGTCATAATTTTTCTTGCAAAAGACTATCCTAATACAAGTACTGTTTCAAAAAAAGCTATAAATTTATATGACAAAAGATCTCCAAACCATAGCACAAATGGTCCATTTTTTTGGAATAAATATTCAAGATGGTAATATTGCATTGCTTCAAAATCACAGAAAGTCTATTTTATCTGGCTGTCCCCTTCTTTCTGCAGTCACCATTGGTGCTGTCCACAACATATCTGGCACCTAATAGGACACACCTATGGGCTTGTTTGAGGTTACATGTGACCGTGTGACTTGCTTCGGCCAATGAAATGTGAGTGTACGTGCCTGGCAGATACTTTAAGGAGCCAGTGCATAATAATAAAGAGTACCTGGGTCTCTTTATCGTTGGTGCAGTGACCAGCGACCTCCAGCTGGAGCAGATTCATCAGAGTCCTGAAGAGAGCACACTGGAGAGTCGAACCCTCAGATTATCCACAATGGGCATTCATAGCAAATAAACCCTATAGTTTTAAGCTACTGAGGTTTGGGGTTATATGACAGTTACTGCAATGTAATCAGGTTTATCCTGACTAGTCCCTCTCCCATGTTTCATTAGAGATGGCTACATTAATCTTTTGAAGTTTGCAAAGAATAGAGTGATATTTTCTGATTACTTGGCTGCTGGGTGTTTATTATAGTAATATGTATAGAAGGAACTAAGGCGTTAGAGGAGACAGTCCTAGTAGCTGCAAATCAAACCTAAAACATACAGTGTGCTGGCAGCACTTTGTTTCACCTGTTGATCAATATTTAAGTGTTTTCAGATTATAGAGACTCAATTATCCCACCTCTGTTTTCTTCCACTACGCCTACAACAACTGTCAACTTATTAAGGTTTCTGTGACAATGACAGTGGGTCTACGATTGCCCCAGAATTTAGGGACATTCCCATTGCCTGGTTTAGTTCCATCATAGTGTGCCCCCATCTGCATACAAGAAGCATAAGTTCCCAATTTCTGAAGTTCTAAGTGTCCATCTTGAACCTTAATTTGACCTCAAGCCACAGGCCACTGAGGCACCTATCCCCGCCATGTCAGCTTGGCTGGACCTCTCCAACTTCCTTTTTTAACATCTATGGATTTATTTGACTACACTGGGTCTTGGTTGTGGCTCACAGGATCTTTCATCTTCTAGTTGTGGCGTGTGGGATCTTTTAGTTACAGCATGCAAACTCTTAGTTGCGACATGTGGCATTTAGTTCTCTGATCAGGGATCGAACTCAGGTCCCTTGCATTGGGAGCACGGAGTCTGAGCCCCTGCACTACCACTGAAGTCCCTTCACTTCACTATTTATTCCTTGCGATCCTCCTTTTCCTTCTCAATTGAAGAAATCCACTCCCTACTGTTCCTTTCTCCTGCCAGCCACCCTCCTTTTTCCTTTCCTCTCTCTCCTTCTTCAGATTTACTTGTTGTTGTCTGAATAGGATATAAAATCTCCTACTCAAAGATTTTTGTGCAAGCATTGGCAACTTTGGTCTCAAACTTGGTGAGCAATTTCCTAAATCTTTGTTTCTGGTGTGGAGAGAGTACCTTCAAGATACCAGGAAGCAGGACTAGAAAGTAAACAATGAAGACGTTGAGACAGAATGCATCAGATTTGCATTTGAATTTCCCAAGAATAAGAATTTGATTAAGCATCCACTGGCCAACAGTGAATATATTGGCACTCCAAATGCCACTATTATCCTAGGAAGGTTTGACTCCAGGTCAGATGTTGATCCTTGGGCTTATCGTTGAAATCAGAGTGTCAGGATCACCTGGAATATACTAGAGCATTCTGTATTTAACAGCAAGACTGTAGCCACTATTGTCAAAAAGACAGCATTTCTCAGAGAAGGACTGTAGATAAGCTTGTCAGCTGGCACAGCTGTCATCTGAAACCTCATTTTAAAAACATAGTTATTTAATCTCCCTGTATTATTCAAAATTTCATTTCATTGACTTGAAACTCTATTGTCCTTTGCTTGGCAGGGATTCCCCACTGCATCTGATGTGTGGGGAATTTGTAATGTTTGTTGAAGTGGTCAGAGTGAGCTCTTTCTACTCTACCAATTGGCAGAAAAGAGGGTGACAAGCTAACAGAAGCAAAAAGAAAATTTAAAGTGATAGAATACAGAAGCCTGTATGTATGTATGCACGTCTTTTACAGCTTACAAAGAACGTTTGTGTAATTTACAAAAAATACTGGTCCTATGATTAGGGATTTTCCCTGTTTAGTCTATTGCTAACGTATGAGTCTCTTTCCTTCTACCTATAAATTGGGGAAAAAAAAAAAAAAACAGGATCTAGATGTTATAGTTGGTGTGAAGATTAAATTAAAAAGATGTGAAAATTTTTCATGAACTTCATAAAATTATACTTTATATCAAGGAATACAGCTTTGCAAAATTAACCATTTCAATTATTGTTCCACCCAATTATCACTGGCTAAGAATTTTTTAGGGCTTCCCGAGTGGTGCAGTGGTAAAGAATCTGCCTGCCAATGCAGGAGACACAAGAGACTTGAGTTAGATCCCTAGGTCAGGAAGATCACCTGGAGTAGGAAATGGCAACCTGCTCCAGTATTCTTGCCTGGAAAATCCCATGGACAGAGGAACCTAGTGGGCTACAGTCCTTAGGATTGCAAAGAGTCAGGCACTATTGAGCAAGAATTTTTTATGTGCCAGACAATATGCTATGTGCTGGGAATGTAAAGATAAATAACACATTACTCTTACCCTCAAAAAAACTTACAGTTTCCTGGCTAAGAGAAACATCCAGGAAATAATCTAAATAAAATATGGGACATCTGTAATAAATGAATACATAGACTCTCGGGATACAGAGCTAAAGCCACTAGTCCAGTATAGAGGTCTAAAAACATCCTGGAGGAAGTGGTGTCTTGAAGCGTGAGGGACAATCTGGAAGAATCAAGAGTTGAAAATTTCAGTTTTTAATTTAACATATTATAAAGAAATTGTGTCTGGTTGCCCTACTAAGTGTAAACTATTTGTACATTGTTCAGTTCAGCCCAGTCTCTCAGTCGTGTCCAACTGTTTGCGACCCCATGGACTGCAGAACTCCAGGCTTTCCAGTCCATCACCAACTCCCAGGGCTTGCTCAAACTGTACATTGAATCTGTGATACCATTGAACCATCTCATCCTCTGTCATCCCCTTCTCCTGTCCTCAATCTTTCCCAGCATCAGGGTCTTTTTCAGTGAGTCAGTTCTTCGCATCAGTTGGCTAAAGTATTGGAACTTCAGCTTCAGCATCAGTCCTTTCAATGAATATTCAGGACTGATCTCCTTTAGGATGGACTGGTTGGATCTCCTTGTCACTTGTAGTCCAAGTGACTCCCGAGTCTTCTTCAACACCACAGTTCAAAACATCAATTCTTTGGCACTCAGCTTTCTTATTGTTAAATCCCCTATTGGATTGATAACACCTTTAAGAAGGGACCATGTTTCATTATCTTTTTGTGTCCCCTCATTCGACTTGAATATTTTAGGGATTGGATTCAATATAAATGATGGGATAGACAACTGTGTATACAATTACAAAGATTTTATTATTACCATAGTGTTTCAGAGTTACAAAATTTTAGAGTTGGAATTAGAATTGATCTTGAAGGCATTCAATCCACCATACAAATACAATGTAGAAAAAGCTGAGTTCCAGAAAGCACCACATAAGTGATTAATGACTGCATCTCAAGCCTAGAATCTTAATTTTTAAATTATTATATAGTTTGGCCATAGTTTTGTGTGCTTATCTAGACAGTTTACATAAAAACTTAGATACAAATATGAATTTATATGCATATGTAAGATGTGTATACATAGACACACTTGGCTTTAGGGGATGAAGGTACCCATGTTTTAGGATCCCTTGAATTGTATATATCTACACATAGATATATTAACTGTAGAGTGAGGACAGAAATCCAGACCTTGAGCCTCTCAATCCCCATAGGTAAAACTGTCTTTTGTTCTCAATTCAGAGAACCTTTCTAGCCTAGAACACCTTATCTTACATTACAAAGAAAGCTAATAAATTACAAGTGCTTAGGCACTTGTAATTATCAAGGAAAGCACTTCTGAAAGAATACTCTAAATGATCCTTACCTATGTGGGTTTTCCGCAAACTACCTTGTCTCTACTATAAGTGTCACTGAAATGGGATACCATAGACGGTTGTGTTGGGAGAGGTTAATGGCCTAAGTTCCAGACACCTAAATACTGTCCTAAATCAACCATCCTTCTCTGGTCAGGTTGCCAGAGAAAAGGTAATTGTAGGAGCTCACTAGACAATGGAACACCATTTCTAACAAGGGATTTAGACCCAAACTCCAAACTAGAATTCCAGTGTGATTGCCTGGAGGATTCCTACAAGAGGGAAGGAGACCTGAGAGACCTCAAACTAAATAAAACCTAAACCTAAGACTTCCCTGGTGGTTGAATAGCTAAGACTCTGCCACCTCAATGCAGGAGGCATTGGTTCGATCCCTGGTCAGGGAACTATATCCCACATGCCACAACTAAGACCTGGTACAACCACATAAATAATTTTTAAGAAACTGAGTTTGCTTTCTTCTCCCTCTAGCATTCATCTCAGCCATCTCTTGATGGCTCTTTCAATGCAGGAAAAGGCTGATCCAGAGAATGCTGGCTGCCAGAAGAGAACAGAAGAGGAGCTATAGCAACACAGAAAAGGAGAGAGAAATCGTGTCTATAGGAGGGCAGGTTTAGCCCACCCACCTTACCCAGCCCATCGGAGCTGCTTGGATTTTCAGAGGTGAGCCAAGGAGAGAAGCCCAGCCCAAGCGAGGGGCAGCTTCCCAACTTTACAGCTTTCTAGACCATGGAGGAAAAGGGACCATCCCCAAAATGCGGTCCAGATCCTCTTACTCTGGACTCAAAGAAACAAAAAAGGCAGAAGGGCCATGTTCATTTATTCCTTCAATTCAGCACAATGAAGCTTCTTTCCATTAGCACCAGGAATAATAAAATTATCTCAAAAATACCTGTCATTCATTCTTCCTCCAAAGGAACTAAATGGTTATCGGATAGTGCATCTAAGAGCTTTCCTTGACCTACAAGCAACATTTCTTAAGGGGCTCAACACAAAAATTCTAAACAACCAACTTTGAAATATTGAACTTCTCTGTACATAAGTACACAGACAAAAGAATCATGTACACATACTTAAAATACTAAACCACTGAAATGTCAAATGGATCAATCGAGCAATTGATCTTTTCAATATTAAATCATAGCCAGAACATCTGTTCATGCCTGTACCCTTCCACTGAGTATATTGAACTCAACTTTTCTACCCTTGATATATTAGCTTTTTCTTCTTGATGGCTCCTCATATACTTATTTAAAAATTTTTAATTTCTTTTTAATTGGAGGGAGATTGCTATAAAATACTGTGTTGGCTTCTGCCATACAAAAATGTAAATCAGCCACAAGTACACATATGAACCCATCTCCCCCTACCCTCCACCTCATCCAACCCCTCTAGGTCATCACAGAGCACCAGGTTGAGTTCCCGGTGCCCACACAGCAGCTTCCCATGGGCTATCTATTTTACACATGGTAATATATATTTGCCAATGCAACTCTCTCAATTCATCCCACCTGCTCCTTCCTCTGCTGTGTCCAAAATCTGTTCTCTATTTCTGCATCTCTATTCCTGCTCTGCATATAGGTTCATCAGTACTATTTTTCTAGATTCTGTATTATTAATACATAACTTATCCCACCTTCCTCACCTTGCTACTTTGCCAAGTGTACTACTGAACCATTAAAACACCTTCAGTGGTTGCATTAGTATAACATATTGTTATGACGACCCAGGGAATCTTTCTAGGTGTGGCATTTGCCAGTTAGGGTAGAAACAACATAGTCAAAGTGTAGCAGCACTTCTTACTCTTCTAATGTGGTCCTTCATTGTCCAGAAGTATGCCTTAGCCTCATCCTCAGGTTCTGGGATTTTCATAATTATATCTTGTCTATGGATAGTTGGTCTTCTTGTGAGAGGCAGTGAGGTCAGGAATAACTTACATCACCATCTTCATGAGATCACTCTTGTATTTTTAGATTTAATATTTAGATCTGTTTATCTACTTGAATTATGTATTTTATTTATATATATTGTGCATGGGATGAATTGAAGTTAATTTTTTTGCATGTGGATATCTGATTGTTCAAGCATAATTTATTAAAAAGATTATCTTTTCTCCACCTAAATGCCTTTGAAAGTGAAAGTCACTCAGTCGTGTCCGACTCTTTGCAGTCCGTGGAATTCTCCAGGGCAGAATACTGGAGTGGGTAGCCATTCCCTTCTCCAGGGGATCTTCCCAACCCAGGGATCAAACCCAAGTCTCACGCATTGTAGTCAGATTCTTTACCAGCTGAGCCATGAGGGCCTTTGAATCTTTGTAAAAAATTACTTGTGTGTACATGTGTGAGTCTATTTGTGGACTTTGTAATATTTTCCATTGATCTGTTTTTCTATCTTGACACTGATTCCACATTTTCTTGATTATTCCAGTTTTGTAAGTCTTAAAATTAGCTACTGTTTATCATCTAACTTTGTTCTTCTGTTTCAGAACTGTTTTTGCAATTCTAGGTCCTTTGCATCTCCATATGAATTTTAGAACTAGTTTGTCAATTTCTGCCTAAAACCCTTCTGGGATTTTGACTGAGCTTGCATTGAAGCTAAAACTCGTTTTGAGTCTAATTTACATCTTCTGTCAGTGAACATGTATATTTTTCCATTTATTGAGGTCTTTTTAAATTTCAGCAATGTTTTGCAGGTTTCAGTGTACACATCCTTCACATATTTTATCAGGTTTATCCCTGTGATGTTGTGATTTGTAGTAAGAACTGTATATTTGATCTTTGTCCTGGTTCCTAGCACTCTAGGTGCTAAAATTCTTGGAATTTCTCAAGTGGTAACAGTAATAAAAGTATCGAGATATTCATAACAAACCCCTTTTGACCACACTTGAATTTTTGTTAATGAGGTGACTTCTGGAAAGCACTTAAGGATGGAGGCTGGTTACCAAGGGAATCCATCATGTTATTGGAGGATTAGAACTTTCAGTCCCACCCCCCCGACCTCCAGAAATGGGAGAAGGATTGAAGGTTGAGTTGGTGGCCAATGGCAAATAACTTAATCAATTATGTCTGTGTAATTAAGCTTCCATAAAACCCCAAAATATGGAATTTAGAGAACTTCTGGGTTGGTGAACGTGTGGAGATCTTGGGAGAATGGTGCTCTCAGAGAGCATGGAACCTCCCCACCCTTTCCTCAGACCTTGCCAATGCCTCTCTTCCATCTAGCTGTTTCTGAGTTATATCCTTTTGTAATAAACTGGTGATTTAGTAAGTAAAATGTTTCTCTGAGTTCTGTGAGCTGCTCTAACAAACTAATCAAACTCAAGAAAAGGGAAGAAGGAACCTCCTGTTTATAGTCAGTCAGTAAGAAGCAGAGGTGGCAACCTGAACTTGCACCTGGTATCTTCAGTTGGGTAGCATGATCAGTCTTGCAGGACTGAGTCCTGAAAGATCTGATGCTTTTACTAGGTAGAGAGTAGCAGATTAAGTTGAATTGTAGGACATAAATGAATGGTATATGAGGTTGCTTGGTGGCGTGGGGTAATAGAATCTTTTTAATGCAGGTTTTTAATTTTATAAACTGTTGTAAATGATATTTTTAAACCTCAATTTCTGATTATATTGGTATATAGAAGTACAGTTCTATCTACTGATAGATAGAAATAAAATGTACAATATACAATATATATTGATCTTGTATCCTGAAACCGTGTTAAACTAATTTGTTAGTTCTAACAGAGTACATCATGAGAAACGCTGGGCTGGAAGAAGCACGCTTGAATCAAGATTGCTGGGAAAAATATCAATAACCTCAGATATGCAGATGACACCACCCTTATGGCAGAAAGTGAAGAGGAACTAAAAAGCCTCTTGATGAAAGTGAAAAAGGAGAGTGAAAAAGTTGGCTTAAAGCTCAACATTCAGAAAACTAAGATCATGGTATCTGGTCCCATCACTTCATGGCAAATAGATAGGGAAACAGTGGAAACAGTGTCAGACTTTATTTTTTGAGGCTCCAAAATCACTGCAGATGGTGACTGCAGCCATGAAATTAAAAGACTCTTACTCCTTGGAAGGAAAGTTGTGACCAACCTAGATAGCATATTAAAAAGCAGAGATATTACTTTGCCAACAAAGGTCCATCTAGTCAAGGGTATGGTTTTTCCAGTGGTCATGTATGGATATGAAAGTTGGACTGTGAAGAAAGCTGAGCACCAAAGAATTGATGCTTTTGAACTGTGGTGTTGGAGAAGACTCTTGCGAGTCCCTTGGACTGCAAGGAGATCCAACCAGTCCATTCTAAAGGAGATCAGTCCTGGGTGTTCACTGGAAGGACTGATGCTGAGGCTTAAACTCCAGTACTGTGGCCACCTCATGAGAAGAGTTGACTCACTGGAAAAGACTCTGATGCTGGGAGGGATTGAGGGCAGGAGGAGAAAGAGACGACAGAGGATGAGATGGCTGGATGGTATCACCAACTCAATGGACATGAGTTTGGGTGAGCTCCGGGAGTTGGTGATGGACAGGGAGGCCTGGCGTGCTGCGATTCATGGGGCCACAAAGAGTCGGACACAACTGACTGACTGAACTGAACTGAACAGATTTTTATACATTCAATTGAATTTTCTACATGAAAGAGCATGTCTTTTGTAAATAAAGACTGTTTTACTTCTTCCTTCCCAATATGGATGCCTTTTATTTCTTCTCACAGTGTTGAACAAACTAGAACTTGCAGTATAATGTTGAAGAGAAATGCTGTTGTTGTTCAGCTACTCTGGTTCTAGGTATTTACTTAAGAACAATTAAAGTATATATTCATATGAACATTTGTACACAAATGTTTTAGAAGCTTTATTTGTCATAGTTAAAAAGTGAAACAAATGTCTATCAACAAATGAATAAAAAATAAACAAATTGAAGTGTATCCATACAATGGAATATTATGCAGCAATATAAAAGAATGATATGTTGATTTGCTGCATGCATGAATCTCAGAATTAAGGTGAGCAAAAGAAGCCAGACAAAAGAATACATACTGTATGGTTTCAGTTATATAAAAGTCTGAGAAATAAGAATTAATGAAAGTGCAAATTAAAGGAAAGCAGAACAGTAGACTTTTAGGCACAAGGTTGAGAAAAAATGGAAAGAAATGGAAAGAAGTGATTACAAATGGATATGAGGAAACTTTGGGGGGTGAAGCATATTTTAATTATCTTGATTGTGGTTATGTTTTCATGGGTATATGAGTATGTAAAAATGTATTATTTTATACACTTTAAATATGTGTAATTTACTATATATAAATAATGCCTTAATAAAGCTGCTAAAATAACATTTAAAAAACACTACAGGAAATGAATGAAGTCAGGTCCAGGATTATCTGACTGGAAGTAGATACAAACTGTTAAGTCCATTGTAGAACCCCACTGTCAGTAACTCCCTAAATGAAGCCCAGACTCAGACATCCGAAGAGCAATTTTAAGGCCTGATTACATTAGGTGATTGAGTGGCAAAGATGGATATACTATCAATTGAAATGTGAAATAAATATGGTGAAGAGATAATTTTTAGAGAAAAGCTCCTAATATTTCTATTGTATTTAAACTGGGAATGGAAAATAGTGTTAAAGTATTAAAAGCATAAGATACCAATCATAGCTATCATGATTATTTTAAGAATAATATGCCATTGGTATGCAGCATGGTTTGGGGATGGAATAAATAAGAGAAAAACAAACTGGATATAGTTAGCATATAATTAGTACTAAAAAAATATTGCTAACTGCTTATATACTGGTAACAAGTAGAAGACATTTCTGCTGTTTTTCCAGGGAAATGAAGAAACCTTCTGTTCTTGCTCTAAGATGGTGGAGTAGAAGAATGTGTGCTTCTCTTCTCCTGCAAGAACTTCAAAATTGCAACTAGCTGCTGAACAACCATCAACAGGAGAATGCTGGATCCAACCAAAAAAAGATACCCCACGTCCAAGGGCAAAGGAGAAGCCCCAACAAGACAGTAGGGGGGGGGCAAAATTGCATTTATAATCAAGCCCCATACCCACCAGAAACACTCAGAGGGCTCAAACAAAACCTTGTGCACACCAGGTCCCAAGGACCCCACAAGAGACTGAGCCAGACATGCCTTTGAGCATTTGAGTGTCTCCTATGGAGGCACGGGTCAACAGTAGCCTGCTGCACAGACAGGGGCTCTGGTTATAGCAGACGTGGGAGGCACAGCATGTGGCATAACTTCTCTGGGAGGAGGTCGCCATTAGCCCCACCATAGAGCCACCAACCAGATGACCCAAAAACTGGAGAACAATTATACCAAAGAAGTTCTCACACAGTTGCAAAAGTTCTAGGGCCCACAACAGATTTCCCAACCTGGGGATCCAGCAAAGGGACTGAGAACTCCCAGGGAATTTGACTTTGAAGTCCAGTGGGATTCAATTACAGAACTTCCACAGGACTGGGGAAACAGACTCCTGGCAGGCACAAACAAAACCTTGTGTGCACCAGGACCCAAGAGAAAGAAGCTGGGACCCCAAAAAAGACTGAACAAGACTTGCCTGTAAGTGTCCAAGAGTCTCTAGCAGAGGCATAAGTCAACAGTGGCCTGCTATGGGGTCAGGGGCACTGAATACAACAGTCCTGGGAGCTATGATGTGCTAGCATAAGTCCATTTGAAGAAGGTCTCCATTACAGCCATTACCCATACCATAGTTTGGCCTAAGGCCAAACTACAGGGAAGGAACACAGCTCCACCCATCAACAGTAAATTGGATTAAAGATTTAGAGCATGACCCTGCCCATCAGAGCAAGACCCAGATTCCCCCACAGTCAGTCCCTCCCATCAGGGAGCTTCCACAAGCCTCTTATCCTTATCCATCAGAGGGCAGACAAAATGAAAAGCACAATCACAGAAAACTAACTGAAGGACACATGGGTCACAGCCTTGTCTAACTCAATGAAACTATGAGCCATGCTGTGTAGGGCCACCCAAGATGGATGGGTCATGGTGGAGAGTTCTGACAGAACGTGGTCCGCTGGAGAAGGGAATGGTAAACCACTTCAGAATTCTTGCCTTGAAAACCCCATGAACAGTATGAAAAGGCAAAAGGACAGGACACCAAAACATGAACTCCCCAGGCTGGTAGGTGCTCAATATGCTACTGGAGAAGAGTGGGAAAATAACTCCAGAAAGA
Source organism: Bos indicus x Bos taurus (assembly GCF_003369695.1). Taxonomy (NCBI): domain Eukaryota; kingdom Metazoa; phylum Chordata; class Mammalia; order Artiodactyla; family Bovidae; genus Bos; species Bos indicus x Bos taurus. Next base: position 84,891,995 of record NC_040080.1, read on the forward strand.
ATGAAGAGATGGAGCCAAAGTGAAAACAACACCCAGTTCCGGATGTGACTTGTGATGGAAGTAAAGTCTGATGCTGTAAAGAACAATATTGCCCAGGAACTTGGAATGCTAGGTCCATAAATCAAGGTAAATTGGAAGAGGCCAAACAGGAAATGGCAAGAGTGAACATCAACATTTTAGGAATCAGTGAACTAAAATGGACCAGAATGGGTGAATTTAATTCAGATGACCATTATATCTATTACTGTGGGCAAGAAGAAGATGTATGTAGAAGAAATGGGGTTGCCCTCATAGTCAACAAAAAGTCTGAAATCCAGTACTTGGGTGCAATCTCAAAAACGACAGAATGATCTCTGTTTGTTTCCAAGGAAAAGCATTCAATATCACAGTAATCCAAGTCTATACCCCAGGCACTAATGAAGACTACAAGACCTTCTAGAACTAATACCAAAAAAAGATATCCTTTTCATCATGCTGCTGCTGCTGCTAAGTCGCTTCAGTCGTGTCTGACTCTGTGCGACCCCATAGACGGCAGCCCACCAGGCTACCCTGTCCCTGGGATTCTCCAGACAAGAATACTGGAGTGGGTTGCCATTTCCTTCTCCAATGCATGAAAGTGAAAAGTGAAAGTGAAGTCGGGACTGGAATGAAAGTAGGAAATCAAGAAATATCTGAAGTAACAGGCCATTTTAGCCTTGGAGTACAAAATGAAGCAGAAAAAAGGCTAACAGAGTTTTGCCAAGGGAACAAACTGGTCATAGCAAGCATCCTCTCCAACAACACAAGACATGACTCTACACACAGACATCACCAGATGGTCAGTACTGAAATCAGATTGATTACATTCTTTGCAGCCAAAGACGGAGAAGCTCTACATAGTCAGCAAAAACAAGACCGGGAGCTCACTGTGGCTCAGATTATGAACTCCTTATTGCAAAATTCAGACTTAAATTGAAGAAAGTAGGAAAAACCACTAGACCTTTCAGGTATGACCTAAATCAAATCCCTTACAATTATATAATAGAAGTGACAAATAGATTCAAGAAATTAGATCTGAGAGACAGAGTGCCTGAAGAACTATGAACAAAAGTTTGTAACACTGTACAGGAGGTGGTGATCAAACCACACCCAAGAAAAAGAAATGCAAAAATGCATAGGAACCAGAGATCAAATTGCCAACGTCTGTTGGATCAAAGAAAAAGCAAGAGAATTCCAGAAATACATCTACTTCTGCTCCATTGACTATGCTAAAGCCTTGAATGTGGATCACAACAAACTGGAAAATTCTTAAAGAGATGGGAATACCAGATCACCTTACCTGCCTCCTGAGAAATCTGTACGCAGGTGAAGAAGCAACAGTTAGAACTGGACATGGAACAGTGGACTGGTTCCAAATTGGGAAAAGAGTACGTCAAGGCTGTATATTGTCATGTTGCTTATTTAACTTATAGAGTACATCATGCAAAATGTTGGGCTGGATGAAGCAGAAGTTGGAATCAAGATTGCTGAGAGAAATATCAATAACCTCAGATATGCAGATGACACCATCCTTATGGCAGAAAGAGAAGAGGAACTAAAGAGCCTCTTGTTGAAAGTGAAAGAGGAGAATGAAAAAGCTGGCTTAAAACTCAATATTCAGAAAACAAAGATCTTGGCATCCAGTCCTATCACTTCATGGCAAATAAATGGAGAAACAATGGAAACAGTGACAATGGAAACAGTTTATTTTCTTGGGCTCCAAAATCACTGCAGATGGTGACTGCAGCCATGAAATTAAAAAACGCTTGCTCCTTGGAAGAAAAGCTATGACCAACGTAGACAGCATATTAAAAAGCAGAGACATTACTTTGCCAACAATGGTCCGTCTAGTCAAAGCTATGGTTTTTCCAGTAGTCATGTATGGATGTGAGAGTTGGACCATAAAGAAAGCTGAGTGCTGAAGATTTGATGCTTGTGAACTGTGGTGTTGGAGAAAACTCTTGAAAGTCCCTTGGACTGTAAGGATTTCAAACCAGTGAATTAATCCTGGAATATTCATTGGAAGGATGGATGCTGAAGCTGAAGCTCCAATACTTTGGCCACTCATGTGAAGAGCTGACTCCTTAGAAAACACCTTGATGCTGGGAAAGATTGAAGGCAGGAGGAGAAGGGGACAACAGAGAATGAGATGGTTGGATGGCATCACCGACTGGATAGACATGAGTTTGAGCAAGCTCTGGGAGTTGGTGATAGACAGGGAAGCCTGGCGTGCTGCAGTCAGTGGGGTCACAAATATTTGGACACGACTGAGTGACTGAACTTCTGTTGGTTACCGCCCACTTTCAGTACAAAGCCATAGTCTCTGACTTCATGGAAACCTTCTTGACCTTAATTGTGGAGATCATTCAGTCCTACTAAGACTGGGATATTCGCTCAATCTCCCACACTTATAGCAACAGTCCTGTAATAGAGTCTACCCAAAGCTCACCCTGCTGTGAATTTTAGGAGGCAATGGTTTTATGCAAATATGATTAAACTACCATTGCTCTGTCCATCTGTTGCTTCATCCCAGAGTACATAAATTTATTATTTCAGTATCTTAGCCTGATTATTCACCAGTTTTCAGGGTTTCTGAAGTTACCATAGGCTTCTAGTTAATGAGATTATATTATTTTGTCTTGAATGAAAATGTTCTGTGATTCACAACCTGAATACCCTAAGCTGCTTCTCATAAATCTAATTTCCACCATTTCCATCAAGCTTATAATATGTCTGAATTGCTGTATTTCCTTGGAAAACTGTATTACAATTAGCCTCAAAAAGCCAAATGTCAGCATTCTATTAAAAAGCAAAATTCTACCACCACCTCGTATGTTACTTGGGAATTTTGTGATGCAATATTTTCATGAAATAGAAGTAAGTAGTTAACTAAGACAGAAAGTATTTTGTATTTTTGTCTATGTATCCTTAATTGTTTGAATTCAGTGAGTTTGGGGCTCACCAATTAGTATGTTATGGCCAAGACACAATGAATGATATGAGAAATCAATGTCATGTCATTCTACTAGTTAGGACTCTTTCAATTGCTAGTGATAAAACCCCATATCAAACCAATTAGCAAAATAGATTTTTCACTAGCTTATGTAAACAAAAAGCCCATAGGTTTCTGCCTTCAAGCACAGTGGGATCCAGTTGCTCATATATGGTTCTCACTCCTCCTATCTTGGAAAGATCTTCTAGGCACAATGAATAGCAGCCCCAAAGCCCACATCCTGCTATCTTAGCAATGCCCACAGAAAGAAAGAAACTCTCTCAATAGCTCTCTGTTTTCTCTTTGTTCAGACTTGGCAATTTCCATTGTCAACTCTTGACAGCTCATTGACAACTCTTCCTGAACTAAGTACTATGGTCAGGGAAATGAGGTGCTCAAATTAGGCCTGGCCCATGTGTCCTCTTTTGTATCTGAAGGATGGAGTCATCTATGCTCAAATTATGTGCCATGGGTTCTCCTCAGCAATGGAAAGAGTTTGTCAACAGATATGATGAACAGATTATTTCTACAATTTTCAAGAAGATGATAATGTTCTCAAAGACATATCTACATGGTACTGTAAAATACAAAATCAAATATAATCAAGTGCCACATGTAGAAGTCAAACTGCATTTATGCCAGATTGTCAGACATCTCTCTTGGAGAAAGACATCAAGAAAAACATTCAGAGGCAGTAAGGTTACATTAATCTTGCATCCTTCCTTGCTATTCATACTATGTGTGAGTGAGTGCTCAGTCGCTTCAGTCATGTCTGACTCTTTGCGACCCTATGGCATGGAGCTTCTCCAGGCAAGAATATTGGAGTGGGTTGCCATGCCCTTCTCCGGGGGATTGTCCTGACCCAGGGATTGAACCCTCATCTTTTACATCTCCTGCATTGGTGGGTGGGTTCTTTACCACGGCCGCCACCTACTGCCAGGTCAAATTTCCTAAAGCACTGCCAAAGAGCCTTTGGTAGCTCCTCAGTACTTATATACTAAGGCACAAGCAACTTAGTCTGAAGATAAACTATGCAAATTCAGTACAAAGTACACATGGCTTATGATCTTGAATGAAATATTTAGTCTCTTTAACTCTCGCTTTATTCATTTTATACAATGCCTATTTCAATGGATATTGAAGAATTACATGAGCCTATCACAGTATCTGACTCATAGTATATACTCAGTGAGTAAAGGAAGTATGGCCATTAGCTGTATGTTGTTCAGTCACTAAGTCATGTCTGACTCTTTGCAACCCCATGGACTGTAGCACAGTAGGCTCCTCTGTCCACCACTATCTCCTGGAGTTTGCTCAAAGTCATTCTCATTGAGTAGGTGATGATATTAATAACTAACCATCTTATCTTCTGCTGTCCCCTTCTCCTTTTGTCTTCAATCTTTCCCAGCATCAGGATCTTTTCCAGTGAGTCAGCTCTTTGCATCAAGTGGCCAAAATATTGGAGCTTCAGCTTCAATATCAGTCCTTCCAGTGAATATTCAGGGTTGATTTCCCTTAGGATTGACAGGTTTGATTTCCTTGCAGTCCAAGGGACTCTCAAGAGTCTTCTCCAACACCACAGTTTGAATGCTTCCATTTTTTGACACTCAGCCTTCTTCATGGTTCAATTCTCACATTCATACATGACAACTGGAAAAAACATAGCTTTGACTATACATTTTTATTGTTTTTAACAAAATAACATCTCTGCTTTACAGTACACTAAGTTTGTCATAGGTTTTCTTCCAAGGAGCAAGCATCCTTTAATTTCATCACTGAAGTCACAGTCCACAGTGATTTTGGAGCCCAAGAAAACAAAATGTGTCACTGCTTCCACTTTTCCCCTTCTATTTGACAAGAAATAATGGGACTGGATGCCATGATCTTAGTTTTTTTAACGTTGAGTTACAAGCCAGATTTTTCACTCTCCTCTTTCATCCTAATGAAGAGGCTCTTTCATTCATCTCTTTCGGCCATGAGAGTGATATCATCTATATATCTGAGGTTGTTGATAATTGTCCTGGAAATCTTGATTCCAGCTTGTGATTCATCTAGTTCAGCATTTCACATGATATACTCTACATGTAAGTTAAGCAGGGAGACAATATACAGCCTTGTCATGCTTCTTTCCCAATTTTGAACCAGTCTGTTGTTCCATGTCCCTTCTGTTTTCTTTTGACTCATATACAGATTTCTCAGGAAGCAGGTAAGGTGGTCTGGGACTCCCACATCTTTAAGAATTTTTCAGTTTGTTGTGATCTGCACAAGCAAAAGTTTTAGCATAGTCAGTGAAGCAAAAGTAGATTTTTTTTGGAACCCCCTGCTTTCTCCACGGTCCCATGAATTTTGGTATTTTGAACTCTGGTTCCTCTGCCTTTTTTGTAAATCCATCTTGTACATCTAGAAGTTCTCAGCTCACATACTGCTGAAGCCTAGCTTGAAGGATTTCACATGCTAACCTTGCTAGCATGTGAAATGAGCACAATTGTACGGTAGTTTGAACATTCTTAAGCATCACCTTTCTTTGGGATTGGAATGAAAATTGACCTTTTTCAGTCCTGTGTCCACTGCTGAGTTTTCCATATTTAATGATATATTGAGTGTAGCATTTTAACAGCATCATCTTTCAGGATTTAAAATAGCTCAGCTGGAATTCTGTTTAGCTTTGTTCATAGTAATGCTTCCTAATGCCTATGTGACTTCACACTCCAGGATGTCCAGCTCTAGGTAAGTGACCACACCATCATGATCATCTCAGTAATTAATACCTTTCTTGTACATCATTGCTCATATTCCTCTGAAGGAACAGCCTTCTTCTCATCAATCTCTTATCAGATCTTCCCAATGCGAGAAACACTCAGTGTACTCTACTTAAAGAAAGAGACTCTGGCTATTTAATAAGCTGAAGGTTCCTTAGAGCTTAGAACTATACCTGTAACATAATAAGTGCTCAGTACTCATTTGTTGACTGACTGACTGAGTGAATGAATGTCCTACCTTATCTCCCATCTCAAATAGTGAACTCATTGAGGAGATGATCCCCATTCAATGCATTTTTATATTATCTGCAATTCCTAGTTCCGAGTCTGGAACACATAAATATTTGTTATATGAATGACTGAATAGATGAAAACCAAATATTTGCCTCAGTTCTTCATTTTCCCTTCTCAAATTCTAATATAATGAATATTTTTAACTGCAATCATAATCATCATTCTTTGCACTTTAAGCTCCTTATTTAGAGGAATAAAATGCTACATATAATATGCCTTCATATTCTACCAACCAGACATACAAACTAAAATTAAAAGCATAAGGAGTGACATGTATGTTATTCAATGGCATTAAAAATGTAAAGACTGCTCAGTGATTTGAAGTGCTTTTTCTTAAATCTGCTTGCTTTTCTATCCTAGACACTTGAATAGTAAATAGCATGCATTTAATAATACATTTCTGAAGTCAGAGCCTATTATTGAATGATCAATGAAATGTGCCTTTTAATATATATGCAGGACTGATATAATCAACCTTTAAATGAATTCCTAGACTGCAGCAGAAAGTTTTATAAATTCCAAATAGTGAGATTTTTATGAAAGTTATTAGCACACTTGTTCAACAAAGAACTTACGCCATTTCCTGGGATTTTTAAACTGTTTTAACAAGGCAACAGTTACAAAAAGACTTAAACCTAAACTTTATCGGTGATATAATAGAACAAAGATCTATTTAGCCATTTCTTAAGTCATTCCCCAAGCACTTGCATATTGCATAAGCATGATAAAATAAAGAAGAGATGACTTGTTTTTTCCAAATCCTAATGGGACTGTGCACTTGAACATGATTTGAGCCCATGTTAGTGAATTTTCTAATGGAAAAATATGACCTCCCACCTTTGAAAATTAAATGACCCTTTGGAGACTTTGCTAACATTAAATGATCCATACAAAACATCTTGATGTATTAATATATGAATCAAAAACATCTGTATCATATTTGGCTTAAAATATGCATTGATTTGAAAATAACGTGGAAAGTTTTTGTAAAAATGTGTGCTTTTGTAGAAGACTGTCAAGCATTAAATACATTTTTGATACTATTCTAAAATTTAATTCACTTGTTTGAAATAATGCTCAAAGAAGTCTATCTTTCTGATATAGGACTACATAGAATCTTCCAGCAAAGGGTTTTGACCTGAGATCATCTGACTCAGGGGCTTCCCAGGTGACTCAGTGGTAAAGAATATGCCTGCCAATTCAGGAGATGTGGGTTCAATCCCTGAGTCAAGAAGATCCCCTGGAGAAGGGAATGGAAACTCACTCCAGTATTCTTGCCTGGAAAAAAATCCAAAGGATAGACAAGCCTGGTGGCCTATAGTCTATGGGGGTCACAGGAGTTCAGACACAACTGAGGGACTAAACAACAGCAATTGACTCAGAGTTGGTTTATTAAGGAAACCCCTGAAGTTTTGTTCAAAATTCCATGTGTATTTGTAGACATGTCTTTATTTAAATTGTGTTCAAAGTTTTGTGGCTCTATGTGGACATGTCTTTATCTATGGTAGAGTTTCTCAGTCTTGGAATTATTGACATTTTGAGCCAGATAATCTATGCTATAGGAACTGTCCTATGCGCTATTTGATGTTCAGCATTATTCCTACCTCTACCCACAAGATGCCACCAGTATAACCTCAGTCATGATTATCAAAAATATCTCCAGACATTACAATGTCCCTGGAGAACCACTCATCTATATGGTCCACTGCTCTCTTCACATTTCCAAACTGATCTCAGTGAGGCAGAAGTGAGCCAAGAGCTAGAGGCTAGAAGCTATCTTTCCCTGGATCTTTACCCCCAGTGAAAAATGCATTTCTCATGGAGGCAAAATTGTACATGTAGGTACAAAGTTTATTATTAGATATCTAATATCTAATTGCACAACAGCAAGTGGGAGAGCACATTGACAAATAGTTTGTCTAGTTAAGATGAAAGCGTGGCAGAGCTGTCCACCTGGAGTGAAAGAGTGTAATTAAGTGTACATAATTTACTTACATACCTCACTCATGAATATAGTAAGAGTGTGAAGAGCAAGATGCAGTAAAGAGTCTGGAGTGAGGAGATGGTTAGATTGAGAATAAAGCAGGGATAATTTCACATAGACCTGTGAATGTCCTATTAAAGAATTTAAGCTTCATTCTAAAAGCAATGGGAATCTTCAGCTCCTTCACCTCTTTATCATTAATGACCTTTCTCTCCATCCTAGCAGCCATCTATCCACATGGTTCCAACCTAGATCTCATAAGTACTAGAAACCTCATTATTTCTAAATTTTTTTAGGACACAAATTTATGTTTACCAAAGGGAAAAGAAGGGTAGAGTGGGATAAATTGGGAGTCTGGGATTGACAGGGACACACTAACAGATTAACAAGAAGGATCCACTGTGTAGTACAGGGATCTCTGCTCAATATTCTTATAATAAGACAATATTACAGCATCACACTTTCCAGTCACCAGATCTCTTGTTTCTATATTCCCAAGATAACGACCTATACTGGAAGGTAAGCTATGACAAATCTAGACACACATTAAAAAGCAAAGACATCACTTTGCCAACAAAGTCCATATAGTCAAAGTCATGGTTTTTCAGTAATCATATACAGATGGGAGAGTTGGACCATAAAGAAGGTTGAAGGCAAAAGAATTAATGTTTTCAAATTTTGGTTACGGAGAAGACTTGAGAGTCCCTTGGAATGCAAGGAGATCAAACCAGTCAATCCTAAAGAAAATCAACTCTGAATATTCATTGGAAGGACTGATGCTGAAGCTGAAGCTCCAGCACTTTGGCCATCTGATGTGAAGAACCAACTCATTGAAAAAGACCCTGGTGCTGGGAAAGATCGACTGCAAGAGGAGTAGAGGGTGGCAGAGGATGAGATGGTTAGGTAGCATCACCAACTCAGTGGATGTGAATTTGAGCAAACTTGGGAGATAGTGAAGGACAGAGGAGCCTGGCATGCTGCAGTATATGGGGTCGCAAAGAGTTGGACATGACTTAGGGACTGAACAACAATAACAACAAAGACCGCCACTACGTCGATCCCACCACTTTCTAACAGCCAGTCTCTGCCCTCAGCCCTTTCCTCAGCCCATCCCTCATCTAGCATAGATCATGGTCAACCATCATAACCACACTCTTTCCAAAGACCCTGAGCTCTCTTATTCTTTTCTCCCTCCATACTACACTCTTGTCAAAACCCTGATTGTTAATCTGCCTTCCTCATACATGCACTGGCATCTGAAAATTGGTAAAGAAAAATTATATGTGTAAACTTACTAGTTTCTCTTTAAATTCATAACACGGACTGAAACTCAGGAGGACCCTTGGGGCCCTCAAGGTGTAAACACTTTCTGTGGTGTCCCCTGCCCTGTTTCTTGTTTGTAGGAAATAGGTTTCATTCATCCTCCTAGACCTTCCTGAATACCACAGGGCAGAATCAAACAGTAATTGGAGAAGGGAGGGAATGCAGAAACAAAGGAGGAGCAATCAAGAAACAATAGTCAGTATTAAAGCAGGATGCTGGTTCCCTCTCAAGGACCATACAGAACAAAATCTTTGAGTTCTTCTAAAGGATCAACCCCCATCGAGATGGAGGATGGTTCAGTTCAGTTTAGTTCAGTCACATAGTCATGTCTGACTCTTTGCAACCCCATGAATCGCAGCACGCCAAGCCTCCCTGTCCATCATCAACTCCCGGAGTTCACTCAGACTTACTTCCATCAAGTCAGTGATGCCATCCAGCCATCTCATCCTCTGTTGTCCCTTTCTCCTCCTGCCCCCAATCCTTCCCAGCATCAGAGTCTTTTCTAATGAGTCAACTCTTCGCATGAGGTGGCCAAAGTACTGGAGTTTCAGCTTTAGCATTATTCCTTCCAAAGAAACCCAAGGGCTGATCTCCAGAATGGACTGGTTGGATCTTCTTGCAGTCCAAGGGACTCTCAAGAGTCTTCTCCAACACCACAGTTCAAAAGCATCAATTCTTTGGCACTCAGCTTTCTTCACAGTCCAACTCTCACATCCATACATGACCACAGGAAAAACCATAGCCTTGACTAGACGAAACTTTGTTGCCAAAGTAATGTCTCTGCTTTTGAATATGCTATCTAGTTGGTCATAACTTTTCTTCCAAGGAGTAAGCATCAAGATTCCTGGAACACCACCCTGTTACCTCACCACTAATGACTCAGGAGGAAGTCATAGGCCCTTCAGCCCTTATGCAAATTTTCCTATAAAATGTCTTCCCCAAAACTGTCAGGCAGTTTGGAGTTTTTAAGCGATTCATTCTCCTTGCCTGGCCCTGCAGTAAGTCTTTCTCTGCTCCAAATTCCGACTTTTTGGTTTGGCCTCTCTGTGCGAAGGGCACACTAATGAACTTGAGTTCGGTAACAAGAACACAAAAAAGACCCAGATGCCTTACTGTTTCTCTGATAGATTCCCTCCCTATCCCCTATTTCAATCTCCCTATTTCGTTCCCTTTATCCCCTAACCTCCCATACCCTCCCTCATCCCTCACCTTCACTTGCCATTAAAGACTTTGTTAGGGAACTGGTGACAGAAACCACCCACCTTAGCCAAGCCGGACAAGAACTGCTTGCATGAATTGTCTCACAATGGGAGGCCCCACTGTGCAACACCTGCTGCCGCTGAAAATTAGCTGGGAGAATTGAGGAGGGCCACAAGGAGGAAGGAGCTGCCTGCTAATCTCCCAGAAGCCCTCATGCTGAACCCATCTTGGCTGAGAGATGGGCACGCCACCAGGCAGGACCTTAGTTCAGTTCAGTTCAGTTGCTCAGTTGTGTCTGACTCTTTGCGACCCCATGATCTGAAGCACGCCAGGCCTCCCTGTCCATCACCAACTCCCGGATTTCCCCCAAACTCATGTCCATCGAGTCGGTGATGCCATCCAGCCATCTCATCCTCTGTTGTTCCCTTCTCCTCCTGCCCCCAATCCCTCCCAGCATCAGAGTCTTTTCCAATGAGTCAGCTCTTCGAATCAGGTGGCCTCAAGTCAGACCAAATGTGGGAACAAGCAAGATGATTGGCCAGAGACAACGTGGAAACTAACCCCATTACCATTAAACCTGAGGCTGTGAGCCATGTGGCAGAGCACTTCTCCCGCTGCTCTCTGTCTGGGCGCACCTTCCCAATAAATTCTTTTGCTTTGTCAGGATGTGTTTTCCTTGAACAATTCATTTCCAAGTGTTAGACAAGAGCACACTCTCGGACCTTGAAAGGGTCCCACATACCTACACAGATATGCCTCTGCACTGCTCTTCTCTGTGAGTCCAGTGGAGAAAGTGCTCTCCCCTCCTGAAGGAAGGGCCCTCTTCTACCCATGGCCCTTTATCCAAACCCTCTTGCTGTCATCAAGATTGTCTCCTTCCTTCCCTTTCCTACATTGTCAACATTCCCTCTCAACTGTAGCACTCCACTGTTACCCTGATATTCTCTAGTAGCTCTGACTTAAAAGAAAGGGACCTCACTTCATTGTATATGCCCCTCCACACTCCACACTGTCTTTTCATCCCCATCACAGCAAAACTGCTTCAAACTTTTTCTCTCTTTGAAACTGGATAGGACCCTGCAGGACCCTCGTGGGTACAAAACCCTTTCCATGTCCCCCGTTTCTTGTTTGTAGGAAAAAGGCTTCAGCCTTCCAGAACTTCACTGAGTTCAGGAGGGAAGATTCAAACAGTTACTAATCAGGAGAGCAAGGGAATATAGAAACAAAGGAAAGGCAGTCAAGAAACGGAGAATCAATTGTATAGCCATGGGGAAGTGGCCTGATTCCTCCTCAGGGGACGTGCATAGCAGTCTGATACTGGTTCTTACACAGGAGTTGGGGCCCCCTCCAGGAGGATTGTAACTTCAGGCTGAGCACAAGTATGTGGACCCTAGACTGGCTGGAATAAGATGGCTGGAGACTGAGATTCCTACATTACCCTGTCACCTCCTCACCTACCAATCAGAAGAAAGTCACAAACCCTGCAGCCCTCACCCCAGATTTTGCTGTTAAAAACCATTCCCTGAAAACTATAGGAGAGTTCAGGTTTTTTTGAGTCACAAGGGGCCTGATTTTCCTTGTGTGGCCCTTGCAATAAACCTTTCTCTGCTCCAAACATTTAAGGTTTTGTTTGGCCTCACTATGACAACAAAGCTGGGTTTGGCAACATATTCAGTGGGCTGCAGTCGCTTTCAGTTACATTTAAAACTACTTTTGTCAATGTCATTTTCATTCTCTGTTGTCAGATGCAAAGAACTTTTCTCTGTTCTTATCTTACCTCTCAGAAGTACTTGCGGAGGCAGTTAGCCTTCTCTTCCTTGCAATAATCTTCTCTTGGCTTCCTGACACAAAGCATTCTTTCACCTCCTCTTACCTCAGTGCCTCCTCCTTCTCACAACAGGCTATTGCCTTCACAAACTTTTTGCTGGCATTCTTCACAGTTACTCCACAGCCGTCTTGTGTTTTCTCTCTATACTCCTCCCACCCCGTAGTTTCCCACCACCTATATTTTGACCTGTAATTGGTATCTCCAGTATAGACGTCACCTCTCAAGCCTAGTTTCCTATAACCACCTTCAGACAATGTTCATTGAATGACTCATCAGCTTCATGAGCCCATAATTGAATTGCCAGTCCAAACTCGTTCCCCATACTTTCACCATCTTAGTAAATGTCTTCATTGTTCATCTCCCTGCTCAACCCACAGACCTCAAAATCTTCATGACCTCTTCATTTCCATCATTCATCACATTTAATCCATTGGAAAGTCCCACTGACTCTAGTTTCACTACCTATTTCAAATATATTAATTTCTTTCCATTTATAATGCCATCAGAAAAAAAAAAAAAAATCCCATTAGGACATCTTATCCACTGGTGGTGCAGTGGATAAGGATCTACCTGCCAATATGGGAGACACAGGTTTGATCCCTGGTCCCAGAAGATTCCACATGCCACAGAGCATCTAAGCCCATGCACAATTATTGAGCCCGCACTCTAAAGCCCATGAACTGTAACTACCAAACCCACTTGCTGCAACTACTGAAGCCTGGATGCTCTAGGGCCCATGCTGCTGCTGCTGCTGCTAAGTCACTTCAGTCGTGTCTGACTCTGTGCGACCCCATAGACGGCAGCCCACCAAGCTCCCATCCCTGGGATTCTCCAGGCAAGAACACTGGAGTGGGTTGCCATTTCCTTCTCCAATGCATGAAATTGAAAAGTGAAAGTGAAGTCGCTCAGTTGTGTCCTACTCTTTGTGACCCCATGGATTGCAGCCCACCAGGCTCCTCCATCCACGGGGTTTTCCAGGCAAGAGTACTGGAGTGGGGTGTCATTGCCTTCTCCTCTAGGGCCCATAGTCTGCAACTATTGAGCCTGTATGCTGCAATTACTGAGCCAGTGTGCTGCAGCTACTGAAATCCACATGCTCTAGGGCCTGTGAGCTGCAACAAGAGAAGCCTGTGCACTGAAATGAAGAGTAGCTCCCGCTCACTGTAACCAGAGAAAGCCTGTGAAAAGAATGAAGACCCAACGTAGCCAATAATAATAATAAAATAAATAAAATGCCATTAGCTTTGTTCATACCACCATCATTTCTTCATTTTCCATTTACTCTACTAAATAGCCTTTTCCTTCCTTCCTTTTTCCCCTCCCTCTCTTCCTTCATTCCTTCCTTTCCTCCTTCCTTCTTCAATTACAGGGCAAGAGCTCATGTGCCCACAGCGCAGAAAGTCAAACTCTGACAGCGGATGTTTGCAGCTAAATTATTTGCAGGGAGTCAAGCAAGGAGAATGGGCAGCTCATGCTCAGGATACTTGAATGCCACAATGGCTTTCAGACAAAGGTGTTTAAAGACACAGCTAAGGGAGAGGTTAGTAGCATGTGTGATCATAACGTGTATTCATCATCCTCCACCTGGTTGAGGGGAGAGGATCCTATTTCCTACAGAACAACTCAAAGATATGCATCTAGATTGTTTTATATATATATATATATATATATATATATATATATTCAGGAGGAACTAGGAGTCCTGTGACCCTATTGTCCTAATCATTAACTGCTTGAACCTGCTCTTTGGAACTCAGGGAAAGTCTAGGAGACTAAAGCCTTTTTTTTTTTTTTTTAATAAAAACAAGAAACAGGGAACACAGAGGGGCTTTTGTACTTGGGAAGGACCCATAGGGCCCTTTTTCACTGATAGTCTACCATATTAAGGGGAACAGGGGCAAAACAAGAAGGGAATAAAGTTATAGATAGATTAATCATAGACTCAGCAAGGGAACTCAGTTTTAGGGGGATGACTCTGTTTAACTTCCTCTCTTTCTTTCTCTCTTTCTCCCTTTCTTTCCTTCTTCCTTCCTTCCTCCCTTCCTCTTTCTGCCTACTTTTTAATCTCTTGCCTATCACTTCCCATTCCATTCTCCATACACAAGAAAGTGACTTTTAAAAAGTAATCATTCCTTCACTCTTCCATAGCTTCTGTTGCACTTAGAATGCTGCTTAACACGTCTTATACAACTCATCTTGATCTAGTCCCTGTCCAATTCTACATACTTTTCCCCTCTGCAGTGCTCGTGTCCATATATTCTACCCCAGTTCCTCAAACACAGCTTGTTCTTCTGCTTCAAAGCACTTGCACATCATCTTTCCCCTGCCAAGAACCTTTCTCCCACCATTTTTTGCACATCTAACTTTTTCTTATCTTTCACAATGTACCTGGAATGTTACCACTCAGGGTAAAGTCTGGGCCATCTCTATTTTGTTTCCTTTCTAGAACTTATTATAATTTACTCTTTTTTATTGACTTAGATTGTTCAGTGAAACTGAATATAAACTGTGTGGGTAATGACCACATTTAACTTGCTCACCATGATATTCTTATAGTCTAGGACAGAGACTTGCAAACACATAGTTTTTTGGTTTTTTTTTTAATAAATTAAATAAGCAATCAGTGACATACCTGGAGGGGGGTGACATGCTAAAATTTATATTTTAGGGAAGTGTCTCTTTACTGAGGGGAATCTTCCCTCCCCCAGGGACATTTGGATATTTTTTATTGTCATGACTTGGGGAGGAGGAGGATTTGCTAGTAGGTAGAGACTGGGGCTACTGGTGGCATCCTATAAGGTCCTGCACAGCAATGAATGATCTAGCCCCAAATGCTCATAGTGCTAGGTGACAGATCTTGTTTTAGAGAGATCAAAGTAAAATGTGAAGAACAGATTACTGCTAGTTAGTCTCTTCCTTGGTTGGCAATGGAGAGACAAATTATAAGCTTATTCCAGGTAAGAGAGGATGTCCTATACTGGAACAAAGAATGTGGTATGGAGAGAAGTAAATACATGTTTAGGATGTTTGGATATAGGGTACATGTTTAGAGTTGGTTGTACTTTGAGAGAGAGAGTCAGGTAGACAGAAAAAGACATCCAGGGTTACTCGCAGGCTTCTCATTTAGATGTCTAGATAAAAGCAGTGCATTCATTGAGTCTGAAGCTGAGCTCACTTGGAGAGGAAGATGCAATTGGTCTTCAATGAAACATGAAGTTAACAAATAGTTGTGGAACTCATAATTCAAACTTAATTCCATTGCTGAAATAAAAGTAAAAAAATAAACCCTAAGATGTAAATTCTCAAAGATAAGTCAAGACAAATCTTACAAAGGAGAAAAAATATGGCATAAAGAAGTAGCATACAGTCTAGTTACTATAGACATTTCACACCAGGGAAGAAGAGAGAATAACATGAAATTAGGCAAAAAGGAATAAAATCTTCAGAAATGCAGTGATTCAAAATACCTAGAGAAAATCATTGAGATCATACAATAAAACAGAAATTGAACTTAAAATAAATGAAGATGATAAAGACAGGAAAAAACCTTTAAAGTGAACGTATAATCCCTTTTTGTAACCAAGCAGGACCTTATGGAACCTTCCCAGGGCAGGCCACTCCCCCATATCCTCTGCTGTAGCTCCTCTCTGAAGCACCCAGATGACTCATGCATATTTCCTGAGTTCTTCAGATGCTAAAAACCACCATCAAATGGAAGAAATGAACTACTTGATGATTATAAGCCCCCAGACCTTCTGGTGTCAAAGGGTTGATAATGTTAACTGCCTTATTACCTTAACATTAACAATCAGAGAATTCTGCACAAGCTGATCACATACCCTGGGATACCCCTCTCCAGTCCTTGCCTTTAAAAAGGCCTTCCTGATACTCTTCAGGTAGTTGGGTGGTTTGGGGGAGGGGGGAATGACCTCCAGGTCCCACTCCCTTCTCCTGGCATGGTCCTACAATAAATAAACCTTTCTCTGCTCCAAACTCTGATATTTCGGTTTGTTTGGCCTCCCCTGTATATAGGGCACACGAATTTTATTAGCTAACTCTTTTAGTACAAGTGAGCAATTAAATGGCCAGTTGTATTAATTACATGAAAGGAATTTAAAAGTTTTATATATATATATATATATATATATATATATATATATATATATATATATAGATCACTGGCTCAATGGACGTGAGTCTGACTGAACTCTGGGAGTTGGTGATGGACAGGGAGGCCTAGCGTGCTGCGATTCATGGGGTCACAGAGTTGGACCCGACTGAGCGACTGATCTGATCTGATCTGATATATATATATAAAGAGAGAGAGAAAGAGAGAAAAGACAATCATATCCTATTTAAAATAATGGTGTTAGGGCTTCTGATTTGATGTTTATGACTTGAGTTTCTTCATTATAAAGAAGATTTGTATATTCACAGACCCACAATATAAAAATACAGTTTTGACCAAAAGAAACTACTTTAAACACTCATCTCACTCACTAGTAAAGTAATGCTTAAAATTCTCCAAGCCAGGAGGGAGGAGGGTTCAGGATGGGGAACACATGTATACCTGTAGCGGATTCATTTTGATATTTGGCAAAACCAATACAATATTATAAAGTTTAAAAATAAAATAAAATTTTAAAAAAAGGAAAAAAAATAAAATAAAATAATGCATCCATGAACTCTTAAATAGGGATGGATTTGTGGAACAGTTCCAGAGTACTAGGATATAACTTGACTATTATGTTAGTAATTGAAATTTAAAGGTATACCCTTCGCTGATTCATGTGAATGTATGGCAAAAACCACCACAATATTGTAAAGTAATTAGCCTCCAATTAAAATAAATAACAGAAAAAAGAAATTTAAAGGTAAAAAAAAAAAATTATCCAAGCCAGGCTTCAGCAATACATGAACCGTGAACTTCCTGATGTTCAAGCTGGTTTTAGAAAAGGCAAAGGAACCAGAGATCAAATTGCCAACATCTGCTGGATCATCGAAAAAGCAAGAGAGTTCCAGAAAAACATCTATTTCTGCTTTATTGACTATGCCAAAGCCTTTGACTGTGTGCATCACAATAAACTGTGCAAAATTCTGAAAGAGATAGGCATACCAAACTACCTGACCTGCCTCTTGAGAAACCTGTATGCAGGTCAGGAAGCAACACTTAGAACAGGACCTGGAACAACAGACTGGTTCCAAATAGGAAAAGGAGAACATCAAGGCTGTATGTATATTGTCACCCTGCTTCTTTAACTTATACACAGAGTACATCATGAGAAATGCTGGGCTGGAGGAAGCACAAGTTGGAATCAAGATTGCCAGGAGAAATATCAATAACCTCAGATATGCAGATGACACCATCCTTATAGCAGAAAGTGAAGAAGAACTAAAGAGCCTCTTGATGAAAGTGAAAGAGGAGAGTGAAAAAGTTGGCTTAGAACTCAACATTTGGAAAACTGAGATCATGGCATCTGGTCCCATCACTTCATGGCAGATAGATGGGGAAACAGTGGAAACAGTGGCTGACTATATTTTGGGGGGCTCCAAGATCACTGCAGATGATGATTGCAGCCATGAAACTAAAAGACGCTTACTCCTTGGAAGGAAAGTTATGACCAACCAAGACAGCATATTAAAAAGCAGAGACATTACTTTGCCAAGAATGGTCCGTCTAGTCAAGGCTATGGTTTTCCTCTGGTCGTGTATGGATGTGAGAGTTGGACTGTGAAGAAAGCTGAGCGCTGAAGAATTGATGCTTTTGAACTGTGGTGTTAGAGAAGACTCTTGAGAGTCCCTTGGACTGCAAGGAGATCCAACCAGTCCATCCTAAAGATCAGTCCTGGGTGCTCATTGGAAGGACTGATGTTGAGGCTGAAAAGCCAATACCTTGGCCACTTGATGTGAAGAGCTGATTCATTGGAAAAGACCCTGATGCTGGGAAAGATTGAGGGCAGCAGGAGAAGGGGATGACAGAGGATGAGATAGTTGGATGGCATCATTGACTCAATGGACATGGGTTTGGGTGGACTCCGGGAGTTGGGTGATAGACAGGGAGGCCTGGCGTGCTGCAGTCCATGGGGTCGCAAAGAGTCGGACATGACTGAGTGACTGAACTTAACTGAATTGAATTGTAAAAGACTAGGATATTTTAAAATACTGGTTGTGGCAGGCTGAGAAATGCTCCCCACAAGGATATCAGATCCTGATTCCTGGCATTTGTAAATTTCACCTTATATGGAAAAGGGGTCTTTGTAGATGTAATTGACTTAGGGATCTTGAGACTGGGAGGTTATCCTGAATTATGGTTACCCTAAATGCAATCACATGTAATCTTACAATCAGGAGGCAGAGGAGATCTGACACAGTCAGAAGTTGAGAAAACACAGACAAGACAAGGTCACATGACCATGGAGGAAGATGAGAGTGGTACAGTCACAAGCTAAGGAAAGCTGGGAGGCAGCAAAAGCTGGAAGGGGGAAGGAACATATTCTCCCCAGACCCTTCAGAAGAATCAAGCCCTGCCAACACTGCTATTTCAGGCTCTTAATACTGATTTTGGACTTCTTGCCTCCAATACTATGAAAGAATACATTTCTGCCGTTTTAAGATACCAAGTTTGTAGTTATGTCTTATTACAACAGCCATAGGAATCTAATTTGAAAGTATTTTATATACTTCTATATGTTAAAATATTTATAATATTATCAATATAGAATAGAATGAGATGTAGGTAATATTGTTAAGAACTGAATTGTGTTCCCCACAAAATTCTTACACTGAAGCCCTAACCCCCAAGGTAACTATATTTGGAGATGAAGTAAACTAAAGTTAAATGAGGCCATTAAGTGGCAGCGGTGGGGTAGGAGGGTTGGTTTAATGCAATAGGATGCATCATTATGGGCTTCCCTGGTGGCTCAGCTGGTAAATAATCTACATGCAATGCGGGAGACCTGGGTTTGAGCCCTGGGTTGGGAAGACTCCCTGGAGAGGGAAAAGGCTTCCCACTCCAGTATTCTGGCCTGGAGAATTCCCTGGACTGTATAGTCCATAGGGTTGCAAAGAGCTGGACACAACTGAGCAACTTTCAAAGTCTTTAAAAAAAAATTATAAGAAAAGGAAGAGTCTCCAGATACTTCTCTCTCCCTGCACACACACAAAAGAAAGGCCCTATGAGCACAAAGTGTGAAGTTGATCATGTACAAGCCAGGAAGAGATGCCCCACCGAAAACCAACACTGCGGGTACTTTCATCTTGAACTTCCAACGTTCAGAATTGTGAGAAAATTCATTTTTGCTGTTTAAGCCATCCAGTGTGGTATTCTGTCATGATAGCCTAAGCTGTCTAATACAAATATTCTTTCTAATTTGCCTTTATCAGAAAGCTATTATTATGTTACGAATTGCTTACATATTCCTTCATAAATTGAGTTTGTGCTCAGTTATACAATTCAAGAAGAAAAAGACTGTATTTCAGAAAACTACAAGCAGAGACCTTCCTGGTGGTCCAGTGTTTAAGAATCTACCTTCCAATGCAGAGATTGTGGGCTCAGTCCCTGGTGAAGGAACTCGATCCCATATGCCGCAGAGCAACTAAGCCCGCATGCCCCAACTACTGAGCCTGTGCACTCTACAGCCCATGCCACAACTAGTGAGAAGCCCATGCACTGCAACTAGAGAAGCCCTCACACAGCAATGAAAAATCCTGCACCAAGACCCAATGCAGCCAGGTAAATAAGTAGATACAAATGAAAACTACAAGCATTTCACACTAAGCCTGTCACACTTTGGACATTGTCACAACCATCTCTAAGATGCTGAAGCAGGTGCTCTTCATGCCTCTCTTACTACTCTTTTCCTCATGTATGCATTATTGTCATTTAACAAGACAGCTGTATAAAAGACAAGTGCATGGTGGGGAAAACTGGAGATAAAACTCTTGAATATTATTTAATTTCAAATCAAACCAACAAATATTTATTGTGGAATTACCAAATCCAATCCCAGGCTCCCTGCTAGCTTTTAGTGATGGAAAGAGGAAAAATGCAGACAGGTTTCTTGACCTTATAGAGCTTAAAGTCTATCTAGATTCGTAAGATTAGGAAGACAAAAAATGAATAGGCAATTACAAAGGCAGTACAGGTGTTGGGAAGTAGGAAGTTTATGGTAAGGGGCTGAACCTGGGACAGCATGGAAGACCTGAAGGATAAGTAAGAACATGTAACGAGAAATGTGGGGAGAATAGCAGTAGAGTACCCTGGGATCAGCTTGGGTAAAGATGTGGGAGAGTTATGAGAGCTGAACACACTGAAGTAAATAAAGAAAATTCAGCATGGTTGGAATTTAGGAAAGGAGAAGTGGAGACAGATCAGATCAGTCGCTCAGTCGTGTCCAACTCTTTGCGACCCCATGAACCGCAGCACACCAGGCCTCCCTGTACATCACCAACTCCCGGCGTTCACTCAAACTCACGTCCATCGAGTCAGTGATGCCATCCAACCATCTCATCCTCTGTCGTCCCCTTCTCCTCTTACCCTCAATCCCTCCCAGCATCAGAGTCTTTTCCAGATGAGCGGAAATCTGATTTCAGAGAACACCGTAACTATGAGAGAAAGGTTAGTCTTGACCTGCACTTAAGGAATACCCATGGAAAGATTTTAATGGGTAGAAATGCCCTGAATCAGTTCAGTTCAGTCACTTAGTTGTGTCACACCCTTTGCGACCCCATGGACTGCAGCACGCCAGGCTTCCCTGTCCATCACCAACTCCCAGAGCTTATTCAAACTCATGTCCATTGAGTTGGTGATGCCATCCAATCATCTCATCCTATGTCGTCCCCTTCTCCTCCTGCCCTCAATCTTTCCAAGCATCAGGGTCTTTTCAAATGAGTCAGTTCTTCACATCAGGTGGTCAAAGTATTGGAGTTTCAGCTTCAACATCAGTCCTTCCAATGAATATTCAGAGGACTGATTTCCTTTACGATGGACTGATTGGATCTCCTTGCAGTCCAAGGGACTCTCAAGAGTCTTCTCCAACACCACAGTTCAAAAGCATCAATTCTTCGGTACTCAGCTTTATAGTCCAACACTTACATCCATACATGACTACTGGAAAAACCATACCTTTGACTAGACGGACCTTTGTTGGCAAAGTAATGTCTCTGCTTTTTAATATGCTGTCTAGGTTGGTCATAACTTTCCTTCCAAGGAGTAAACATCTTTTAATTTCATGGCTGCAATCACCATCTGCAGTGATTTTGGAGCCCAAAACAATAAAGTCTGTCACTGTTTCCCCATCAATTTTCCATGAATTGATGGGACCAGAAGCTGTGATCTGTTTTCTGAATGTTGAGTTTTAGGCCAACTTTTTCACTCTCCTCTTTCACTTTCATCAAGAGGCGCTTTAGTTCCTCTTCACTTTCTGCCATAAGGGTGGTGTCATCTGCATATCTGAGGTTACTGATATTTCTCCCAGCAATCTTGATTCCAGCTTGTGCTTCATCTAGTCCAGCATTTCTCATGATGTACTCTGCATATAAGTTAAAGAAGCACGGTGACAATATATAGCCTTGACGTACTCCTTTTCCTATTTGGAACCAGTCTGTTGTTCCATGTCCAGTTCTAACTGTTGCTTCCTGACCTGCATACAGGTTTCTCAAGAGGCAGGTCAGGTGGTATGGTATTCCCATCTCTTTAAGAATTTTCCACAATTTGTTGTGAACCACACAGTCAAAGGCTTTGGCATAGTCAATAAAGCAGAAGTAGATGTTTTTCTAGAACTCTCTTGCTTTTTCAACAATCCAGTGGATGTTGGCAATTTGATCTCTGGTTCCTCTGCCTTTTCTAAAACCAGCTTGAACATCTAGAAGTTCACGGTTCACATACTGTTGAAGCCTGGCTTGGAGAATTTTGAGCATGACTTTACTAGCATGTGAGATGAGTGCAATTGTGCAGTATTTTGAGCATCCTTTGACACTGCCTTTCTTTGGGATTAGAATGAAAATGTACCTTTTCCAGTCCTGTGGCCACTGCTGAGTTTTCCAAATTTGCTTGCATATTGAATGTAGCACTTTCACAGCATCATTTTCTAGGATTTGAATTAGCTCAACTGGAATTCCATCCCCTCCACTAGCTTTGTTTGTGGTGATGCTTCATAAGTCTCACTTGACTTCACATTCCAAGATGTCTGCCTCTAGGTGAGTGATCACACCATCATGATTATCTGGGTTGTGAAAATATTTTTTGTATAGTTCTTCTGTGTATTCTTGCCTCCTCTTCTTAATATCTTCTGCTTTTGTCAGGTCCATACCATTTCTGTCCTTTATTAAGCCCATCTTTGCATGAAATGTTCCCTTGGCATCTCTAATTTTCTTGAAGTGATCTCTAGTCTTTCCCATTCTATTGTTTTCCTCTATTTCTTTGCACTGATCACTGAGGAAGGCTTCTTATCTCTCCTTGCTGTTCTTTGGAACTCTGCATTCGAATGGGTATATCTCTCCTTTTCTCCTTTGCTTTTCACGTCTCTTCTTTTCACAGCTATTTGTAAGGCCTCCTCAGACAACCGTTTGGCCTTTTTGCATTTCTTTTCCTAGGGGATGGTGTTGATTCCTGCCTCCTGTACAATGGCATGAACCCCCGTCCATAGCTCTTCAGGCAGTCCATCTATCAGATCTAATCCCTTGAATCTATTTATCACTTCCACTGTATAATCATAAGGGATTTGATTTAGGTCATACCTGAATGGTCTAGTGGTTTTCCCTACTTTCTTCAATTTAAGTCTGAATTTGGCAATAAGGAGTTCATGATCTGAGCCACAGTCAGCTCCTGGTCTTGTTTTTTGCTGACTATATAGTACTTCTCCATCTTTGGCTGCAGAGAATATAATCAGTCTGATTATACTTTTAAAAAGGATCCTTCTGACTACAGCCTGAGGAAGAAGCTGGAAGGGAGCTAGAAGAAAAGCAAAGAGACGTCTAGGAAACAAGCGCACACAAGAGGGAGTGGTGATTTGGAATGCATTTGCAACTATGGAGTTGGCTAGAATGGGGACAAACTGAAGAGATGTTTAGGAGAATGCATATGCAGAACTGGGTAGTTAATTACATATGAGGGGGGCAGAGAGCAAAGAGTCAAGCTGACTCCCAAGTTGCTGAATTCAGCAACTGTTTGTCCTATTTTACTTTCACCAAAAGAAGGAAATACCAGTAAAGATTTGAGGTCAAAGAAGAGCTTGTTGAAATTTGAGATGTCTGTGAGACTTTCAAGTCAACATGTGTTTTCTAATTTTAACAGTAATACAATTTGGGGGATTTCCATGTCAGTCCAGGGTTAAGACTCCACACTTCCACTACAAAGGGAATAGGTTCAATTCCTCATTGGGAACTAAGACCCCACATGCCATGTGCTGCTGCCAAAAATAAATTTAAAGATTTTTAAAATAATGAATAAATTTTTTTAAAAGTAATGTATTTGTAGTAGATTATTTGGAAAATGGAGGTGAAAAAAAAAAAGCAAATGTCATCTTTAATCCCACTACTCAGAGACTGTTACAGTTAAAACATGGGTGTATAGGCTTTTCTTTAAACACACAAACATAAGTAAATTAGGTATTAAAACATTGTTTTGTAATCTGTTTTTCCCTTTAACAATGAATCATGGCCATTTTTATTAATCATTGTTCTTCAACAACATTTTCAATGGCTGCTTAGGATTTCATTGCATAAATTTGTTACAACTGATTTTAACCATCCCCTGTTGCTATCAAATTGCTTTTGCTATCAAAACATATTATGAGAGGACTTTAAGGACAGTGAAACTACTCTGTATAATGCTATAATTGTAGTTACACGTCACACATATTTCAAAACCTATAGAATGTACACCAGGAATGAGCTCTAATGTAAACTAGGGACTTCAGGTGATAATGGTGTGTCAATGTAGATTCTTTCATTGTAACAAATGTACTATTTTTGTGCGAGATGTTGATAGTAAGGGAGATTGTGCATACGTGGGACAGGAGACATATGGGAAATCTCTGTACCTTCTGCTCACTTTTGCTGTGAACCCAAAACTGCTCTAAAACATAAAGTCCAGTATTATGATGAGCATCCTTGTGTGCAAATCTGTTTGCACATTTCTGACTGTTTTCATAAGATAAATTCCAGTAAATGGAATTGTCTGGTCAAAAGGTATGCTCATTTAACAACTTTGTGTTACCAAATGGGCCACCACTACTAAGAAAGTACACTTTAGCTGATTTTTTCATTGCTGACTCAATGCTGCCCATACTGTATTTCACTCCACACCTCCATTTATGCATCCTCAAAATAATGCTGTAAAAACAACATTGGGTTTTCTGTCAAAAATATTCCTATTTTCTTAACCACAATATAGTACCAAGTTCACTCTGCATTTTGATTACAAGCTAGCTGCCTCTCTGAGAAAATGTTGCCATGCTAATTTGTCTTGACTTAAAATTTCAAAGAAATTCCCACATGGATCCCAGATGTTGACCATTTAATGCAAGAAGGTGTTTCCTCATTACACAAATATGGTACGTGTCCAAAATATTGGCATTGTTTAGTTTATGAATCACTTAAAATAACTACATCACAAAAAACAATGGTTCACGTGTGAGTCATAAATTAAACAATGCCAATTTTTTGATGTGCACCACATCCATATAATAAGGAAACACCTTCTTGGATTAAATGGTCAACATCTGGAATCCATGTGAGGGCTCTAAAAAAATTAGTGCTGTATTTTCTTACATTTTCCCAGTGTAGAAAGAAATTCAAAATGGAGGCAATTTTTACAAAAATTTCCTTGCCCCAAATATCCTTGCATTGGTTGATACAAAAGCCTACGTCAAAGCAATATAGCCACATTCCATCATAGGTGATGCCACAGGCGTCTAAAGTGAGAGTGAAAGTCGATCAGTTGTGTCTGACTCTTTGCAAACCCCATGGACTATACAGTTCATGGAATTCTTCAGGCCAGAATACTGGAGTGGGTAGCCTTCCCTTCTCCAGGGGATCTTCCCAACCCAGGAATCAAACCAGCGTCTCCTGCATTACAGGCAGATTCTTTACTGACTGAGCTATCAGGGAAGCCAGAAGTCTGTCTCCTGTTTTTATTTATTCTAGATCTTATGCTATGATATTGTGGAACATAGATGTAGTAGGTTGAATGTGCTCAGCTGTTTAGCCGTATCCAACTTTTTGCAACTCCATGGACTGCAGCTTGCCACGCTCCTCTGCTATGGAATTTTTCAGGCAAGAATACTGTAGTGGGTTGCCATTTCCTTCTCCTGGGATCTTCCAGACCCAGGGATAGAACCCACATCTCCTTTGTCTGCTGTATTGGCAGAAGCATTCTTTACCACTGAGCCATCTGGGAGGACCAGTGAGTTGAATAGTAGCTCCCCCCAAAAGTATGCCCATGTCATAACTCCTGAAACCTGTGAATGTGACCTTATTTGAAAAAACATGGGGGGAGGGGGGTGCGGTGCTTTGCAGATGCAATTAAGTTAAGGATCTTGAGATGTGATATTGCTGAACCTCAGCTCTAAATCCAATGACAAATGTCCTCATAAAAGAAAGACTCAGGGAAGTTTGTGACACAAGCACATAGGACAGAAAACCACAGGAAGTCAGAAGTAGAGATTAAAGTCACACAGCCCCAACCAAGAATTCCTAGAGGGACCAGAAGCTCAAGAGGTGGTTTCCTAAAACCTCTGAGGGACCAAGGCCCTGCTGACATCTTGACTTTGGATTTTAGCCTCCACAACTCCAAGAGAATAAACTTCTGCTGTTTTAAGCTATGGTTTGTGGTAATTTGTTACAACATCCCTAGGAAACCACAATGGGAATCCATTGTAATGGGATTGTCGTTGTTTCTTAGTTACTAAGTCATGTCCAACTCTTTTGTGACCCCATGGACTGTAGCCCACCAGGCTTCTCTGCCCATGGGATGTTTTCAGGCAAGAATACTGCAGTGGGTTGCCATTTCCTGCTCCAGGGGATCTTCCTGACCAAGGGATCAAACCCATGTCTCCTGAATTGGCAAGCAGATTCTTTGCCAGTGCGCCACCAGGGAAGCTCCTGTAATAGGATTAGATACATATTATGAATTAACTGTATCACTGCACTTTATTCAGATTTAACATGCTTAATTTTTTGACTTTTGATTAGCATCAAGCACTTGATGGTTCTGCTTTGGGTTTAAATAACATTCAAGGCTGTATTTTAACCTTGGAATGTTCTGATCTCAAATGATTCTCTCCATAATTCCTGTTGTTCAAGCATGTTTGAGAGAATATCCATAGAGCTGTGAGAGCTGGGAGATTCTAGACTAAATAGGCAAAAATGCCTTATCATCCAAGCCTTCAAAATGGTAACACATGTCAGATACCCATCAGCTGACTGGGCTTCTGCCCATGTTGTGAACAAAAGGATGTATTTTTTAAAGTTAAATAATATATCAGTGTGACTATAAAACATGATTAAAGAGAGGTAAACTGTTACCTTATATTAGTTATATTTGTAGCTGGCTACTTCCTGAAACCCATGTGCAAAAAACCCCTTTGATTTTGCATGGATGGGAGGACATTTTGATAAACATCACGGTGGCTTTTCGGAAGAGGCTCTCCACTTGTATATCTGATACTCCTTGATATTAAAGACCACTGAAAGCATAAGCCCTAACTCCTCGATTTTCATTCTATGTCTTATGTTTGCTGGGCTTTTGTTTATTAACAGTTAAAAGAAATAATAAGCATCAGATTGTTTTTCTTAAGTAAATTTCTGGTACAAGAGCCCATGATCATTCTTTCTATGACCTGCCATCTCCTGGCCCCATCCCTTGGTCCACCTCAAGAAGTGAAGGAATTATAAAGGAATAATACCATACAGCTGTCATAAAAAGTTTAAAGAATTTCTAACAGCATGGGAAACTATTCTCTATAAAGTTGAGTTAAAAAAAAGCAAGATAACCTAGACATACACTATGATCCAAATTTGTTTAGACACACACACATCTACATATAAATACATTCAAAAGGGGAAAATTTTCACAAAAGAGCTAAATTGGCTATTTCCAGATGGTAGAATTACACATAAATTTTTCTTTGTCAGCTATATTTTCCAGTGTGCTTTTTATAATGAGCATATATAGCTTTTATAACCAAAAATAATAATGTAATGGAACCCAACTAACAGCTGGAAGCTAAGAACCATTGTGGCGGGGGGAGGGGGGGTGCGGCTAGCATTTTGTCCTTCAGGTAGGTGCTTATTTTAGAACTGGTTTATAAAGGATGTAAATTAATTCTGCAAGATTTTTCCAGTATATTCAAAAATACTCACCATACTCACCAGGCGAATACTCCTGATTTCACCTTACTTGTGCTACTTACTTTTTCTTCACTCTTGCTATTCATCATGGTTGAAAGCTGATCTGAGGCTGAGAAGGTAGAAAGAAGAAAGTAGAAGATAGGGTGCACTATAAACAAAAAGTTACTATATTATTTCCTTAGATTCTTTCTGACTTCTCTTGGGACCAGTGTAGCCCAAATGGAGGAGAAAGAGCACAGAACATCAGCAATGCCAAGTACCTTGTATTTTTCTGAAAAATGGAGCGTTCAATAACAACCCCCCAATCCACCACCCTACTTCAGGGACCACAGCTTTGTCATGGCAAAGGGGTTTGCATAACTAAATGAAGCTATGAGTCTTGGAGTGCAGGAATACCCAAGATGAACAGGTCACAGTGAAGAGTTCTGACTCTACATATGGACATCACCAGATGGTCAATACCGAAATCAGATTGGTTATGTTCTTTGTAGTCAAAGATGGAGAAGCTCTATACAATCAGCAAAAACAAGATCTAGAGCTGACTGTGGCTCAGATCATGAGCTTCTTATTGCCAAAATTCAGGCTTAAATTGAAGAAAGTAGAGAAAACTACTAGGTCATTCAGGTATGTATGTACTGTGTTTAGTCGCTCAGTCGTGTATGACTCTTTGCAACTGTAGGGGCTGCAGCCCTCCAGGCTCCTCTGTCCATGGGGATTCTCCAGGCAAGAATACTGGAGTGGGTTGCCTCCTCCAGGGGATCTTCCCAACCCAGGGATTGAACCCAGGTCTCCCACATTGCAGGCAGATTGTTTACCATCTGAGTCACCAGGGAAAATTTCTAATACTTGAGTGGATAGCCTATATCTTGTTCAGGGAATCTTCCTGACCCAGAGATTGAACCAGAGTCTCCTGCATTGCAGGCAAATTCTTTACCAGCTAAGCTACCAGGGAAAATTTCTTTCTCAGCTTTGTAAAGCCTTCTTAGTGAACCACTTTGTCTTCCTGTATTTCTTTTCTAGGGAATGGTCTTGGTCACTGCCTCCTGTACAATTTAACGAACCTCCGTCCATAGCTCTTCAGGCACTCTGTCTACCAGAGCTTTGATCTATGGATGGAGGTTCGTTAAATTTTACAGAAGGCAGTTACCAAGACCATCCCCAAGAAAAGAAATACAAGAAGGCAAAGTGGTTCTCTGAGGAGGCTTTACAAATAGCTGGGAAAGAAGAGAAGTGAAAGGAAAAGATATACCCAACTGAATGCAAAGTTTCAGAGAACAGCAAGAAGAGATAAGACAGCTTTCTCAAATGAACTATGCCAAGAAATAGCAGAAAACAATAGCCTGGGAAAAACTAGGATCTCTTCAAGAAAACTGGACATATGAAGGGAATAGTTCATGCAAGGATAGGCACAATAAAGAACGGAAATGGTAAGGACCTCCCAGAAGGAGAAGAGATTAAGAAGAGGTGGCAAGAATACACAGAACTACACAAGAAAGGTTTTAGTGACCAGGATAACCATGATGGTATGGTCACTCACCTAGAACCAGACATACTAGAGTGTGAAGTCAAGCGGGTCTTAGGAAACATTACTACAAACAAAGCTAGTGGAGGTGACAGAATTCCAGCTGAGCTACTTAAAATCATAAAAGATGATGCTACTGAAGTGTTGCACTCAATATGTCAGCATATTTATTTGGAAAACTCAGCAGTGGCCACAGGACTGGAAAAGATGGCTTTTCATTCTAATGCCAAACAAGGGCAATGCCAAAGATGTCCAGTCTACTGTACAATTGCACTCATTTCACATGGTAGCAAGATTATGCTCAAAATCCTTCAAGCTAGGCTTCAGAAGTACATGAACCAAGAACTTGCACATGTATGAGCTGAATTTAGAAAAGGCAGAAGAACCAGAGATCAAATTGCCAACATTTGTTGGATCATGGAGAAAGCAAGGGAATTCCAGAAAAACATCTGCTTCACTGACTAGGCTAAAAGCCTTTGGCTGTATGGATCACAACAAACTATGGAAAATTCTTCAAGAGATGGGAGTACCAGACCGCCTTACCTGTCTCCTGAGAAACCAGTATGCAGGTCAAAAAGTAACAGTTAAAACCAGACATGCAGCAGCTGACTGGTTCCAAATTGCGAAAAGAGCATGACAAGGCTCCATACCGTCACTTTGCTTATTTAACTTACATACAGAGAACATCATGTAAAATGCTGGGTTGGATGAATCACAAGTTGGAATCAAGATTGCCAGGAGAAATATCAACAACCTCATATATAGACATGATACTACTCTAATGGCAGAAAGTAAAGAGAGACTCGAGAGCCTCTTGATGAGGGTGAAAGAGGAGAGTGAAGAAGGTAGCTTGGAAATCCACATTAAAAAACCTAAGATCATGGCATCTGGTTCCATCAATTAATGGCAAATAGAAAGGGAAAAAGTGGAAGTAATGACAGATTTTATTTTCTTGCACTGAAAAATCACTGCGAATAGTGACTGCAGCCGTGAAATTAAACAATGTTTGCTTCTTGGATGCAAAGCTATGACAAATCTAGACAGCATATTAAAAAGTAGAAAAATCACTTTGCTGACCAAAGTCCATATAATCAAAGCTATGGTTTTTACAGTAGTCATGTATGAATGTGAGAGGTGGACCATAAAGAAGGCTGAGGGCCAAAGAATTGATGCTTTTGAACTGTGGTATTGGAGAAGACTCTTGAGAGTCCCTTGAACAGCAAGGAGATTAAACCAGTCAATCCTAAAGGAAATCAACCCAGAAAATTCATTGGAAGAACTGATGCCAATGCTGAAACTCCAATACTTTGGCCACCTGATGCAAAGAACTGACTCACTGGAAAAGACCCTTATGCTGGGAAAGATTGAAGGCAGAAGGAGAAGGGGGCAGCAGAGGATGAGATGGTTCCATGGCATCACTGACTCAATGGACATGAGTTTGAGCAAACTCAGGGAGACAGTGAATGACAGGGAATCCTGATGTGCTGCAGTCCACAGAGTAGCAAAGAGTTGGACACAACTGAGCAAGTGAATAACAAAACGGCCACTACTTCTGCAAATAGATAGATAGGGTTTTGGAGGACACTATTTTACCCCAAAACTACTGGATCCAGTCACTGGTAACATGGAAGATTTCAAAAAATGTTTGGCAAGTGCAAGGACCATGAGCTCCTTCATATTTATTTACATAGAGCTGAAGACAGTGCCTCATACATAATACCTAAGAAGTATGAGATCCAGAAAAAAAATATTTTTGTGGATTTCAAAGGCGTGCAGAAGCAGTGTCTAATGAGCTTTGTTTTATTAAAGGTTAGCAGAATTTGATAAAATCACTGTTCGTCAAGGAATGGGTTACAGAGCAAGCTGGGGAGTATGTACCTTTGCAAAAGATGTGTTAGAATGGGGAATACGGGGGCCAGAAATGACATGTGTGGTTTACACAATGGCACCCCACTCCAGTACTCTTGCCTGGAAAATTCCATGGATGGAGGAGCCTGGAAGGTTGCAGTCCATGGGGTCTCTAAGAGTCGGACATGACTGAGCAACTTCACTTTCACTTTTCACTTTCATGCATTGGAGAAGGAAATGGCAACCCACTCCAGTGTTCTTGCCTGGAGAATCTCAGGGATGGGGGAGCCTGGTGGGCTGCCGTCTGTGGGGTCACACAGAGTCGGACTGTGTGACTTAGCATAGCATATTTGAAAAGTGAAGTAAGTATATGTATGATTTTCAGCGGATGGAGTGGGAGGTGTGGGTACTTTTGAAGAGCATGTACGAAGTATATTCCAATCTGAGCACATATACAAAACTGGTTGGAAGGTATGGCATTACAGGTATGGATTTTTAAAGACTGAACCACTGGCTTGAATAACCAGGTTACCCATTCAAACCACTTTAGCACTAAGAAAATAGAATTGCCTTTTAAATATCAATGATCATGGCTTTCACTATCTCCAGACCTCATGACCATTCCTAATCTGTATACTTCCAACTCTTTATACTTAGCTTTATATTTTTCTTCATAAAAGCTGAAGGATGGTGTTTACAATTTTTTCTTCTTTTCCACTTAGGGTAATTTGGCATGTTTTTAAAATTTTTTAAATACTCTTGCCTTCAGGCTTCTATTTTCCTGGTATTTTATATAATAGTGTTTGTCTGGAAGGCAGATAGCAAAAATACTCACATGTGATCATGTGGAGAAAAGTAATCTGCATTCTGAAAGCAGAGGAAAATATTGGGTTTGACAAAATGTTCATTTGGGTTTTTCTGTAAATTACAGAAAGACTCAAATTTTTTGGCCAACCCAATACATGTGTAAGAACACCGTAGGTGGAGGGAACATTGGTTAAGCACAAGTTAAAAGAGAAAGGAGACCCTTGTCAATTAGACTATGAAGCTCAGCACTTCTCGCCAACAATTTGGGTAAATTGAAGGCAAAGTCAAGGTACAACAAGCATATGCCTGTGGACCATGCGTATGTGTTTGGGCATGTTTCCTAGATATCCCTAATATATCCATCCAAGGGGCTTCCCTGTGGCTTAGACTGTAAAGAATCTGCCCACAATGCAGGAGACCCGGGTTCCATCCCTGGGTTGGGAAGATCTCCTGGAGAAGAGAATGGCAACCCACTCCAGTATTCTTGCCTGGAGAATTCCATGGACAGAAGGACCCTTGTGGGCTTAGCCCAGGAGATCGCAAAGAGTCAGACAGAACTGAGCAACTAACACTTTCACTTTCATATTCATCCAAGATGTTCTTTTCCTAAGCCTTTAATACATCCATAGGTGAGGTTGCTTAGTCATGTCCGACTCTTTGAGACCCCAGGGACTGTAGCCTGCCATCCATGGAATTTGGCAGGGAAGGATACTGGAGTGGGTTGCCATTTCCTTTTCTAGGCAGGGTATCTTCCTGACTCACGGGTCGAACCCAGGTCTCCCGCACTGCAGCCAGACTCTTTACCATCTGAGCCACCAAGGAAGCTCCTAACACATCCAAAGTATAAAACAATTAAAAGATGCATCTGTGTATATGATTATCAGGCCAATCATACAGACAGAGCCTCCACGGGGTCTCAGAATTCGAGGTGAAACCGTGGGGAAAGATCATTTCAGCACCAAGAGTCCCACTTCTAAAACTTGGGTAATTGGATGGCCAGGACGCAGGTTTCTTTCATTTGATTTTCAAGCTATTCTCAAGAAACACTTATCCATGGAAACAGCTTATCCATGGATAAGCTCTCTATGATTTCTAGCAGAGTGAGAGAAAAATACTCTTTCATCTCACACTTAGGTTCTCCTATGAGACTATTCTCTATGGAGGAGGCTTCATAACTGAAGACTTTCATGATTCTTTACTTTCCCAACATTTCAAAGTTAATAGAGAAGATACTGAAGAGAAAAACATTCCCCAAGTAAGATACTAAAAAGTAAAATGTCCTAGAGGGGTGGGATGTAGGGAGGAGGTTTAAGAGGGAAGGGACATATGTACAACTATGGCTGATTCATGTTCATATATGGCAGAAACCCAACACAATATTGTAAAGCAATTATTCTCCAATTAAAAATAAATATTTTTTAAAAGTACGGTATATTTCTGAATTTCTTTAATAAATTTCACTTTAGTCTTCAAAATGTATGTCTTACAATGCATCCCATAACTAGGTGAATACATTCACAGTGGTATACAACCCCAAATGGTTGGTTAAATTTCAAGAGTTGAAACTTGACTGCCAGGGGTCAAATTCCATTTATTAACCTCATGACCTCGGGTAAATTACCCTAACCATACTGCTCCAGGTTCCTTGTCTAGGTAACAAGAATCCTAACAGTAATAGTCCCTATACTTCATTAGGTCATTGTCATGAGGATTAAATGAGTTAATTCACCCTAAAGGCTTAGCACAGTCTCCAGTACATAGAAAGGACCCAATAAATGTAAATGAGGTTAACATTATATAAATAAAAGAAATCATACTATAACTCATTTTAAGACAGGTTTTAAAATTGAAATTGTTGACAGCAGACCTCTGCCTTCACTTCCCACAAAGAGGGATTGAGTCTTCTGAGATGACTTGCAAGCAAAAGATAAAGATATAAGCTATCATACACCAAATCAAATTCCATTCACACAAAATAATTTCCTCATGTTGACAAAATTGTTATCTTCGAAAATATTACCTTTGCTAAAAACTCTAAACTCTCAAAGCCAATAGCTAAGAATGTAAGCAAATTAGAAGTCACTCTCTCTGTGTAGCTTTCTAACAAAATTCCACATCATGAACTTCTAATAATGTTTCTTGCCCACAGATTATAATAACCTACTTCAAAATCACATCATTTCCTTTTTCTGCCTCATTTCCTTCAAAGTGAAGCATAATTTTTCTTGGACCTAGAATAAAAAATTCTAGCTGAACTAAGCAAATCATTACCAGAAATGAAATTTTATAATAATACTATTTCACAGTATTCAAAAAACATAAAACATCTGTGTGGTATTTGTTAATACATAAAAATAACCTAATATTATCGTGTACACCACCTAAGTGGAAAATTTAGTCTATAACCAGAAGTGCAAATAGAAATCCCTATAGATTCCATCTGTGTTGGGTTTTGAAGTCCTGTTGGGAACATTTAAGAACTGTGACACTGAAGTCTTAGCCAGAGGTCACAGACTTCTTGGCACAGATATTTGTTCAGCCATCACAGTATTTCAACAATTATTAAACTCACAGATCTTTAGGTGGGCCATGCCCTCTATTTTCCTGACATGCCCTTAAAGGCATTTTATTTGGCAAACCCTGATTAAGGCCCATCATTACAGAAAAGAGATCATATGATAATCAGCAGTTAAATAGGTACCTCCATCACTGACAGCCTGAAGTCCAGAGCCTGGAAAATTAAGGATACTAACAGTCACATTCAGAAATTCTTCCAGCTTGCCTACTGGACTAATTTTAAATACATACTTTCAATGTGTATGCTTAACAGTGGCCCATTTAATTAGGACTGCTGAGCTGAGTTGTTAAAAAAACATTTATAGCTGGATACTGAAAGAAGCCAGAAAAAAAGAGAATTCTTAAAAACATGTTCTATTGATATGAAAATTTGCACTAAAGTCCAAATTTCACATAATTTTTAAAAAATTAAAAACATTCAGTCGATCGTTGGTTTTTCTTCATATAAAAGGAAGTGAATTTGCTCAATGCACTATATAGAAAGGAACTAGTTTCTACTAATGTATTTTTAATGACTATTTATATATATATATACACACACATAGAGACACAAGCTTATATGCACAAACTCGGAGCAGTGACTGAGTCAACTATTACTCTTGTTTTTTTTTTTTTTTTAGCTTCATCGCAATTTCCAGGAGATTCTGTTCCACTTACAAATTAAGTCTGAGTCTAGGACCCAAATAAGAGAACACTGGAGAGGGTTTCCTAAAACATTAGTCCATGTTTCACTCCTAAGGTATTAGGTATTAGGCACTGATGAGGCACAAGCTAGCAGGCTTTAGAGCCCGAATGTTATTAATCAAGCGTTCTTTTAAGTTAACGTGGCAGACTGTGTCCATTCACACTGTGCCAGTAAGTGCATTCTTGTCTCTTGCGTCCTCTTCAGAACACAAATACAAGGCACCTTGCAGTGACTTTGCTTCTGGGGGCAGTGCCTCTGCCCCTGGACTCCCCTGGATTAGTCTCTCTGAAGGTTCAGGCGAATTCTCCCTCCATCCTGGACTCGGGTGCTGCTGGGAGACTTCCCAGAGTGAAGCACAAGGAGAAGGGAAACCCAGAGCCGATCGCGAGAGGGGGTCCTCTTGAAGGACTACTTCTTGGAGACACCTGTTGGAAAGTACTTCCTTTTCTTTGGAATTCCGCCATTTCATTCTTCTGTTCTGAAACCAGATTTTCACCTAGTAATAAAGTAATTGAACAAAATGATCACTTAACTCCACATTGCTTCAATTCAGCATTTTAAACTGTAATTTTCCCCACTGTTCATTCCACAGAATGCCTTATTATGAGAGCCAGCCTAGCAAAGTCCTTGTAGTTTTCAGTCCAGAAACATCTGAGAAATTACTTTAATATAACATCTCCACACACACTTACGAAACAAAACAACTGTGGTTAAGTTGGTGACATCCTATAAGTCGGACATCTTTCAAGACTGGTTTAACTCTCTTCAATATTTTAAAACCTCATTTAGTCTATGCTAAATTATTTATCCAAAGGAAATGTTATCAGCTAGTAATATCATCTGAGTGGTTTTTTTTTTTTTTTTTTTTTTGGTGCCAGGTGTCAAGCCAGGCACTCAACATAGATTTTAAAATTTGATCCTCACAGTGACTGCAAGAAGTCCTTATTGCTCACATAAAACTGAGGCTCAAAACAATGAACTAGCTCAAGGTCACACAGTTTGTAAAATGGAAAGTACTTAGACTAGATTCAGTGACAGTCCCACTCCAGTGCTGAGGCTCCTATAAACATTCAAACTTCATCAGAAACTTTTGGAGACTAAATTAAGACTATATTTCATAATGCTTAGGTAAATTGCAGGCTTACTATAATTTCCAAGTTCGAGTACTCCCACGGCTTATCAACTTCAAAGAATTAGGCTCAATAAATTACACCTGATTGTAACGAACCTCAAAGTGCTTATGATGGTAGTTTCTTATCTGAGCCATATCTGCTCCCATCCCACTTGAGTCTTTTCTACTAACTTCCCTCTTTACCTACTATGTAATCAACTGTACCTGAGAAGAAAACACCACAATTGGTTTCCTGGTGGTTGAAAAGTCAATCACATTGCTTTCCTGCGCATTACACTGCATCCTTCTGAGTAGCTTTCTATTTTTAAAACAAAAACTGGAAAATTTTTACCTAAAGAAATAATTATTAAAGTGTACAAACCAAATACTTCTCCCAATGAAGTAAAACTCTAACTTTAACTGAGACGGTCTTTCCAGATTGGCAAAACATTCTTTCAAAGTGAGTGGCAATGTCCAAAATGGCTGCAAAAGAAGCTTATCGCAGGCAGCTGAGTCCGAAACACAGCCGTCTCAGTTACAAGGCTTTTCATAAGAAAACAGTACTACTGGGTACATACCAGAGCATTTGGTTCTGTTCATAAACTCGTTTATTATTTGCAGTAGGCATTTACTCCCAGAAAATCTGCCAAGTATTTCTAATGGGTCTTTACTAAGACAGTTACGTGTTCCCATTAGTGATTCTTGCCTTTCCATCACATCAATTATTTTCTTCTCTTGTTAGCTTTTCTGTCTAGAAAATTTTTGAGTAATATCTCAATTTGAAGAAAATCATACAAGATGTTTTTTCATAAGTGGTATCAGGACAAGAGTACCATAAGTGATACTAGGACAAATGTACGTACTTGGGGAAAATCATAAAAGGTCTGGGCTTCCCCAGTGGCTCAGTGGTAAAGAATCTGCCTGCAATGCAGGAGACCTGGGTTCAATCCCTGGGTCAGAAAGATCCCTGGAGCAGGGCATGGCAACCCATTAAACTAATCTTGCCTGCAGAATCCCATGGACAGAGGAGCCTGGTGAGCTATAGTCCACAGGGTCACAAAGAGTCAAGACATAACCGAAGCAACTTAGCACACATACATGCATAAAAGTTCTGCCTCTCAATAAAAATATCAGATAGATAAAACAGCTAAACATAAGCACAAAACTATAAAAGTTCTAGAAGAAAATATAAGAGATGATCATTACAGTCTTAGGGAGATGAATGTTTTCTTAAGCATGACACAAAACAGTAAGGCTACAAAAGAAAAGCTAGATCTGACTACATAAAAAGGAGAAACTTTTGGACAAATAAAGATGACCATAAACATATGAAAAAGCCACGAATTACCCAAAAGAATTAAAAGTAGGGACTCAAAGAGGTATTTGTACACACAGTGTTCACAGCAGCAATATTTATATTAGCCAAAAGGCAGAAGCAACCCAAATGACCATTGATGGATGAATGAATAAATTAAATGTGGTCTATATATACAATTGAATATCATTCAGCCCTAACAAGGAAGAAAGTTCTGACACATGCTACAATACAGATGGAACTTGAAGACATTATATCCAGTGAAATATGCCAGTAACAAAAGGACAAATACAGTATGATTCCACTTATATGAAGTACCTAGAGTAGTCAAATTCACAGAGACAGAAAATAGAATGTGGTTGCCAGGTGCTTGGGGTAGGGAGAAACAGGGAGTCATTGTTTAATGAGTGCAAAATTTCAGTTTTGAGCGATTAAAAAAGTTCTGGAATGGATGGTGATGATGGCTGCCTAACAATGTGAATGTACTTCATGCCACTGAATTGTACACTTCCAAAAGGTTAAAATGGTAAATTTTATGTTATGTGTATTTTACCACAAAAAAAAAAAAAAAAAAGCCACAAACTTGGAAGGGATTTCTGTGACAGCTGTTAACAGGAAAATGTTACTAACCATAATATTTCAAATATTTTGATTAACAGACAAAATAATTGCTGCATATCCATCCACAAAAAGACAATATGATAGAAATGAAATGGTATAGCCATGAGAAGTCTAAATTCAGATGAAAATAACCAGTAAAGTGATTAAAAGATTCCCAAGTTCTGATAACTAGGAAAAAAAATAACAAATACAAGATGCCAATGAAGGTGGCAACATTTTCAAAAATTTAAGTAATGGGACTATTTTTAAAAAAGGGGACTGTTCGTTAGTAGGAGTGAAATCTGACACAGTTCAATATCTTGATACAAAATTATATTTGGAAAGGAATTTTTTAATTGATTGCAATTTAAAATGTACATAAACTTTAACCTATAAGTCCCACTCCTAGTTTCCTATCTTACTTTTAATATTTTTAAAGTGCATAAATATATGTAATAGTAAAAACTAGGAGGTAACTTAAAGCTGAAGATGGCTAAGTGAATTACAGTATATCCATGTAATGGTCAGTTCTAAGACACTAAAGAAAAATGAAGTAAATATGTATGCAGATATGCAAGGATGTATCTCATGACATTTGAATGTGGGCAGGGGGGAAGCAAAGTGTAAAACAACAGTCATTGTCAACAGCATTTTCATAATAGCCAAAAAATGGGAACAATCCCAATGGCCACCGTTAGAATGGATAAACCGTGGTGTACCATGTAATACTACACAGTGATAAGTGTAAATGAGCTACTGCTACAACACAGCCACAGGGATGAATCTCACAAGATATGGTCAGTGAAAGAAGCCATACACCAAAGAATATGAACTGAGTGATATTATTTATACAAAGCACAAAAATGGGCAAACTAATCCATGCAGTTCAGTCAGGAAGGAGCAGGTAGTGCCTGGGAGCGGGTGTGCCGGGGGCACCTGGCCCCATGGTCAAATTCTACCGCCTGAGCTGTGTGCTGGTCACACAGGTGATTCGTACTGTCCTCTGGAAAACATCAAAATATGTGCAGAGTGTGATCCCATTTTTACCTAAAAATACATATATGTGCTTCTAGGTCACAGCTTCTTCCATCTGTAAAACAGAAATAACAGAAGTAGCTATTTTATTATCTGTAAATGACATCAAATGTCAGGGGATGTGGTAATCATTATGCAAGAGTCTACCTTTTTTTTTTTTAACAGGACTTCCCAAGCAGCACTAGTGGTAAAGAACACACTTGCCAATCCAAGAGATGTAAGAGACTCTGGTTCGATCCATGGGTTGGGAAGATTCCCTGGAGGAAGAAATGGCAACCCACTCCAGTATTCTTGCCTGGAGAATCCCATGGACAGAGTAGCCTGGGAGGCTACAGCCCAAAGGGTCACAGAGAGTAGGACACAACTGAAGTGACTTAGCATGTGTTTTTTGTGTGTTTGTGCATATATGAGAAACATATAAGCTTATTTGGGAAAGGAGTACGACAAGGCTATATATTGTCACTGTGTTTATTTAACTTATATGCAGAGTACATCATGAGAAATGCTGGGCTGGGTGAATCACAAGCTGGAATCAAGATTGCCAGGAGAAATATCAACAACCTCAGATATGGAAATGATACCACTCTAATGGCAGAAAGCAAAGAAGAATTAAAGAGACTCTTGATGGGGATGAAAGAGGAGAGTGAAAAAAAAAAAAAAAAACTGGCTTAAAACTCAACATTCAAAAAACAAAGATCATGGCATCCAGTCCCATCACTTCATGGCACATAGAAGGGGAGAAAGTGGGAGCAGTGACAGATTTTATTTTCTTGGGCTCTGAAATCACTGAGGACAGTGACTAAAGCCATGAAATTAAAAGATGCTCACTCCTTGGAAGGAAAGCAATGACAAATCTAGATAGTGTATTAAAAAACAGAGATATCGCTTTGTCATCAAAGGTTTGTATACTTAGAGCTTTGGTTTTTCC
Organism: Bos indicus x Bos taurus; assembly: GCF_003369695.1. Lineage (NCBI taxonomy): Eukaryota > Metazoa > Chordata > Mammalia > Artiodactyla > Bovidae > Bos > Bos indicus x Bos taurus. Next base: position 84,932,172 of record NC_040080.1, read on the forward strand.
AGTAGTCATGTACAGATATGAGAATTGGACCATAAAGAAGGCTGACAGCCGAACAATTGATGTTTTTGAATTGTGGTGCTGGAGAAGACTCTTGAGAGTCTCTTGGACAGCAAGAAGGTCACATCAGTCAATCCTAAAGGAAATCAATACTGAATATTCATTGGAAGGACTGATGCTGAAGCTGAAGCTCCAATACTTTGGCCATCTGATGCAAAGAGCCAACTCACTGGAAAAGACCCTGATGCTGGGAAAGATTGAGGGCAGGAGGAGAAGGGGATGACAGAGGATTAGAAAGTCAGATAGCATCATTGACTCACAGACCTGAATTTGAGCAAACCCCAGGAGATAGTGGAGAACAGAGGAGCCTAACATGCTGCAGTCCGTGGCATCACAAAGAGTTGGACACAATTTAGTGACTGAACAACAACAATGACAACATATGAAATAAGAAAATGTTAACCTACTTCTGAGCTGTTCACCAAATTCAATGAGATAAAAAACATTCTTTCCTGAGGCATTTGAATTTTAAAACCAATATAATCAACTATGTACAACTATGTGCCTATGGATAAGAACTGAGAGATAACATAAAAATATGGAAACAGTTTGTTTTCTCAGAGTGGAAATATTACAGTCAACTCCTCATAAATATTATTGAATAGGCTTGATGCAATCCTTTTTCAATAGTTCATTTTAAAGAAGATACTATGTACTATTATGGATTTTCACACTTTCTCAGAGCACTGTCAGATTAATCCTAGCCATTGTTGCTCTTTAACACCTAGGAATCCACCTGCCAATACATTTGCAAGAGACGCTGGTTTGATCCTTGGGTGGGGAAGATCCCCTGGAGAAGGGAATGGAAACCCACTCCAGTATTCTTGCCTGGGAAATCCCATGGACAGAGGAGCCTGGTGGGCTATTATTCATGGGATTGAAAAACAGTCTCACGTGACTTAGCAACTAAACAACACCTACCTCAAGTTCCAAGTCAACCAGAGGCCCCCAAACTTACAAAACTACACACTCATCCAAGCCAATGCAATGCAGGCCAGGCCTACTGAGCCCTCATGTGGTCCTTTCTCAGACCCAACAATTCCTCTGAGGACCAGAAAATTCCCATCACTAGACTCCCCAAGGATATATGGACCAGTCATATGACCGTCCCTTCCAGAGGTGGGAATTAGTGTAAGGCTCCAGAGAGATATATAAGTTTTAGAAGAACTACTGATCCTGCTCCTATATGGCAGTATAACTAACCTGCCAGGCACTGTTTCCTATATTATTGTTTTATATTCTTATCTAATTGCTCGTAAGCTTCTGCTTTGTCTTCTCAGTTGGTTGTAAACATTCCTGGGATCCAAGGAGTGTTACCTGAATCAATACTTATCAATTTTCCCTCTTACCTAGCACAGAGTGTGTTAATTGCTCAGTCACGTCCGACTCTTTGCAACCCCATGGACTGTAGCCCACCAGGCTCCTCTGTCCATGGGATTCCCAGGCAAAAATAGTGGAGTGGGTAGCCATTTCCTTCTCCAGGGGATCTTCCCGACCCAGGGATTGAACCTGTGTCTCCCACATTGCAGGCAGATTATTTACCATGAGAGCCACCTGGGAAGCTCTGAGTCTTACATAAAAGTGAGAAACTGAGGCACAGAGCAGTCAATTAAGGGCATGGGCTCACCAGTACCACACATGAGGAAAACACATACTGGCTGATCTAGGCCAACTACCCTCAACCACACCTTGTACTGCTTCCTATGACTTCAAAAAGTCAGGGGTCAGGGGGACAGATTACTTCCCTGGGGAAAGGAAGCAAGGTTAAGAAAGGTTTCATCCAAAAATAACTAGTTTAGTAACATCTGAAGTTAGAAACCAGGTCATTTGTATTGAGGGGAAATACAGAAGAACACGGTGGTTAACACAGAGCCTCTGCTAGCCCTTTAAAGCTTTTATGCTGATTCAAAAAATTCAGGTAGATGGAGCCCTGCACCAGGAAAGCCAGTTAGACAAACGAGTACCTGCTGCATTTCAGCTGCTGCCATCCCCATGAGCCAAGTGCCCCTGTGCAGTGAACAGCCTGCACAAATGTACATGGTGGTTCCAGGTTAAAGAGAATGCAAATTCCAGAGTCAGGGTGCCTGGGGTGGGGAGCTCAGCTCCAGAGCAGTTTCACTCTGTGACACTGGATCTCTGTTTACTTCTCTACATTTCCTCATCTAGAAAATGGGGATATTTCATAACAAGGATTAAATAGGAAAATGCCAGTGCCTTATACTGTTAATTATTTATAAGTAGGCCAATCTTTAAATGAAGTATGCTGCACTTCCCCAAAGGTCAGGAAGTCTCTTTCAAAATTATATGAAAAGTCATTGTACAAGAAAGGTTTGTAAAGATTGCAAACGTGAAATTACTTAACTGTACTTGACATAAGCCCACAGTACAAAATAATGACATCTATTAAGAGGTACTTATGAGTCATTCATTTATGCCTTGACTGTTGGATTGGAAATGAAGAAAAAGACAGGAAAATTGGTTCCTGCTTTTGTAGGCAATTATGCAGCCAGCTTCTCTGAAAACAGAGCAAACAATGTAATGATGTAAATGCCACAGCCTTTGCTTTTCATTTGGGAAGAATTAATCAGGCAAAAACCTAGACTTCTCAGCAAATGGACCAATTTCCAAACAGGAATTGTTGTACATATTTCCACTTACTAAAAAATTATGAGAATCATTTCAATAATGCTTTGGGGTCCTGTATTATGCTTAGTACAAGGAACAGTTGCCAAATGAATGGATTTCATTGGATTCCTTCAGAAATCAGGAGCTGTGTGCTGATCACACATCTTCCTGCTCATCAGTACCTGTGATTCTTTTAGTCCCAAGTTGATGGCAAGTTTCTTTCGGTCTGTTTTGCTGATATATTTCTGCTTCTGAAACATTTTCTCCAGAGCCTTTCTCTGGTCCTCAGAAAAGACAGCTCTTCTTAAAATGCCCCTCCGAACTTTGGAAGTAGATTCTTGGGTCAGAAGAGGCAGTACACTCTCTTCTCCTAGAGGGAAAAAATAATACAAAAAGCTCCGTTAGCTTTGGGAGGAGAATTCCACTCATATTCCCCAGAACCGTATCCTCCACCTCTTTGCCATGGCCAAATTATCTCATCTCTGAACTCTGCACACGTAGAGTGCTTCTTAACCTCTTTTTGGTCATGGACTCCATTGAGAATCTGATAAAAGTTCTTTGCTCCCCACTGGGGGAACAAAAACAACATACAGACGCTTGCCTTCACAATTTTGCATGCCATCTCCGAAAGTCCACGGTCCCAGTTACAAAGCTCCAATGTAGAACAAGTGATAGATGGTTTAAATACTTGATTTTCTCTAATTCTTCATTTATTTATTCATTTATTGTCTCAAATTGTTGAGCACTTACCATATGCCAGGCACTCTCTGCTCAATACCACACAACGAGAAGTAAGACATATGTTTTATCATACTCATTACCTATAAAATCAAGGGGAGGCATTTACTGAACTAGCATCACAAGTGTGATGAAGTATTCCTAAGGAGGGTTCCTTAGGAACACAAAACAATGGGTCTAACCTTAATCTGGGATGTCAGGGAAAGCGTGCAAGAGTCGGAGATGTTTAATATGAGAAGGAAGGTTTGGAAGACTTCCAATCACCTCCTACCTTCTCAGTTCAGTTGGTTATCAACTCCTTCAGGGCAGAGACACTACTTTTTCTGCCTTTTTTTGGTTGGCACAACACTGGTTCCCAGCCTCTGTGAGTTTCATTCATCATTCACCATTCATTCGTTCATTCAGTTTTCTAGTAGTGGTAGGCAGAATTATGTCCTTTCCAAAGATGCCCATGTCCTAATCCTCAGAGCACATGAATATGCTACATTAAATATCAAGGGGGAATTAAGGTTGCAAATGGAATTATGGTTGCTAATCAGCTGACCTTGCAATTGGGAGAGTATCTTGGAGAATCCAGGTAGGTCCAATGTAAGTGGAAGAGGGAGACAAAAAGGAAGTCACAGTCAGAGTTTTGAAGATGTCACACTTCTTCCTTTGAATATTGGAAGAAGGGGTGATAAGCCAAGAAATGCAGGCAGTCACTGGAAACTGGAAAGGCAAGGAAACAAATTCTCCCCTAGAGCCTCCAGAAGAAATGCAGCCCTGCCGACACCTGGATTTTTAATCCAGTGAGACCCATTTCAGGCTTCTGACCTCTGTGACTGTAAGACAGTAAGTTTGTGTTGTTTTAAGATGCAGGTTTATGGAAATTGTTACAGCAGCAAGAAGACACTAGGACACTGGGTATCAGACTCACTGGGCTAACTGCTGAGGAAACCAGACAAAAAGTACGTGGTCCCTGCCACTAGGAGTTCACCTTCTCATGGCAGGACCAACACACGAACATCACTCCAGAATACAAGCACGAGGAGAGCAGGGTCTCCAGCTTACAGTTGTAGCTGGTATGCATTTTGGTGCTTAATAATTATTTCTAAATAAAGAAGCAAATGAATGTCTTAAGTACTAGAATAGAATGATCTCAAAAATGCTCTGGCATTACAAAAAATGAAGTGATGAGTTCAGAGAAAACAGGCTGAATCAGGTCTAAAAGAACAATTCAGTTCCAGAGAAAAGGAACTAAGGCCAACCCAGGCATACTTCAAAATACTAAGGCACAAGGGAATAAAGTGTTGCCAAAGAAAAGTAGTCCCTTGGACTGCAAGGAGACCAAACCAGTCACTCCTGAAGGAAATCAACCCTGAATAGTCATTGGAAGGACTGATGCTGAAGCTTCAATACTTCGGCCACCTGATGCAAAGAGCTGACTCATTGGAAAAGACTCTGATGCTGGGAAAGATTGAGGGCAGGAGGAGAAGGGGACAACAGAGAATGATATGGTTGGATGGCATCACTGACTCAATGGACATGAGTTTGAGCAAACTCTGGGAGACAGTGAAGAACAGGGAAGCCTGGCATGCTGCAGTCCACGGGGTCACAAAGAGTCGGATGTGGCTTAGCAACTGATCAACAACAAGGAAAAGTAAACAGTCAGCAAGGCCAAGGAACGGCCTAAAGCAGAGGGTACAAGCTAGAAACCATATCCAGCCTGGAGGTGTGCTTTGTTTGGTCTTAGACTGTTGGTAAAAAAATTCTGATTTAGCTGTTCATAATTAATAATTGGGAGGTTTTATTTGAAGCTCAGGTTTTCAACATATTTTCAAAGGTAACCTCACTGAGCTTACCTTCCCACAGAGCAAAGAGTTACCAGGGTGAGTGGCAGATGCCCCTTACAGGAAGCACGTGATCCCCCAGTTTGCCATAGCCTCATTAACTTGCTTTATACCTGTCAGGCTCTTGAAGACATCTGGACCTGTGGTGTAGAGGTTATGGAATGGAGTGGAATCAGACTGAAGAGGTCTACAAGGGTCTGGAACATTATCCAATAGGTGGTGAACATCAACAGAATGTGTTTAAGCAGGATGTGACATGATAATAATAAACATACACTGAGCACTTCCTCTGTCCTCATACTTGCCCTGTATTAAGCAGCTGATATGCACTATTCCATTTAATTCTCCAAACCTAACTATGCCACGAATGCTATTATTCTCTGCATTTTAAAGATGCATAAAAGGAAGCTTAGGTAGCTTAAGGAACTTTGTCCAGAGACTTATTCCAAAACAAATGCTCTTAAACCTACACAGTACTGACACAATACTGACTTGTATTTTAGAAGAAAAATGTCAATAAATGGATAAATCTTGTCAATTCTACCTTTGTAATATAATTGCTTTCTTTCCTATTTGTCTAAAAGATTCGTAAACAACTTCCAGCTAGTCTCTCAGCTCTGGGTTACGTCTCATTCTCATTCATCCTGACATTCCCAGAAGAAACACTGGCCTCTCGCTCTTTCTTTGAGCTCTACAACACTAATTAAAATCTCCATAGAAATGCCATAATCCTTGGGATGTAATGAAGCCCAATTCTTTACAAAGTTCTAGTTTTACTGATGCCTTTTCGATTCATCAAAGTGTGGGATCTTGGTTAATTCTCCATCTATAGCACCAGTTACTTTTGCCTGCCTCACACCAAGGTCATATCTTAAAGTCAGGCTTTGGCAACTGGATTCACTATTTCTTTCTCAGAGGCTTAAATAGGTTTATGCAATACTGGTCAAGGCTCAGTGGTAAAAGAATCCACCTGCCAATGCAGGAGACACCAGTTCAATCCCTGAGTGAGGAAGACCCCCTGGAAGAAGGTATGGCAACCCACTCCAGTATTCTTGCCTGAAGAATCTCATGGACATGGAGATGAGCTTGGCGGGCTATACAGTTCATAGGGCCACAGAGAGTCAGATATGACGGGGTGTACACACACACACACACACACACACACACACACACACGCAATATTGGTCAATAATATCGATAAAAATAGTATGGACATCTCAATATGTTCATGTATTTCTAAATGCTTTTCTTCTCTGAACTATCCTTGGTATAGATACCACAGAAATTAGCCCTCTGCATTTTATTTCAGAGCACAGATTCATCTGTTGAGATGGTGTCTCTCTAGGAAGCCTCAGGACAGAGGACTCTGGAGGATGGGAAAACTAGGTTTAGACCTCGGCACATACCTGTGTGATTTGGAGAGAGTTACTCACTCGTTCAGCTTACTTTACAGAGTTGTTCTAAGGATTTGATGAAATAGCACAAGACAACTTCCAGTGCTGAGCCCACAATAAAGATCATCATATACTAAAGACATCTGATCAGATGAAAAAGTGTTCAAAGCAGTGAAGGTTCAATGTGGCACAAAAGGTAGAATTAAATGGTAGCAAGACCTTTTGAATCCAAATTCTTGGCTCTCTCCTCTGTCCCCCACTGTTTCTTGGTGGGTCAAGATTGTGAAGAAAGAAACATTTATGAACACAGCCAGAGCTTCTGCTTGTGACTATGGGCTTCTGCTCCCTGTCCTTGGTCAGGACCACGTGGCATCTCCGATATAGCCTGGCAACAGTGTCCTCAAATTCCAGCGTGCCCTTCTCACTTCATATTTTGATCTGTAATTCTTAATTTATAAATGTATCCAATCTACCATTATTATAGCCATACATATTAAAATTAGGGGAAAAAACTTAAATACCCAAAGGTAATGAAATGCATAAGCACATCATGTTATACCTACTAAGTGAAAATTTAAAGAACCGTTAAAGATGACTAGGAAGATCAGGCAGCAGCAAGAAAAATACACTATATGGTATATAAGATACATATCATGCTCAAGCTAAGTAAAAATGCAGAGGAAAAAAGACTGATAAAGCAAAAATAAAAACTAAGAGAGGCTATCATCATACCGTTATAGACAAATAATGCATCTCCACTCTACATTTTACCTCTGATTCAGTTTTATTAGGAAAACAAGCAAACATTGTAGCAACCTTTGGGGGAGAATCTAGCCAAGTAATTGAATCATCACTGAGTGAAAACTGAAAACCCAACTGATGAACCCACTCCATCCTTCAGATGTTCATATTTGATAAGGAGAAGTGTGAGAAGGCTAGGATCAGACATAGTACAAAGAGAGAAACACCCACAGACCACCGCACAGAGAACTTTTAAGCACCAGGTGAGAAGCCCTTTAGTTTTGGAGGCCAACAGAGTAAGTCTTGAGAGAGATGTGCTACCAAAGGACTAGCAATTCCTCTTGTGGGAAACCTCAACAATGGGGCAGAGAGAGCAACTGACATCTGCAGAAGCTTGAGTGTGGTGAGGACAAGGGCGAGACACGGTGAATCCAGGAAGCTCAGAGCTTGGTGCTTCTAGAGGATGCAGGGGATGAGCAGGAGGAACACAGGACATTAGCTGGGAGGTAGAGTAGGACCAGGAGTGATTCAAACAAATTTAGGATATACCTTGCCACAGTGGAAAGTCTTCTGAGGACCTTGCATTTCAGAAGGTCAATACTTTCTGAGTTAATACAACTTCTTATTTATTTTTAACTGACGTATAGTTGATTTACAGTGTTGTGTTAGTTTCAAGTGTACATCACAATGATTCAGTTATACACACATATGTATGTACACATAAGTGAAGTGAAAGTCACTCAGTCGTGTCCGACTCTTTGCAACCCCATGGACTATACGGTCCATGAAATTTTCCAGGCCAGGTTATTGGAGTGGGTAGCTGTTCCCTTCTCTAGGGGATCTTCCCAACCCAGGGATCAAACCCAGGTCTCCGACATTGCACGTGGATTCTTTACCAGCTGACCACCAGGGAAGCCCAAGAATACTGGAATGGGTAGCTATCCCTTCTCCAGCAGATCTTCCTGACCCAGGAATCAAACCACAGTCTCCTTCATTGCAGACAGATTCTTTACCAACTGAGCTATGAGGGAAGCCAGGATGTACACATACACACATACATACACATATATGTACGCACATATATGTGTGTGTGTATTCTCAGTCTCTCAGTCATATCCAACTACTGTAACCCATGGACTGTAGCCTGCCAGGCTCCTCTGTCCATGGGGTTTTCTAGGCAAGAACACTGGAGTGGGTTGCCACTTCCTACTTCAGGGGATCTTCCCAACTCAGGGGTTGAACCCAGGTCTCCTGTATCTCCTGCATTGGCAGGCAGATTCTTTATCACTGAGCCACTTGGGAAGCCGCATATTTTATAATACAACTTCTTAAATCTATATAAAAATACAAACAAATTTATGGCCCAATATAAGCTAGTTTAAATTTTTTTTCCTACATTTGTTATAAATCAAGGTTTTGTAGATAGGGGTCATAATTCTACTCATTTAGTACTTTCTTCACTAAAATCTAAATGTTTACATAAAACAATGTGGGTAACACTTTTAAATTCCCCTAAGACTTTTTAATAGGAACCCACAGATTTTCCTATTATGTTTTCTATTGATCTATGTTAAGAATAGAAAGAAGAGCCCCATCAAAGAGATCTACAAATACAATAGTCTCACCAGTGTGAAGGGTGAGAATACACACAGACCAGACCTCATCTCTAAAAGAGAGACCTTCAGAGTAGTTGTGAGGATCAGAGGGTTAACTCCTTGGTCTGGTCCTCAGGATTCGGTGCTCTATAGCAAAAATACAACCACTGGACAAAAGCCACAGCAAATATAAAGAATATTCCATTCTTCTTTTGTCTGCTAGTTGCTTGGTTTTCCAAAGTTCTGCTCTCAATACATGAATCATGACTGTTTGCATAAATAGACGTGGCTCAGTTTCCTACAAGAAGCATGAGACAAGATGCTGCTTCCACAATGGCTGCCTCTTTCCACATCTCCCCTGGGAGTCTTTTGTGGGCTTTCTCTGGATCTAACCATAAACCAATGATGAACTTACCCCATTTTCCTACCTTCTAAATCTAGGAATATGAGCTCAAATTTACACCTGCAAAACAGACATAGGGACTTCAAGAACTGGATGGTGATTTAAAAGTCTCTCAAGAGCTATTAAAAAGTTACAAGCAACGAATACCTCTGATTATTCCTAAATTCATGACACAAATCTGATTTTTATGGAAACTTATAGGTGACAATAATAAATAAATACTATAAAATAACAATGAACAGATACAAAGATTAGAGCATGCCTAGATAAGAGGCTTTAGAAGCCAGGGCCATCAACTCAAGGTACTAGAGACTCTGCCAATTTGCAGATGTCAGTATATTATTTTATAGTGTGATTTCCATATATATTTGGGGCTCAGTATGTGATGCTATATGTGCCAACAATAAGCAGTATGTCATGAAATCTTTACCACAATCCCAAGAAGAAGATATTAGCATCCTCATTTCCATAGGAAAAAAAAACTGAGGCTCTGAAAAGACAACTTCTGCAATTGAGACATCACATGCAAGCTGAGTGAGCACAACCAACACCCTTTAAAACTATACCGAAGATGGTCAAAGTTACAGATGGTCGTGGAAAGAGGTCAGAAGGTGGGGAGAGTCATTAAAATGTCAGAATGACCTAGGATAACAAAGTTTTCACAGGTATAATCCCCAGCATCTTGCGACGGGCCCCCTGTACCACCTCCACCCCCAGGGAATCCCTATGTGACGTGAGCCTTACAAAAGGCACTTCAAATGGAGGTGTGCTGTTTGTGAATGATACAGGGTGATGAACAATAGAGAAAAATGCAGTAGATAAACTGGTGGCGGTCTCTGTCTAGCCCAGGGTAGGCTACTACTACTTATAAACATTTGGGGAGAAAGAAAACTCCATTCTAGAAATGTTACTTGAATACTTTTCACTGCCTCTGTGGAATTGTTGAATAGAGCCATCAACTTGGAAAAGCTATTGTCTTTGAGTCTCTGATGCCTTTAAACCTTCTTCCTGGTTGACTGTCATGTATCTATAGAGTACCCTCCCTTCACTATTGAGAAGTCAAAACCTACGTTCAACTCATCACACAAACTCATTTACATGTTCAGCACAATAACTAGACTAGTTATCTATTATCACAATATGCTGCATCCTTCTGAAAATCTTAGAGTTCTAAAGTTAAATCCTCATAAAAGAAGCTCTCAGGCAGCCTTTTATGGATTTCCATAGGTTTTGATGGGGCTTCCCAAGTGGCGCTAGTGGTAAAGAACTTGCCTGCCAATGCAGGAGACATAGAGATGCAAGTTTGATCCCTAGGTCAAGAAGATCCTCTGGAGGAGGGCATGGCAACCTACTCCAATACTCTTGCCTAGAGAATCCCTGGACAAAGGAGCCTGGCAGGCTATAGTATGTAGGGTCATAAAGAGTCAGACACGACTAAAGCAACTTAGCATGCATGCATAGGTCTTGTTCAGTTCCCCACACCTACTGACCACTCCAGCTGAGAGCAGAACACAGCCAGGACAGGTGTGTTTATCAAGGTGTGTGCCCAACAGAGCATCGCCACCTTGGAAAGTGACACTCTTAGGACCAACCTACAATAATAACAAGGTCCCTTTCCTGCTGCCTTCAACACAATTCTAAATTCAAATTTCAAGAGTATATTATATTCTTTTAAGTTTTAACAAGGAAGGGAAGATAGTAAAATTATTTCTAAATGCAGAATCTAAGTTCATCAACCAAGAAAGCTAAAACAATTTATTCCAGAATAGTATTTCCTCACTCATATCTTCATAATGCTGCTCCAAATTTAAACTTTGTTTTTTAATGCATAAAATTCTTGAAAGGTTAAATTCAAGTTGGGTATTCAAAGACAAAGAAATAATGATTTAATTCAATGAGATATTCTACATAATTAAGACACCTACACATTTTCATGTAGTCTTTTTCTTAAAGTCATTCTCTGCATAATTTCCACAACTTTCCATTTCATTTTAGCTGAGCTGTATGCTATTTTGAAAGGAACCTTATGAATACACTATCAAAGATTTTCCTTACACTGATTTGGGGAAGAGGAGAATTTACCACTGCCTTTTAATTTTTCCCCACTGTAAGGATTGCGCTTAAATAGCTAATTAAACTATTTATTATATGTGAGAAGGGCACTGGATGAATGATTGTTTCCACATTGCAACAAGTCAATCATAAATCTAACAGGTTAACAAGAAAAACTAAATCAATTTTAAACAAGTGAATCATGTAAAGAATCAAAAAGATATTTCTCTTGCTATGGATGTGTTGATCTAATCCTAAACTTTTAGAAATAGTGAAATCAATATTGTGGAACAATGATGAGGGCCACTGATTTTACTACTTATTAAAATTTTGAGTATAAACCATAATTTTGGCTATCCAGGCTGAAACTAAATACAAAATTACTTGGACAGTTCATTTTCCTTCTTTTGTGCAAATGGAAAAAAAATTAAATTCCTGGGCATAAAATCATTCTTATTATTAAAAACAAGAAGAAGAAAAGCCAAAGTGAAAGTGAAGTCGCTCAGTCGTGTCCAACTCTTAGCGACCCCATGGACTGCAGCCTACCAGGCTCCTCCATCCATGGGATTTTCCAGGCAAGAGTACTGGATTGAGGTGCCATTGCCTTCTCCAAAGAAAAGCCAAAAAATGCCTTAAATAAAAACCTTACCGGGCAGTTGTAAGCTTTATCAACTGTTCCTTGGTATCATGAGAATTTATGTAAAATTCTTACTGACAGCTGAAATCTACCATTTCATTATTATTTGCTCCTAATACAATGAACAGTATACATAAGAATATAAGAAATTCACTTCAGATTTATCACTAATGAGGTGCCATCCTTTTTATTAAGAACACTGGTGGCATCTCTAAGCTGTTTTAAAATGGCAACCTAGAAATGGAGACAAATGTCAGTCTGAGCAGCGCTGATTTTCCACTTGTATGTTTTATTAAATAAATGAGATAAACACAGGGCTTTATAAGCTTCCAGGAATAAACACCACAATTTACAACAGCCATACTAAAGGCACAAAGTGGGAAGGGCCGAGAACCAGATGGAGAATAAAGAGACTTGCTTAGAGTGATTTTTTTTTTCAAACAATCGAGAAGATGAACTTGTCTAGGAAATAACTTTCGACTCACTTTTATGGGCTTTATTTATTAAACTGGCCTGGGCACCAGAATACTTTTACAGCCTAGAAACTCTTTTTTTTTTTTTTTTCACACATCATTGAGTTTTTTTTTTTTTTAAACTTTACATAATTGTATTAGTTTTGCCAAATATCAAAATGAATCCATCAAAACACTACTATAAAATGAATACACTCACACACACATGAATGTCCACCTGTCACATGGAGTGTTTTGATCCATTGCCTCCTACCTAAACTGCACTGCCAGAGACTTTCTAAAGTAGAAGACCAGTGTTATACCAAGCTGAAATCACTGAAACTAGGTGTGGGAACTCTTTCAATCTCCACCCCTGGGATATCACACTGAAGATTAATTCCACAGAGATGCCACCACGCTGCGCTATCAGATGTTTGGGGTGTAAGTCTCTGCTCCAGCCGTTCTTTTCCGATACTCTAATATATGGTGATAAATGTTTCCTTAATCTGTACAACATTTTTCAATTACCCTCATAGGAGACCACCTTGAAGGAGCGAGTAAAAGGTTTAGTCATGGTTTCTATTTTTCTATTTGAATCAATACATTCTAGTTAAATGGACAATTAATAGGTCACTTCCAAAATAGAAGTGTATCAGTCCTGGTTAATAAACGATCCCCACAGTGGATAATGGGCCCTATGTATTCAGCAAGCCCTGTATACACTCAGCTCATCCACTAAATCCCCTTTCAGGTGGACAGGGTTATATGGGAAGATGAGCTGGAACGAGTCTATAAAAGTCAGTTTCATTCACTGCTTTATTTTTCAGCCAAGTGCTTTAAATGGTGTCCAGAAATTCACTTGGAATGTGAGACAGGAGAAAAGGCTGACACACAGAGCCTCACTTTATGACCATACAAAAGGGCAACTGACCCTTGCCCGAGCCTTTTCCCTGTGAAATGGTTCCGAAAGTTCATCTGCACAGTGAAAAATCGTGGTGAGGTCGCGTGTGGATGAGTCAAGTGAAAGTGGCGATTGGTCACGGGTCTGCCACCCATTGTGGCCGGGGCTCGGCCATGTAAAGTGCCCTGTGGGAAAGTATCAGCCCCCTAAAGAGATGCTCAGAAGCCTGCAGCTCATTAAACGGCCAGCATTTGCTGCCTCACTTGTCAGGAATCATTCTGTTGGGCAACTGCTCTCCTAAAACATTCATAAAACACATGCAGAGAGGCAACAGAGATCTGAATTCAACCATGATGCAGCTCTGGACTTCAGCCTGACTGTACTCCTAGCTCACTCTTCACCTGACAGAGCTGTTAACCTGAATCAACGTTTTCTCTTCCGCAGCAGAAGTCCACGTACCCCTCTGCTGGACTTCTTTATCACAAACTTGAGTCCTCCTGCCTACAGATTCTTAGTTGACCAAAAATCTCAAGATTATTGTGAATATTATTTCTTTTTATTTTCACTTAGACATTTTTTTTCTTTGTGCATGTGAATGTGTGTGTGCTCTTCAATTTCAAAGGTTGTCATTCTCCCTCTATCTCAGACACTATTAAAATGATGTAATGTTTGAAGAAAAGTTCTCTTGAAAACACTTCCTACAACCCTGGCTGGTTTTCTTCAAGATCATAAGAGATGGTATTTATCTCCTTTTACAATCTTGGCAATTTTAGATTATTTTCCATGGACACCTAGTGACTTTCTGTGTCACATTTTAAACCGAATGGAAATTTTTACACAATCTCTTAGTTTTCCTTCCTTTCTTTCTTCTTCTTTAAATGAGCATCGTTACATGTTTCAGCAAGAGCCAAACGGGTCCCTCTGAGATCTTTTATATCAAATGGAAAACAAGTTGCTTTCCTTGATGTGTCAGCCCTGGGTTTCAATGCTGTTAGAAACTGCTCACAATCGCACAGTGTGCTGAGGTCTGATAAATCTCTGGAAACCTCCTGAATAGAAACGCTGTGATTTTTAGCGAGGAATTAGCTCCTTGTCATTGCATTACCAATTAGTTTTCCAGAGCACATTAAATCCTGCTGCTTTGGTTTACAGAGTAACTGAGGCATTGCTGATGAAGCATAAAAACTTACTTGCAAAAGCAGTGGGGGATGCGGGGCGCCGACAGGACCCACCGCAGCACGCCGAGTAGAATGGCGGGGCGCTCAGAAAAAAAGGCTTGGAAGGCGCTGCAGAGAAAGCATTGATTGCATTGATTAGCCATTTCTTTTACACAATATTCAAAATCCCAGTTTTCCCAAAGTCACGGGGTAAAGCCCTACATCTTCGGAGCATTTAGTTAGCTACAATTTTTACTGGAATTTAAGTCATTTTAAAGTAGTCTTAACAAGCTAGAGGGGTGGGATGGGAAGGGAGGTGGGAAGTACATTCAAGTGGGAGGGGATATGGGTAAACCATGGCTGATTCATGCTGATGTTTGGTAGAAAGCAATACAAAACTGAAAAGCAATGATCCTTCAAAATAAATAAATACATAAAATTTAAAAGTAAATAAAGTAGTCTTCATCTGTCAGAGCTTGCTGAATAACTTAATCCTGGTTTGGAAGTTATGGTATAAACACTCGAATTATCAAAACCAAACTTCATTGTTCATTTTCTGTGTGGTTATAAATAGTAAATATCAAATAGTGCTTTATTTAAACTTGCCCAGAGCAACACTGCCCAGGAGAATTCTCTGTGATGATGGACACATCCTCTGTCTCTCTGTGTCCAATATGTATCTACTTGTCATATATGCCACTGAGCACTTGAAATGTGGCCAGTATGTCTGCATAACTGAATTCTTCATTTCAGTTTTTTAAAGTTTAAGTAGATTCGTATGTCTAGGGGCTAACACATTGAGCAACACAGTTCTAGATAAAATACTTACCAAGAGACAGTTTGTATGTTACACGCTTCAGTTTAGTTTTTAAAGAGATTATATTACTCCACTTTTTATTTTCAGAAGGTGCTTTGAAATATATAGACAGCTGGATTCCAAAGGTGAAAACAGTTAATTTACTGAGTAATTCAATGATAACAGTGGTTTTTCTGATCATTTTACATGCTTAAAAGTATTTGAGAATAATAACAACATTTAATCTCAAGTGACATCTAGTTAACCTGAAAGCACGTGTGTTTATAGCACAGGGAGTTGCCATGTAATTCTGCTCTGCTCACTTTATTAAACTCTGCTATTCAGAACATTTTTAATACATATATACAGAATAGTTATCATTACTTGATATATCTTGTAAAAGAAATTTTAAACTCTGTTCCTCAGCACATGAAAAATGGCTATAATGGATGTCACAGAATATTAGTAGCTCTCCTATACTGAACATTTACTATATACACTGATGGCTCAGATGGTAAAGCGTCTGCCTGCAATTCAGGAGACCCAGGTTCGATCCCAGGGTTCGGAAGATCCCATGAAGAAGAAAATGGCACCCACTCCAGTACTCGCCTGGAAAATTCCATGGACTGAGGAGACTGGTAGGCTACAGTCCATGGGGTGGCAAAGAGTCGGACACGACTGAGCAACTTGACTTTCACGCACTCTATGCCAGGCTTTGGTTAAGTGTAGTACCTTTAATACAAGATGTCCTTTTGCACAGTAGGCTTTAATATAATACAAACACAGGTGAGATTTCCTTAGGTGGGCAGCTTGCTTTTACCATCACATAACCATCAGAGTGTCTGACACATTCTAAATAGTCAATAGATTTTTGATAAATGAACGAATAATCTTAAAACTAAGAAATAGGAAATCAGGAATTAATCTTTTCCCTGTTCCCCTGACACTCTGAAACATAGTATCTTCTATAACAGATAACTTTTAAATCTAGAGGATGACTTGAAAATAAATATTTTCACTATTCTCCCTTTATTTTCAATGGAAACTTTTTTCACTTCTTAATCATATACAGTGAATATAATTTTGCTGCAAATACACGCCTTTTTCAAGAACAGAGTAATTTCGCACTCATATTTTAACCAACTGATAAGCATTCATTTATTTTACCAAGATCTTTGAAGGACATATCAAAATAAATATATAAGTATATAAAATAATTTTATGGTCTTATGGTGCTTAACGCTGTCAAACTGCAAATTAACCATAATGGAGGGTCTTTTCTATAATATGGCTACCCTGATGGCTCAGATGGTAAAGAATCTGCCTGCAATATGGGAGACCAAGGATCAATCCCTGGGTTGCGAAGATCTCCTGGAGAAGAAAATGGCTTACCTACTCCAGTATTCTTGCCTAGAGAATTCCACGGACAGAGAGGCCAGAGGCGTTATAGTCCATGGGGTAACAATATGATGAAAAGCTGTCAATGTCAATGGTTTTAGTTTTTTAATACCTGAACTTTCAAATAATAAAATGTCAATGCTACTTTGAAAACATGGCAACTAACCAAAGTATGAAAGAGATCCATTTTGGTATTCAGTAAGTTCTATAAAACTTTAAAAAAATTGTCATTGTTATCATAAGTTGTTCTAATGCTGATTGAAAAGCCATCATAGAAATGATAAATCACTTTATTTGAACCTAATATCTTATAAGAATAGGGCTTCCCAGGTGGTTCAGTGGTAAAGAATAATCTGCCTGCCAATGCAGAGGTGGGTTTGATTTCTGGGTTGGGAAGACTCCCTGGAAAAGGAAATAGCACCCCACTCTAGTATTCTTGCCTGGAAAATTCCATGGACAAAGGAGGCTGGTGGGCTTGAGTCCATGAAGTTGCAAAAGAGTTGGACACGAGTTAGCAACTAAACAGCAACAACATTATAATAATATGGCACTGTTTAGGCAGAGTTAAGAGTTACATTTTTTAATGTTTCCACTTCATGGGAAATAGATGGGGAAACAGTGGAAACAGTGTCAGACTTTATTTTTCTGGGCTCCAAAATCACTACAGATGGTGACTGCAGCCATGAAATTAAAAGATGCTTACTCCTTGGAAGGAAAGTTACGATCAACCTAGATAGCATATTCAAAAGCAGAGACATTACTTTGCCAACAAAGGCTCGTCTAGTCAAGGCTATGATTTTTCCTGTGGTCATGTACGGATGTGAGAGTTGGACTGTGAAGAAGGCTGAGTGCCGAAGAATTGATGCTTTTGAACTGTGGTGTTGGAGAAGACTCTTGAGAGTCCCTTGGACTGCAAGGAGATCCAACCAGTCCATTCTGAAGGAGATCAGCCCTGGGATTTCTTTGGAAGGAATGATGCTAAAGCTGAAACTCCAGTACTTTGGCCACTTCATGCGAAGAGTTGACTCATTGGAAAAGACTTTGATGCTGGGAGGTATTGGGGGCAGGAGGAGAAGGGGACGACAGAGAATGAGATGGCTTGATGGCATCACCAACTCGATGGACGTGAGTCTGAGTGAACTCCAGGAATTGGTGATGGATAGGGAGGCCTGGAGTGCTGCGATTCATGGGGTCGCAAAGAGTCGGACACGACTGAGCCACTGATCTGATCTGATCTGATGAATATATGAAGCACTTTGAAAAGTAGATATTAATATATATAATAAAAGTTGTCTCATGTTTATTCTCAAGTATTTCTGTTTACTTACTTCACCTCCAAACTAAGTACTCTATAGGTATTTTAAGTTACAGCTACTGTGCTGCTTGGCATTTTGTAAACTGAGGTAAAAGAAAAAGGCTCAGCCATGTTGCATTTATATATGTGCATGTAAGCATCTATCATAATAGTTGGAAACACACACACAAAATTTTTTTTGCTCAATATCTAGTGTAGAAAATAAGTATGATATGGTGATACTATTGATATCAATATAACAATGCAGGCTAGGTACAAATTACAAATTTTACTATTCTAGCCAAAATGTTTCTCAGTTTAATCCTACAGCCCTAAAAATGAAACCAAAGAATTTTTTAAAAGTATGGTTCATTTGATACATATACACAATGGAATATTACTCAGCTATTAAAAACAATGCATTTGAATCAGTTCTAATGAGGTGGATGAAACTGGAGCCTATTATACAGAGCAAAGTAAGCCAGAAAGAAAAACACCAATACAGTATCTTAACGCATATATATGGAATTTTAGAAAGACGGTAATGATGACCCTATATGCGAGACAGCAAAAGAGACATAGATATAAAGAACAGACTTTTGGACTCTGTGGGAAAAGGCGAGGTGAGATGATTTGAGAGAATAGCATTGAAACACATATATCATCACATGTAAAATAGATCGCTAATTCATGTTCGATGCATGAGACAGGGTGTTCAGGGTTGGTGCACTGGGATGACCCTGAGGGGTGGGATGGGGAAGGAGATGGAAGGGAGGGCCAGGATGGGGAACACATGTACACCCATGGCTGATTAATGTGAATGTATGGCAAAAACCACCACAATATTGTAATTAGCCTCCAATTAAAAAAAAAAAAAAGTACGGTTCATTTGAGACAAGTGTTCATTAAATTCAATTGTGATAAATGAGGTTCTGAGATATAGACTCTTGGGGTTAAATTTAACCAGAAAAAGTTTAATTGAACAGTTTTTTATATTCCTCCATACTATTCTATCTTAATATAATAAATTTGTAATCAAAATGACAGTTGCTATGTCTACTGTAGCAACTCTATAGTGGCTAAAGAACTCCATGTGACATAACCAGGCTTAAAGCTCCACTGCATAGTATTTTCTCACCATCTAAAATCACCTAATTGACACACAGTATTTACACAGAAGATTAGTTGATTCCTAATTTCTACGCATAAATACATCTGGTTTATGTGGAAATCACTGTGAAATTTCAATTAAGTACTCCATGTTTTTACATGCTCCTACTTGGACATAAGTCAAATGTTAATCTAACGGAGCATGTGATGGCCAGGATGTTGAATGGTGTGAAGAAATAGCCATTTAAAACAATGCAATGCATTAAAGATATATATTACATTTTAATGTTTGTCAATCACATACTTTTTCAAGCAGTGAGCAAAATATGGAAACTCAAGTATGATAAAAACAAAGTAACAAGTTAAAACTTTAGCAAACCATTTAAGAACTACTTGGGAGATTCTCTGAAAGGGGCAGAAAACAAGGCAATTTCAAGACCATGATATGCATTTCAAAGCCCATCAGTGCAATCTAGATGCAGTCCCTTTATCATTTATCATGTTAGGAACAATTTGTTTTAAGCTTACCGAACAATATATATGACAGGAATGCCTACTCTACGTGGGCGCTAGACTTCATACATGGGTATGAAGTTAACACTTGCTATTTCATTTATTAATATTCATCCTCAAATGGGCATGCGTCTGGAATGTGATGATGACTGTTCTCAGCAGACAGGGGAAACACAGGTATTTTAGCATAATATGTATTAATAGTTCTTAGCCATGAGAGGCCACTCCAGTACTCTTGCCTAGAAAATCCCATGGATGGAGGAGCCTGGTAGGCTGTAGTCCATGGGGTCGCTAAGAGCCGGACACGACTGAGCGACTTTGCTTTCACTCTTCACTTTCATGCATTGGAGAAGGAAATGGCAACCCACTCCAGTGTTCTTGCCTGGAGAATCCCAGGGACGGGGGAGCCTGGTGGGCTGCCGTCTATGGGGTCACAGAGAGTCGGACACGACTGAAGCGACTTAGCAGCAGCAGCAGCCATGAGAGAGAAGGACGTCAGGCACACATACTGGCAGTCACTTAGTAAGAGGCAGACATTTCCAAATCTCCCCAGCTTTCCATAAGAGAAAAGCCAATGGCTTTCCCCATGGGGGTGGGGGGGGGGGGATGCATGCTGTCAGGTCCTGCAGCAAGATGCTAGGTTCTCTGAGCACACCACTTCAGGATACTCCACATTTTGTATTCTGCCAAAAAATCTGCCTTCCGGGTTCTGTGGGAATCTGTTTCAAGTTACAAACAAATGATTTAAAATTTCTAGAACAAAACTGTCTGAATCCAAATGACTAAACGTGCTTATTCAGAGAAAACTCTGTGAACTTTTCACTTCTTAATCACATGTTCTGACTTATCCGAAAACACAGAATCAAACTATTAATTATTTTGAATGTTTAATTAAGATGGGAACTTAGAGCCAACTTAATGGTGAACTGGCCTGATTTTTTTTTAAACCTAACTAGATGGTTCTGTGACAAAAGCACCCCACAGTCAAGGATGGTTACAAGCCTAGTTACAGAGAAATCATTTTCAAAATTCTGTGGTCTAGAAAGCAAGCAAAATATTTCATTTTTTTTTCCACTTTATCAATGGAGAAGAACAGAGTGTATCTAAATAGGGTGAAACCACATTCTTTTTATTGTCATAGCAAACTGTGGTACTAACTGATGCGGGCTGACATTTCAAAGGAAGAATCTTAAAGACCACTAATAAAACCTTCAAATACATTTCAGGAGCCACTGTGATGCTATGCCGACTGGACAGAACATTTTAAGGAGGAGGAGGAAAAAAGAGAAAAGATTCCAAGATGTCTTACAAAGGCAACCAAGGGATCAAAACATACCTCTGGGAAAGAATAACAGGGAATTAAATAATTTCAAAAAGATGATTTGAATGACCTCCTTCAATTGCTGGGTATATGGGCACTGAGAATAAAGAAATCTAAACTTCTGACCTTTATATATGACATGATTGAACAGACTATCTTAAGAGGACCCCCCCAAAAAAAATCTCTAAAGAATGACAACTATCTGTCATGAGTTATAAAACCTAAGAAATATCAGTTATTGAATAAGGTATGATTTATTTTATCACACAAGCTGGAAGTAATTCATTTATGCGATCCACATGCAAACATGCCTTCCATCACAAGGCAAAGCAAGTTAAGTCATCCTTTACCTTTCTGCTCATCAAAAAATGACAGAAGTCCACATTTTCTTTTTTTTTTTTGCTTTGAGTATTTCAGAGACAGAAAGCAAAGGTCTTAATAGTCTGGTACAGTTCATGAGAAAATAAGTCAAGTGCAGTGTCTACTTGTTTGATTCTGTCCTTTTAATTCCATGCAAATAATATTTACTATCTATCAAGTGCCACATAATGCATGTGTGCTGGATGACAAAGATTACAATAGGATAGCTTCCCTCCCTGGAAGAATTTCTATTTTTAAATGTTCCATAACTTACAAATTTGAATCTTCTGATCAAATAAATGAAATACAAATATTTCCACACTCCAAATTCAATTTTGTTCTATAAAATCTGAGGCATTTCCCATGGCCAAAAGATCTTAAAAAAAAATAGTACCTTCCCCTAACCACTGTTTCCAACCCTGAATACACATGAGAATGATCTAGAATGCTTTTCAAAGATACAGAGCCTGAACCCCACAGCAATTGGGTTAAATCGGGCTGGTAGGAGTGGGTCCACCAACATACTATTAATATTTTTTCAAAAGTTGCACACATGATTACAATGCATAATCAGGATGAGACCACTGACTAGAACACAAAACAATGCCTGACACACACCAGGCACTCAATAAATGTTAGCCTTTATTCCTACCATTATTACATAATTTGGGATCGATTCTAAGACAACAAATAAAAAGAAGCAGCATGGTTCAGACCTGCACTAAAACATATGAGCAAGTAAAAAGTAAAGAGTATTGTCAGGAAGCCTCCGTCAAGAAGGCTTTAAGCAGGAAAAGCATCTTGATCTGGAAACTTGACTGGGAAAGTATCTGAATGGCACAAGAAGAGAAATAAGGCATTCCAGGAAAGAAAGGTGGCATGAAAAAAATGAAAGAAGGCAAGGATGATGGTGACACACAGGGCGGGTTAAGACCAGCCTGACTGCTGGACCAAGGTCAAAGGTGTGAGCATTAAGAATGTGGTTGGACACCCCAACAATCATTGCAGCACTATTTACTAAATCCAAGGCATGAAAGCAACCTAAATGTCCACTGACAGATGAATGGATAAATAAGGGGTGTGTGTGTGCACGTGTATTGTGCTAAGTTGCTTCAGTTGTGTCTGACTCTGAGCAACCCTATGGACTGTAGCCTGCCAGGCTCCTCTGTCCATGGAATTTTCCAGGCAAGAATACTAGAGTCGGCTGCTACACACACACACACACACACACACACACACTCACACACACTGGAATATTGCTCAGCCATTAAAAAGAATGAAATAATACCATCTGCAGCAGCACGGATAGATCTAGAGATTATCATACTAAGTGAAGTAAGTCAGACAAAGACAAATATTTGATATCACTTGAAAGTACAATCTAAAAAAATAATACAAAGTTATTTACAAAACAGAAATAGTCTCACAAACAGAAAAGAAACGTATGGTTACCAGAGGGGATAGCAGTAGGGAAGAAAAAATCAGGAGCTTGGGATAAACAGACATATACTGCTATACAGGGCTTCCCTGGTGGCTCAGAGGTTAAAGCATCTGCCTGCAATGCAGGAGACCTGGGTTCGATCCCTGGGTTGGGAAGCTCCCCTGGAAAAGGAAATGGCAACCCACTCTAGTATTCTTGCCTAGAGAATCCCTTGGAGATAGGAGCCTAGTAGGCTACAGTCCATGGGGTCGCAAAGAGTTGGACACGACTGAGCGACTTCACTTTCATACTTTCATACTGCTATACATAAACAGATAACCCACAAGGATGTTCACTGGGAAATATACTCAATGTTTTATAACAATCTATAATGGGAAAGAATATAAGAGGATATATATAAATATATATTTATGTATAACTGAAAAAAGGAATGTGGTTAGAGGAGCTAAATGCAGTTGATAGAATGAAGGTCTTAAAGGACAAACTGAATATTTTTATTTGATCTGATAGTCAAATAGGAATAATTAATGTTCTCATAAATAACTTGATTATATGATCAGAGCAACTTAAAAAACAAATCATGTTCATTTGTTTTTAGCTCATCTGGTTAGCTCATCCACCTAACCATGGCGGATGAGCTGTGGTTGAATAAGAAGGGACTATATGGAAGGATCCTGCTGTGGTCATATGTTGTGGCAAGAGGTAACAACCAGTTGTCTGGACACTCCCACTGACACCTTCTCCGCTATCCTCACAACACCAACAAGTGTCTGGAGTCTGGCTTCTCATCAAGCTGGGGTACCCTGAAATCACAGTTCACTGCAATCATCAAAGGATGCTAGAACAGCTCACAGTTGAGCACCCCGTAAACAGCCAGCATCCTTGACTGCCGTGTGAGTCCATGGACATCCATCTTGGACATCCAGATCAGCTGAGCCTGCAGATGACCGCAGCTGACTTATAACTGCAATGAGATTCCAAGTGAGAACCACCCAGCTGAGCCTAGACAGCCCAACAAACCGTGAGCAAAAATAATTGATTGTTCCTCTAAGTTCTGAGATGGTTTCCTACACAGCAATACCCCTTTTACCAGTATGCATTTTGTTTGTGGCGGAATGGTGGAACTCTGGCTTTTACATCTTTCCCTGTATGTTACCAACAGGGTTTTGAGATGTGTGGCTGAAAGTCCCATGGTGAGCCTATCACCTGTGCTCATTTTGAAATGAGGCTCAACACAGTTACACGAATTGCTTAGGATTATATAATCAGTCATTTAAAGATCTTGACTTGAATCTAGGTTTTAAAATTAAAGAAATGCTGCTAAAACCAGCTCAGAAAACTATATATTATTTTAAAATTGACTCAATATGCATTTTTGCTTTGGAGAAAGTTTTGGCAAACTTTTACTATAAAAGGCCAGAAAGTAAATACATTAGGCTTTGCAGGTCATGTGGTCTCTGCTGCATCTGTTCAATTTGTAGTGCAAAAGCACCTGTAGAAATAAAAAAAAAAAATAAGAAATAAGCAAACAGAAATGACTCTTTTCCTGCTTTGAAGGATCAGACTGTCTTTTGGTTTCAGACCTAATATAACTCTAGAGTAGGTTCAATACGGACTTCCCTGGTAGCTCAGCTGGTAAAGAATCCGCCTGCAATTTGGGAGACCTGGGTTTAATCTCTGGGTTGGGAAGATCCCCTGGAGGAGGGCATGGTAACCCACTCCAGTATTCTTGCCTGGAGAATCCCCATTGTCAGAAGAGCCTGGTGGGCTATAGTCTATGTGGCTGCAGAGAGTCAGACACGACTGAGTGACTAAGCACAGCACAGGCTCAACACACCTAAACTCAATCTAGTCCTAGGTTAGTCTATTAAAAATTCACCAGGGCTTTGCTGGTAGTGGTCTAGTGGTTAAGATTCCCCTGCCAATGCAGGGAACACAGGTGCGATCCCTGGTCCTGGAAGATCCCACATGCCCTGGAGCAAACAAGCCTGTGTGCCACAACTACTGAGCCCGCAAGCCCTAGAGTCCACGTGCTCCCCAACAAGAGGAGCCACCACAATGAGAAGCCTGCGCACTGCAACCAGCGAGCAGCCCCCGCTCACCACAACTACAGAAAGGCCACGTGCAGCAACAAAGACCCAGCGGAGCCAAACAAATAAATAAATCTTAGAAAAAAAAATTCACCAACCATCATGGTTTTTATTGCCTTTTAATGTACATAAATCTTCTCAAAGAATAGCTATTTCCTTCATATAATTTAATTTTTAAAAATTAGAGATTTAAATTTTTAAGGAACAAGAAGTTTTGAGCTCTCTCCAGAGGACTGCCATGCTGTGTGTGGTTAGTCACATCCAACTCTTGCGACTCCATAGACGGTAGCCTGCCAGGCTCCTCTGTCCACGGGATTCTCCAAGCAAGAAGGGGACCGTTAGACATGTATATATTGTACATGCTATTTCTGATGGCCACAGAATTAACGAAATCAAGGTGGCTATGGCATGCATGGTGTCTGAACATGTGAAAGAAAAGGGAAAAACCCAGTTCATCTTTGGAATATTTAAGAACAAGAAGGCAATTAAATATTTTAGCAATATATAGAAAAAAGACCTGCTTTTTTTTTCCCTTTCCTTTTCCCAGATGCTTTGATTCTGAAACAAAAGTTTAAAAACTTATAGAGACTTTTTGATCTCTGACTTCAGAGAGAATTTTAGTGCCTTAAGTTTACTGTTCATATAACTCACATAAAGAGTGTGCCCCTGAAACATTCCCAACTAATAGCTGGCTGACAAAATGAATAATGCTATTAAAAATAAAATCGGTTATGGTAACTTTATATAAAAGTGATGAATCACTCAGCATTGCTAAATCAGGTACTGACCAGAGGCTAAAAGGAATGAAAGGGAGAGATTTCATTAAAAGTGGAAACATTACTGAAAGTAAAATAAAAATATTTTGGAATAAAATATACAAGGGTCTGGTAAGCACATTAGACGCTAAGGCAAAAATCCAATTTTTTTACTAAGAGAGTGTAAAACGGAAGCATGATCTAATGAAGTCTTAAAGAAGGAGAAATTCTAACAAGCATTCCTACATAGAAATCATACTGTTTCTTTTTACAATTTGCCTTTTTGTTTCTGACAGACTCCAGGTGTACTTGAATGAAAACAAAGTTCTTTAACTGACTTAAAAATTATGTACCTTCATTGTGGAAAAAAATCACGGTAATAAGGTAAAAAAAAAAAAACTTTATTTGGAGCCTCTGTTAGCCCATGATTAAGTGGACAAATACTATTTTTAAGAACCACAAATCAAATCTCCTCAAAAGATAGAATAAGATAGATTCAAAAGTTATGCATGATATCAACAAAGGAAATAGGATGGCGGAAAGTAGCTTGAAGAGTAAATAATGTATTTACCTCCCAATTCTAACGTAAGAACACATTTGTTTAAATATTTGAAAGATGGTAACATTTTTGCTTCTGTAAAAACTTTCATAGCAAAGAAGCTCAAAGTATTTTACCAATGCAGCTATTACCTATATTGGTTCTCTTACTTTCAAGTTGCTACAATTTCTACCACTGACCAATGACAAAACTAACCATAAGATGTTTTCTTACAGCAAAAAGAGCTATTTCTGCTGGGCAAAGGGGAGGAAGGAGGTGGCACACTCCAAGAGCAATACACCAGACTCTAATGTACAGTGTTGGGTTCAGTATCTGAGCCACACTGATAGTAAACAAACATAGCTAAAATCACGGTTGACAATTCTTTTAAACTGTCCAGAACATATGGTGTCACACATCTACAACATATAACAACATTTGGCATCCTTTGGCATCCTGATGACTCTGAACTCTCTAGATCCTCCAATTACTTCTGCTTAAATCCATACACAATTTTCTGGGCATTCAAACCACTGTGCCTCTTAAAATAATCCTCAAATCCCTAACATGAGTAAGAGGTAAAGGGAAAATTCTAAAATGTTCCTACTTGCCCCCTGGATTTACTCGTTTTATTATTAAACCTCAATAATAAAGCTTCAATACATGTGAACAGATTGAGATTTCTTGCTGTTAAAGCAAAGCAGAGAAGCATATTTTAGTGACTGGGAGAGGGACAGATACTAATGTCAGAGGCAAATATGATGCACATAAATTGCTATCATTTTGTAATTTCAACTCAAGAGATAGAGACAATGTGGTTTTCTCAATCCAAAGCTGGAAGTAAAAAGACTGTCTATTAGTACAACTGGTCCTCTTCACTGCAAAACCTTCCTGAACCTGAAGAACTTTATGAAGTTTGAGACCATATAGTAATTTGTTCAGAGTTGATTCCTTATAAACTATGCAAAAGTTATTAATATGTTAATATAAATCCAAATATATGTTAAGCAGCTTATTTAAAAAATACAAGTGTAATAAGAATATTGATGGGTGTTATCTACAATTCCACCAAAGGGTGTTTTTAGGGTGATGGTCTGAGCAAGGAACTACTAGCATGGGCCCCATTATTATCCTTTTCTAGATCCCCCATTGTCTTTGTCTTGGTTCTGGGTCAGCATTATCAACAGTCAAGATTCTGTGATTTTAATTTGCCAAAACAAAACTAGAGCATAGCATTAGCTAAAATAAATAACAAACTCTAGCTTCATAAATTAGATCGCAAAATGTTCAACTGGACTGGAATCCCCACCTAGAATACAAGATGCTCCATTTTCTCCTCCATCCTCAAAGTGCCAAAGGCGTAAGAGAAGCTATTTTATGTCACACTTTCACTACATCTCAGTGAAAACAGAAAAAAACTACCAGTTGGGACACAAAATACAAGTTTGGGTAGTTTAAGACAGAGTCAAGATTAGTAAGTAAATACTAGCTGGCACTGTGAGGTGGACAAGAAAATGAGTGCACATGAGGTATTACTAGTAATAAGAAACTTAACAGGGTACCAGAAAAAATAAGATGGATCTGATTCCATGCTTGTACTACTATATGGTACAACCTACTGGACAAAATTACTTTTTAAAAAAGGACAGTTTAACTCAACTCTTCAGAATAAAAAAACTTGCTTTCTAATCCTTTTATATGCAGCACAAGAAGTAGATTTAATAATCACTAAATTACATTCAGGAAATTATCTTTATTTCAAACATTATCTAAAATGTTTAAAATAACAAATGTCACTGAAAAGCAAGGCTATTTATTCCACTTTGAAGAAAATAGGTTGCATAACTAAAAGAAATTTAAATTGTTCAGATTTTCACATTTTCAAGACCTTCTTTAATATACAAAAGCATGGATATCTGAATCTAGTACAACAGCCACCAAATGATGACATGAATGAACTTCTGGGGAAGGGTCTCTGATGACTATTAGGATTTACTTGACAGACCTGATTTCCACCAATACACTATGACATTCAAGCTTCTCTTTTTCACATACAATGTCTGGAGGTGAATCTACTCACTACCTGTGATCACAGTAAACATGCCCCTCTCAAATCTTGGAGAATGTGCTCTGATTTTTAAAGTTTTTAAACTACTCTATATACACCACTTGACAACATATAGCTATGGAGTGTTCCTTTTTTTTTTTAACTCTAAATACTTAAAGACTTGCCAATTTTTAGGAATGAAGCACAGACAGCTAAATTTCATTCATAATCTGTAAACCTGTGTTACTGTTTAACTGTCACCATCTTTCAGACACACAACGAGATGAAGGGAAAGACCAATTTCCTATGGGCTCAGATATAACACCCCAATCTGATTTATTATGAAGATACATGTAACTGGTTATCCCATAAGCCCTCATTAGTTCTTATTCAGGGAAAAACTAGTGTAAGGAATATTTGGGGCAATAGTTTTCTCTTTCACAAGGTCACAGAATTGGGGGCAAAATTTTTCTTTATCACAAGATCACAGGGTTTTTAATTGATACTTCAGACCAAAAAAAGTTAGCAAGTGGAATAATCATTGTAGAAAAAATTGGCCTATTATGAGGATTAAAGCAGCTAACAATTATGAAAATGCTTGGTAAACCATAAAGTAGGACAGAACATGGACTGTAAGCTCCACAGGGGCAGAGACGGTCATCTGTTTTGTTCCCTGATTATCCCAATGGCCTGGAACAAAGTCTGGACACATGGGAGACAGTCAGTAAGCATTTGCTGAATGAATGAACTATATGGTATAATTAATAGTGGGTAACAGAAATAATGAAGCAGAAATGCATGCAGTGGCATAAATCCCCTAGTTAAATGGTGCTGTCTTTCACCAATGCACTTAAAAACAACTCTGAGGCTTCCTTACTCGATATTTAGACTGGTGCACTCAACAAATTAAGGTTGAGGGAAAAAACGGGTAATCATTACACTGAAATCATTAAAAATCACATCCAGTGATCCACTAAGTTAATGCACAGATCAGAACTGGTTGTTCACTGATGTTTCAGAGAGAAATACTGTTATCGTTCTAAAAACAGTACCTTCTCTAAATCTCCTTTCCACTCTTTATAGAACATCAATCACTATTTCATCCTCATCTAATTTTCAGGTGATAGCGAACACTGTCAGCACTCATTATAACTTTATAATTCTACACGGTACAAAAGAATTCCCACAACATTTGGCAGGACAAGAATCTGTCATTTGGAAGGACAAAACTGGAGCAGCGCTCACAAAACTGTATTCTCTGTCAAATTATTAAAAAATGTTTTTAAGCATATTTGTGGGCACAAATTTACAGGGTTTTAATTTTCTTCTTAAGATATTTTTCGAGTTTCAAAAATTAAATGCACTCTTTACAAGAATGATTTTTTAAAATAAAAAGTTATTTGTTCAAATAAAAATTAACTTCAGAAAGCATCAAATCTTCAATAAGGACTGAATAAAATATTAGGAGATATACGGGCCTAAAGCTATATTAAAATACTTCAAAGTGAAATTTAAATTCTCACATTCTCAATTATTCCAAAAAGCATTTTTGCATTTTGATGTTTCAATAAGTGTACAGAATGAATATGTTCTTGAAAACAAAAATAATGTAGTTAAACCCTTTACTGAATAATTGCAATATTCTGAATGAAAAGAGTAGGTATACAAAATAATTTTTCAGAGGTATTGAAATATCTGTATTTGATTTGCATTTGGTTTACTTAAATCTAACCTGTAAAATCTACAAAGGTTGAAATTAGCTTTTTGGAGTAGCCAATCATGATCAAGAGCAACTTAAGAATACTTGAAAAGTAACATCTATGAACGTAATGCCAAGCCATCAAAAACCACAGAAATCACTAAATTTTCTTGAAAATGTTATTTTTATGAGACATTATTTACTAGTGCTTGTCTAAACGGACCAGCTATACATGTTTCTAATTTTCCGAATACTTCAAAAAGGAGAGAGTGGCCCAGATTTCCAAGGCACATAAACTTTGCCTTTAACTGCATTTGTTCCTCTCCCAGGGTGCAAAAATGCTGCTTAGAATTTAGGTTTTACACTGTGTGAATGAGACCGGTACTCATGTAATTATATTTGTTCCATTCTGTTAGTAACCATTTCAAAGTGAAAGACCAGGACAGGTTCTAAACATGTTCAATTCTATAAAGTCATTAGCAATAAATTTGATCCGGCAGTTTGCTGGGACAATGAAATCTGCTGAAAAAGCGTCGATTAGTCATTCTGGACAAACCCATCAGGATTAAAAGAATGAATTAAGATCGTCTAAGGACGCAGCCAAAAAAAAAAAAAATTAATCCGACTGGATCTCAACTTTTGAGTCACTAAGACGCTTTTCCCCTTCTCAAGGCCAACTTCGGCAGCCCCTCCGTAAGTTTTAGCTAATATAGAATTACACTGTCCGCATTCTCTTCCCAGTCACAACACTTCGGTTTTATGCGGGAATTAAAACAAGCAAACTAAAACAGCTGGGGTAAATTCTCATTTATTTGGTGAACTTCCTACTCCAGGTGCCAATTCAACTGTTCTAGCTCAGCCCGAAGAAAAAGCCGGCGTCGATTTTCTTGTGCCTTAGCAATCCAAAATTTAAGAGTGGAGAAAGCCAAAACTTGGCGCAACTCTTTTTCCAAAGATCTTTGCGCGTGTTCTCCAACCTCCCCGACCGACGCTAAGGTTTGAGAGGCAAAAGCCCCCAAAGCGGGAGCGCGAGGCTCTTCAAGCCAAGAACTTTCCAGGGAGCGGGTATCTCTCGGCCTCCGAGACAGAAGCGGGCGGGTAGAGACGCTGAATTTTGGAAACCCAGTGGAATAGGTCCAGCGAGCCCAGAGAAGCGGAGCGGGGCTGCGCTTTCGGCTAAGGCCCGAGGTGACTTCAGGATTTCTACAGAAAGGCCTGAAATTCAAGGTAGCCCTACCACTTGTAGAAAGAAGGGGAGAAGAGGAAGCTTGGTGGGATGGGATGGGGAGGAACATCACGATTAGCGGTGGTACCCTCCTCACTCCCGAGGCCGCATCTCCATTGATGCTCGAGATGCTCTCGGAAGCTCGAAGCCCGAGAGGATTCCTGAGCACTGGAGCGGGTGGGCCCGCGGCCCGGGAGGCGCAGGGCGCGGCTGGGGAGGGGAGAACGGGCTCACCTGGGGCTGGTGGCTGGAAGGCACAGTCCGGGTCCCCCGGAGCCCGGCCCGGCAGCCGGGCGCCGTCCGCCGAGGGGCTGAGCACTTGAAACGCCCACCGTGTGCCGTAGGGCGCCCCGCCGGGGCTGACTGGTTCTGCCGCGGGGCACAACTTGAGGGGAACGGGGCTGGCCGGCAGGGACCGGACCTGCGCGCCCGCGCCGAGAGCCGCTGCCGAGCCGTGGTGCTGGGGCGGTGGGAGTCCGAGCGGCGGGGCGCCCCCAGCCCGCAGCAAGTTCTCGATCAGGAAACTCTTGCCCAGGTTGCCAAAGCCCGGAGCGGCGGGGAAGTTCAGGAGCGAGGAGGAAGCCACCACGTCCCAGTAGGCGCCGGCGTGGGCCGCCACGGCGCTGGGGAGCATGATGCGCGCCGGGGCTTCTGCGCGCTCGCCTCCCGCCGCCGCCTCCTCCCGCCGCGCTGGAACGCGCTCAGCCGGCAGGGAAGCGAGGACACCGAGGACCCTGGCGGGCTGAGAACGATATTATTTATTTGCGCGGAGCGTTGTTTTTTTTTTTAAGGCGGGGAGGAGTGAATGTGGGAGGGGGAGCTGTGCTTTTCCCCGGCCCGCGGCGTAGGCTCTGAGGGCTCCGGGGAGTCCCTCCCGCTGTCTATGCAGATCCGGACTTTTTTTTTTTCTAGTAGGCTGGAAGGTGTGTCCAACCCATCCATTCGTGTCACCCAGTCCACAAAGTGACAGACGCGGCCAACAATAAGGGCAACCCGAGAGTCCGAACTTTGGCGAGGGGAGGGGACGCGTAGCGGGAGGAGGAGGGGTGCGGGGGCGAGGGGATCCCGGCCGTGGTCCGTGAGCCTGCGGAGCCCGGGGGGAGCTTGGAGCCGGGCACAGAGCGCGGACGGCGCTCACATTTGGAGAGCGCTCGGCGGACCACCTGTTGGACGACCCCTGGCTCTCCGGGGTTGACGTCACTTCGGGGCCACCAGGGGAAGTGAATGGGAGTCACTAGTGTCCTGGAGGGGTATAATCATCAGAGAAAGTCACATGTGTTACTGAGACTTGTGCAGATGAAAAGGCACCTTTTAAAGAATGCGTTGTTTGTGTATGAAATGTGGCCCCTGTTTGTTTTTAAGAGGAAAGGAAATGAGGTTTTTTTGGAAGACCCTTACAAAATTTCTGTTTCCAGCAATTCATGTCCAGTCACTTTTTTGGTAAAATTTGATTTAGGAGTCACTTTAGAAGAGGTGATCTAATAAATTTTGATTTAGGAAAAGGGATCTTAGTTGGAGTTGATTAAATGGCAAGTAACAGGTGCTTGGGTCCAAATTCCAGGAAGAAAGCCACCACCAAAGCAAAGGTGGCCAGGGACTCTTCAGAGAGACCAGGGTGAGAACTCTGAATTCCTTAGGATTACAGCTACTTTTTTTTTTTTTTATTTTTCCCTAGAAATGTGGGTATTTTTCAATTTATTAACAGTCTGCTAAATAGAGACTGGACAGATGAAACAAGCTTGTGTGTCTTTAAGTGTTCCAGTTAACCACAAGGCAACTTCATTTTGGAAACTGTCTTACCTTGATAATAATAAGTTCAAACTGTGACTTCTGTCAATTCATACTTCCCACTGCCTCTCTCCTATGCAAATTTAGATGCATTTATTTAGAATGTGGTTTTTAAAGGATGTCTTCAAAGTTTGGGGTCACATGTATTGTTTTACTTTTTACCCTAAGAATAATTTTGTTCCTAAAATATTGGCCAGGTTTGTTACATAGATTTCTTCTTGAAAATTCACCTGGTTGATTTGTGTTTCATTTACACTTGGTATGTCCAAAGATTTTTAAAGGCCCACACCCCCACATGTTGCCAAATGACAGAGAAATTACTGGCAAGCCTGGTACGTGTTACTAATATTCATTCACTTACTGATTGAGTCAGCACACCTTTACAGAGCATTTCATATAAATTGAGCCCTAGTGGTGGTCCTGGGAATATATAGAGAAGAGAAAGATCTGGTCCTTGCTTTGTATTAATAATTCACAGCCTAGTGAGGCGGAAAAACAAATAACATCTGAAAAAGGACTTGAAATTTGAAGGGAAAAGTGTGAGAAAACTTCCAGAAGTCTCCCCTACTTTGTCTTAAAAGTGAACAGTGGTTAGAAATAAGGTGTGAATCAGTAACCTTTGAAATTAACAAGGAATAGAGAGATTACATCATCACCACCATTCCCATATCATAGCCACCATTTATCCAGTGTTTAATACATTAAAGCTGGGTTGAAACTCAACATTAAAAAACGACTAAGATCATGGCATCTGGTCGCATGCCTTCATGGCAAACAGAAGGGGGAAAAGTAGAAGCAGTGACAGATTTTCTTGGGCTCCAAAATCACTGCAGACAGTGACTGTAGCCATGAAATTAAGAGACGCTTGCTCCTTGGAAGGAAAGCTATGACAAACCTAGCATGTGTGCTAGTGTGCTCAGTCGTGTCTGACTATTTGCGATCCCTTGGATGGTAGCCCACCAGGCTCCTGTGTCTGTGGGATTCTCCAGGGAAGAATACTGGAGTGGGTTGCCATTTCCTCTTCTAGGGGATCTTCCTGACCTAAGGATTGAACCAGCATCTCCTGCATTGGTAGGTGGATTCTTTTACTAAGCAAAAAAATCAATCTTTATTATGTAATACCTTTAAAATTTAAAGAGTTGATTTCCACGGCAAATCCTCACCTACCTTAGTTAATAATATGCAACTCTGTAAACTTGAACTCTTTGCTTCAGACCAAAAAAATAACTTGATTCTAAGTGACTTGGGCAAGAGACTTTTTCATGGAGAGCAGAGAGAGGCAGAAACCTGTTTGTGGATGATTGAGGGTCCATAGAAAATAGGAAAGTAGAGATTGAAGAAACATGGGGGAAAAGCTAAAGAAAGTCATGGGTTAAAAGAAGAGATGACTATGTCTATATGATGAGAAGAAAAGAGGTGCTACGGACAAGAGGCTGAAGGTTAAAAAGAGATGGGGCTGTTTGATGGAGCCAAGAGAGGCGATGAGCCCAGCACAGGCTGAGTGGGCTCTTTCTCTCCTGGGAAAGAAGTGCTCCAGGCCCCAGGCCCATTGTTATGCAGCCAAGTGGAGGATGAAAGACTGCCTTTCCCAACATTTATCTTTATCTTCAATTAACACCGGACTTTTTTTAGTTAGTACAATGGACATCACAAATTATTTTTCAGGAGATCAATAAGTAGTGTTTAAGATGTGGAGGGAATCCTTTACACCTTTACATGAAAGCCTGTAACCTCCAGAATGGAGTGTAAGGCTTAATTCTGAACCACTCTTGTCTTCAGCTACTAATTTAGAGAACGTATTGCCCAAACCCAGCTGAGATTAGCAGCATCCCAGGACTAGAACACTGTCACATTTCCTCAAGCAAATCTCTCTTAGAGAATGTGAAATTGAAAGGATCAAGAGCTGGCATCACTGAGCTTCCAAAACATATTATGTGACTGTCTCTGTACCTGCCTGCACATAAATGTTTAAGTGTGTTGTAGAATTCAGCCTGACTCTTGCTTTCACATGTGGTGGTAGTGAGGTTATAGGAATGGCTCTGTATTCCTTAATTTGCTTAAGTAGCTATTGTGCTTAGTCGCTTAGTTGTGTCCGACTCTTTGTGACCCCACGGACTGTAGCCCGCCAGGTTCCTTCCATAGGGATATTCCAGGCAAGAATACTGGAGTAGGTTGCCATGCCCACCTCCAGGGGATCTTCCCAACCCAGGGATCTAACCCAGGTCTCTGGCATCACAGGTGGATTCTGTACCATCTGAGCCACCAGGGAAGCCCAAGTAGCTATTAAAAGCTACTGATATTTATGAAAAAAAAAAAAAAACACAAAAACCTAATAATTGACAATACACTGAGTCTCAGCCATTTTGCTACAGAGCTGTCATTCCTTAAAGAACCACCTTGGCCTATGCTGAAATCTGGTCCAAAAAAAAAAAGAACTTGAATGCCTTCAAGTTCAGATGGGTAAAACCTATGCGATAGCCTTGTGTAAAATAGTGAGTGTGAGTTATCTATTAAAGAAGGTTGCAACGAGGGGAGAGAGTTCATAGGGAAAAGTAAGACGTATGTTGTCATTAGACTAGAGATGTAGGCTGGGGCCAGATTGTGTCTTGTATGCAGCACTCGGGATTTTGGACTTTGTCGTTAATGAGGTGTGCATAAGGGAAAAAAAAATTATAACTATGTGTGATGATAGATATTAACAAAAGTTATCATGGTGATAATTTTTCAGTATATCCCTAT
Source organism: Bos indicus x Bos taurus (assembly GCF_003369695.1). NCBI lineage: Eukaryota > Metazoa > Chordata > Mammalia > Artiodactyla > Bovidae > Bos > Bos indicus x Bos taurus. The sequence continues at coordinate 84,967,867 of NC_040080.1, forward strand.
ATCAAATCATTATGTCTGTACACCTAAAACAGAACACTGTATGTCAGTTTTTAAAAAGCAATGAGATGTGATCTCCTATTTGCATTCAAAAAGACCACTTCTGCGATACGGAGGCTATGCTAAGAGTTGGAGAAGACTGTGATTGGAGATGATTAAAGTAATTCAGTCAGGAGTCTGGGCTGGGTTTGTGGCAATGATGATGGAAAGGAGGAGAATTTGAGAGCTATCTAGAAGGCACCTGTGAATGTAGAGCCTGAGGAAGTCTTGTCTCTTGTAAGGAACCAGTGTGCTTAATTTTATCAGACCGTGAGAACTATATAGCCATTGTGTTTCCTAATGTGTTTTCAATGCCAAGAAGTTGAGCTAATTTTAGAGTTCAATGGCAGTAACTCTCTTAGCTTGCATTTCCCTCATCTCCATCCTTTCCTTAGCTCACTTTACATCTTTTATGTTAAATTTAATTCCTCTGTGGTATGTATATCCATCTAGTCTGTCTCCTCAAAGCCTTTAAGTAGTAAACAAATACAACAAACGGGTAAATCTCTTCTCTTAAACACATGTTTACAACAGCTCTGTTAAGACCTGGACCTCTGCAATGGCATCTGAAGAAGCTCTTCCCATCCCTCCATAATCAGCACAATTCTTCCCTTTGAGCAGGAGTGTCTCTGTGCTTGGTGGAAAGAGAAGCTGTTTCATAGCTGTTTCACAGATATGGTGGAAGTCTAGGATGAACTGCTGACCTCTCATTGGTAGACGCTGAGCACCCACTCCAACAATCAAACATCTTTAAAACGATGTGGAACTTCCCTGGTGGTCCAGTGGTTAAGGCTCCATGCTTCCAATGCAGAGACACAGATTGGATCTCTAGTAGGGAAATTAAAATCCCATATGTCACATGGTGCAACCAAAAAAAAAAAGTCACAGTGAGGAGCTAGATTCTGTTCTCAAAAGGGAAGCTTCAGGAACCCATCGTAGCCCTTTTAGTAACCTGGAAACCTCGCTGGTACAGGGTTACTCAAGGAAAAACAGGTTTTCCCCAGTAACTGCTAACTGTAGCTCAATACCCACTCCTGACTCAGAGTCTTGGACAGATTACATCCTAATCCTTGAGGCAGAGGAAAAAAATATTTTCAAGAAAACTACAGGAATATGTTAAGAGGTAGGCATATTCAACCACTTCAATAATCACTACTCAATTGAATTCTAAATATTCTCCTTCTCCTTCCACCCCATCTCATTCCTATACACTTCTCTGATCTTTGAAATAAATTCTAAAAGTCTGACACACATTTATAAATATGTTTTCAGTGTTGATCTGGCAGGACTTGTGCTCTGATTGTCCTGCTTTTCCTGCACATGTCTTTCCTGGCTGGCTCTGTTGGCGTTGGTATATTATTTTGCCATGCCTTGGGCATTGTTCATCTCCGTGCCCTGCATTCTACCTCCAAGCTCTATTTTACTGACTTTCTTCTGTAACTGGGAGACTTCCCAGTTTCTTTCCAGGCCATTCAGTTTCTCTGGCATTCCTCGCTCATTGATCATTTCTAACCACATCTCCGCTTGTACTGTTTGGCCTGAAGTGAAATGTGAGAACCACTGAAAGATTTTGAGGAAATTACCCTGAGTGCTGCTGAGCAGCGGCTTTTCAACCGTCTCTCATTAGCTCAGTGTCCTCACAGACACAGGTGCCTCTCATTCATATTGAAATCCTGCAAAGCTTTCTGGTTGGCCCTGAATTACAGCTTTGGACAAAAGGATGGATGCACCCTGCATGGTGAATTTTGTCATATTATCCAATGTTTACACCACAGTAGACCCTTCCAGTAGTCCCTTCCAATGAGTATTAAGTTGTTTGCATCTGCTACCAAAATTATGAAGTACACACAGAGCATTTAATCCCTTGGTGAAGCTCCACCTAAGGCTATGAATCAAACTCTCTGGACCAAATTTAGATATGTTAATTACCTTGCTTCAGAGTGTCATTTCTCTGGTGAGAATTTGTTTCATGTGAAATATAACAAGTGTTTTAGGGCAGTAAACAAAAATTAATCCCTAGAGTTTGTTTCTAGCCCTCCACCCATCCTCTATTGAGTTCCATAGCTTTGATTTATTTGGAAACTAGAGTAATATTACAAAGCTTCTAGAGTAAGCATTGCTTGAAAGTCAACCATATAAATCACACGGTACAATTCTCCAGTGACATTCCTTATGTCACCTCAGTACTCTCCCTGTTTTTCCAGTTGCTACACTCTCTCCATCATTCCATCTACTAATTACCCCCAGCCCCAATCCAACACCTTTGCTCTAGCTACACGTTCTTTCTTTAGCTACGCACTTTGACCAGCGATAAACGTGTGAAATGGCACACCACTTAACTGAATGACATACCAGGGTCTTTCCTTTCTTCTTACATTGCAATGTTTCATTATAGATTGCATTGTTTGATTAAACATGTTCTGCCAAAGTCTCGCCTTTTTAATAGAGTGTAACTACTCATTAGTCTTCTGGTTAGGTTAATGTTAGATTTGCAAATAATGAGTTTTGATTTCTTTAAAATATTCTATAGCTCTGACTTCTTACTAATCCAAAATGGCTTCTCCTAGGCAACACTCTGTCAATGTACGATCTTACCGTATTTGTTACAAATGTATATAATGTTCAAAGATAGGGGTAGGTTAGGTTTTGCTGTGGTAACACATGACTGTAAAATTGTAATGGCTTAGAGCACTGAAAGCTTATGTCCATTTCTGGTGGGCCGTAGCTGTCCTCCACGTAGAATTTATTCAAGAATTCAAACCGATGGAGCAACCTCCATCTGAAGTATTTCTGGCCTTTTGATTGAAAGAAAAGAAAGTATAGCAAAGCATATACTGACCCTTAAAGCTTCTGCCCAAAGTGGGTGCATGTCACCCCTGCTCAACTTTTCACTGGCCAAAGCAAGTCATGTGGCCATGCTTGCCTTCAATAGTGTGAGCAAATGAAATCCTCCTGTAAGGAGGGACAGTGTGCACATGTGAATAGTTTGAAAGTACACTGCAGTATCCTAATCACATAATGTTCTGCATTAATTAGAAATCAAAACATACATATACTACTACTGGGTAATAAAATCAAAAGAAAATATGATAAACTCAGTTGACCATAGAAGGAATTATCTTTGGTTTGTGTGAGTAGTAACAAAACCTCATAATAATGCAATTATTAGATACCCATGCAGCTTTTTTCATTTATTTCTGTTAATTATCTGGATTTTTCTTGCTTTGCCTAATATAATTGTTAAACTGAGATAGCACTGAATAATTTTTAGTCATGTTTTTGTATGGCACAGATCACTGACATCAGATTTTTAGATATTTTGCACAATAGCACAAATATTTCTGTATAAATTACTGTCTTTACTTCTTCAGTCATTACGATAACATAACTATTCTCCCAAAATATGTTGTTTAGTGAACTACTCTAGTTAAAAATAGAGGAACAATCTTCTCCCCTTATCACTGTTTTTTTTTAATTGAAGGACAATTGCTTTACAATATTGGTTTCATTTCTGCCATACATCACATGAATCAGCCATAGATGTACCTATATACCCTCCCTCTTTCACCTCCTTCCCACCTCCCACCTCCAACCCTTTCTCACCCCTCTTAGTTGTTACAGGACCCTGGTTTGAATTTCCTGAGTCAAACAGGAAATTTCCATTGGCCATCTATTTTACATATGGTAGTGTATATGCTTCCACATTACTCTCTCCATTCATCTCACCCTCACCTTCCTCTCCACTGCCCGTGTCTGTGGTCAGTTCTCTTTGTGTCTCCAAGGCTGCCCTGCAAATAGGTTCATCTGTACCATCTTTCTAGATTCCATATATATGCACTAATACATGATATTTGGTTTTCTCTTTCTGACTTACTTCACTGTGTATAATAGGCTCCAGGTTCATCCACCTCATTAGAACTGACACAAGTGTGTTCCTTTTTATGGCTTAGTAGTGTTTCATTGTATAAAGGTACCACAGCTTCTCTATCCATTCATCAGTCGATGGACATCTAGGTTGCTTCCATGTCCTGAAAGTGAAAGTGAAAGTCACTCAGTTGTGTCCAACTCTTCGTGACCCCATGGACTGTCCATGGAATTCTCCAGGCCAGAATACTGGAGTGGGTAGCCTTTCCCTGCTCCAGGGGATCTTCCCAACCCAAGGATCAAACCCAGGTCTCCCGTATTGCAGGCAGATTCTTTACCAGCTGAGCCACAAGGGAAGCCAAAGAATACTGGAGTGGGTAGCCTATCCATTCTCCAGGGGATCTTCCTGACCCAGGAATTGAACTGGAGTGTCCTGCATTGCAGGCGGATTCTTTACCAACTGAGCTATGAGGAAAGCCCTTCTGGAGTGGGTAGCCTTCCCTTCTCCAGGAGATCTTCCCAACCCAGGGATCAAACCCAAGTCTTCCGCATTGCAGGTGGATTCTTTACCAGCTGAGCCACAAGGGAAGCCCAAGAATACTGCAGTGGGTAGCCTATCCCTTCTCCAGGGGATCCTCCTGATCCAGGAATCGAACTCCATGTCCTCGCTATTATAAATAATGTTTCAAAGAACATTGTTGTACATGTGTCTTTTTCAATTTTAATTTCCTCATAGCATTACCCATTTTTTAAGAGTTGAAGCTATTTGCTTCCTTCTGTTAAATGTAGTTATAGTTAACCAAAAGATAAGTACAACTTTTTAAAGGTGAATTAATGCCCTTTTGAACTATAGCCACATAGCAAGTATCTCCCACTTTATTTATTCAAAAATATTTATCAACTGCCCTGGTACTTACAGTGGACAACGCCCTAGAGCTATGATAGTGAATAAGACAGAGATGGTCTCTCCTCAGGGAGTTTAAATTCTAGTTAAAGAGATAGAGAATACATTATTAATTAAGTAAAATAAGTATATACTGTTGATAAATGATGGAGGAAGAAATGGCAACACACTCCAGGACTCTTGCCTGGAAAATCCCATGGACGGAGGAGCCTGGTAGGCTACAGACCATGGGGTTGCAAAGAGTCAGATGCAACCAAGCTACTTCACTCACTTCATACTTTATTACTGGAGAAGGAAATGGCAACCCACTCCAGTGTTCTTGGCTGGAGAATCCCATGGACAGAGGAGCCTGGCAGGCCATGGTCCATGGGGTCGCAGAGAGTTGGACATGACTGAAGTGACTAAGCACACATGCACGTTGATAAATTATAAGAAAAAAATGAAATGGATGCTGTGTTTAGGGAACTAACTGATACGGACTGAGTATATTCCAAAATATATTTTGGAAATAAAATATATAGATCTTATTGCTGGATTGTATGTACAAAATGCACAACAGAGAGAAATCAAGGGTTATTCAGTGTCTATCTAGATCAGATTAGTAGATGATAGTGTCATCATCTGAGATGGGGAAGAACAGAAGAAATCAACTTTTGGAGGTAGCTGGCAGCAGAGGGCTCCTATGTTCGACATGTTAAGTTTGAGAAGCTTATTAGATACAGAAGCACAAGCATCAAATAGGAAGAGAGTAACATATATAACATCTAATATGTTTAATATAGAATGTTATCATATGTTAGAATGTGCATAATATTTCTATATGTGTGTGTGTATAGAAAGAGAGATGGAGACAGAGTACAACATTTAGAGATAGTCCAGAAGAGGTGGAGCCACAAAGAAGATAGAAAAAGAGTGGACAATGTCTTCGGTTAAGGGTCAGATAGTAAATAGTTTATCTTCAAGTCATTGAACAACTACTTAACTCTGCAGTTGTAATACAAAAGCGAACCAAAGACAGTATAAACAATGTAGCTATGTTCCATAAAATTCTATTTATGGGCATATTTGAATTTCATGTAACTTTTTCAATTCATGAAATGTTATTATCCTTTTTATTCAAATTCAACCATATAAGAATATGAAAACCATCCTTAGCTCACATGGGTGTATATGTTAAGTCACTTCAGTCATGTCCAACTCTTTGCCACCATATGGATCGTAGCCTGCCAGGCTCCTCTGTCTGTGGGGATTCTCCAGGAAGAACACTGGAGTGGGTTGTCATGCCCTCCTCCAGGGTATCTTCCTGACCCAGGGATCAAGCCCACACCTCTTAGGTCTCCTGCATTGGCAGGCAGGTTCTTTACCACCAGCACCGCCTGGGAAGCCCCTTAGCTCACAGATAGGACAAAAGCCAGTGGTGGGCTAGATCTGGCCCATTGCTGTAGTTTGCTGAACACTGAGGGCAACTCCCCTCTATTAGTTACCTGTGGCTGTGCAACATGTTACCTTAGCATTTAGCAGCTTAAAAGGACATATATTTATTTTCTCGTGATGCCTGTGTTTCAGGAATCTAGGCTCAGCTTAACTGAGTCCTTGGCCCAGGGTCTTTCACAGGCTGCCACTGAGGTGCTGGCTGAGGCTGTCGCTGCCAGACTCACTGGGAGGGTCCGCCTCCAGGCTCACCCAGTCGTAGTTGGCAGGATTCTGTTCTTCACTGCCTGCTGTCCAGAGACCTCTTTTAGTTTTGTTTTTTTTTTTTTTTTTAACCATATGGGCCTTTCCATAGGGAAGTTCACAACATGGCAGCAAGCTTCCATCAATATGAAAAAGAGCAAACCAGGGAGAGTGAGCAAGTTGGAAGCCAGAGCCTTTTGTAATCTAGTCTCAGAAGTATCACTTTTGCTCTGTTCTATTCGTTTCCCAGGTGGCACCAGTGGTAAAGAACCTGCCTGTTAATGCAGGAGACATAAGAGATGCAGGTTCCATCCCTGGGTTCAAAGATCCCCCTGAGAAGGACATGGCAACCCATTCCAGTATTCTGGCCTGGAACATCCCATGGACAGAGGAACCTCGTGGGCTGTAGTCCATAGCATTGCAAATAGTCGAACATGACTGAAGTGACTTAGCACACACACATTCATTTAGAAGCAAGTTGCTAGGTCTAGCTCATGCTCAGGGTCAGAGGATCACACAAAGGCATGACTACCAGAAGTGGGGATCATTGGGAGTTATTTTAGAAGCTGTCCCCTGCTAGGAGAATGTGGTATTACACACAGAGGCTGAGAAAGGGGAGTGATTTCAGAATGCAGACGTGGTCAACTGTAGTCAATGTGCTTAAAGGGTTAGAAAGATAATGGAAAAGTATTTATTAAGTATAAGGGATTGATACAAAGAATGAATTGCAGGAGAGTTAAGTAATACTTTATGAAGGCCATTTTCAAGAGTTTTTGCTAGAAAGCAGTAATAGAGGCACAGACGTAGAGAAAAAAATGTATGGATGCCATGGGGGACTGGAGGAGTGTGTTGAATTGGGAGGTTGGCATTGACATATATACACTATTGATACTATGTATAAAATAGGTAACTAATGAGAACCTACCTATGGCCAGAGAACTCTACTCAGTGCTCTGTAGTGACCTAAATGGGAAAGAAATCCAAAAAAGAGATATCTGTATATGTATAGCTGATTCACTTTGCTGTACAGTAGAAACTAACACAACATTATAAAGCAATTATATTCCAATTAAAAGTAAGAAAAAAGGAATTTTTGCTAGGAAGAGTCTAAAATGAAGCAGTTGCTAGAGAGATATATGAAGTAAGGAGGGGTTAAGGAAAAAAAAAAAGGCAGTCCATTCTAGAGCATGCTTGTATGCTGATAGGAATAATCCAGTAGAAAAAGAAATTCTTGAGGCAAGAGAGAAGAAAAACCAAAGAACTGTCCTTAAGAACAGAGATGTTGAAATCCAGGTTACTCATGCAAGTATGGTTCTCTGGTGGGAAGAAGGAGGCAACTTCTGTTGTAAATACATAGAAAAACCTGGGAAAAGATATCATTGCAGATATCATTGCAGACAGCTTGTTAATTTGATGGTAGAAAGATAAGGAGGTTCCTGGATGGCTTTCACATATTCAGAAAAGTGAGATGTTGCAAACTGATTTGGAGGTATAGACATGAAATAGAACACTATTTTTTGAAAAGTACAAAACTGAACTTACAGGTAGTCTTAAGATTGCCTGGCATGATTGAGCTTTGTGTTCATGTTTCTAATGTCAATCAGTCAGCCTGATGATATGATTTTCTATAGTACCTTTCCAGCTGCTCAAGTTAGAGTAGGAGAAGATGGATAGTTTGAGGTTTTGCTGACATGTACTATGAGGAGGAAGAGAAGAGGCCATCCTTGTATTTTGTAAGGGAACCAGAGAATCAAAAGTGAGTCCATAGACGGTCAGGCCAGTCTGACAGTAGGAGAGTGGTAAAAAACAGAGATGGGATGCTGATTTATAGAAACATGAGATTCAAAGGAAAAGTTGACCATTTAAAATTCTTCATGTAAATAAAGTCTCCTAAGTAAGAGGATGTTTGACAGGTGAAATCTGTGTTCAACTTTGGATTAGTTTGATTTGGTAATTTTGAATCAGTCAGAAAGAAAGGAGGTTTTCTCCTTTAAGAAATATGATCCTAAAACAAAGGAGTGTTTCACACAATCATGAAATCAAAATGGAAATTTGTGATCTTTAAAAGGAAAGGGAGGTTTGACAAGGAAGGAGAGGGGAGGGTTCACGTTGAGAACCAACTGTAGCAATCAGTGTTTCTCTTCTAGCTTCCTAACCCTGTAATTTCAAAACCTGGATATGCTAAGCCTGTGTAGAGCTTGCTGAAAATCAGATGTCAGGCACCACTCAACACTTTCTGATTCAGAATTAGCATCAGCATCGTTAACAATCACCCCAGATGTTGCTGAGGGACAGTGGGGCTGAGTGTAGTCCTTAGTTGGCTGGAAACTTGTGCTTCCTGCTTCTTGCTTCTTGGAAACAAGTCATCATAGAAGTGTGCCTTCCAAAGACCTTCATGCAAGACAAGCTCAAGCCATGTGAAGAGGATCTAGAAAATGCAGTGCCGTTTAGAGAGAGGAGAGCTGGCAGAAGGCAGTATCAGAGAGATACAGATAGACACTAAGACACATACAGACAAGTAGACGTGTGAATGAAACATCTTGGATGTCCAGTTAATATGTCCCTTTCTTTGGAGTCTTCTCTATCTATATTTAAACATGCTCAGGTTTCTTCCATCTGACAAAACAAAGCTCATCATTAACTTTAGAGATTCTTCTCTAGCATTTCTCTCTCTTTTTGACTTCAAGTTTACCTTCTAGAAAGGCTTGTCTACTTTCTAACTCTCTCCCCACCCCCATTCACTTCTCAAACTACTGTAACCTGATTTCCTCTCTTATCCTACAGACCTGATCATGCCTGAGTCATCAGTGATTTTTTTTTTCTACACCCAATGGTCAAAGTGGATCCTTCTTGAAATCCTCTTGATTTCTTTTAAGCTGATGATGCTTATAACCATTTCCTTCTCCTAGAAACAGTTCCTTCTTTAACATTTTGGTTCCAGTCTCTTCTAATTTTCCACTTACATTTTGAACATCTCATTCTATTCATCAGTGTCCCTTCCTCTGATAGGATTCAGTTCAGTTCAGTTCATTTCAGTCACTCAGTCATGTCTGACCCTTTGCAACCCCATGGAATGTAGCATGTCAGGCCTCCCTGTCCATTGCCAACTCCCGGAGTCTACTCAAACTCATGTCCGTTGAATCGGTGATGCCATCCAACCATCCCATCCTCTGTCATCCCCTTCTCCTCCTGCCTTCAATCTTTCCCAGCAATAGGGTCTTTTCGAATGAGTCAGCTCTTTGCATCAGGTGGCCAAAGTATTGGAGTTTCAGCTTCAGCATCAGTCCTTCCAATGAATATTCATTGGAATATTCAGGACTGATTTCCTTTAGGATGGACTGGTTGGATCTCCTTGCAGTCCAAGGGACTCTCAAGAGTCTTCTCCAACACCACAGTTCAAAAGCATCAATTCTTCGGCACTCAGCTTTCTTTATAGTCCAACTCTCAGTCCAACTCTGATAGGATTAGGGTCTCTTAAATTTTAGTGTTCCATAGGAATGTCTTTTCTAATACTTTACACTCTCATTGATTGCTCTAAATATGCATCTCTGTGCAACCTCTAGCTCCATGATGAGATTCCTCAAATGTCTCTAGCCAAGATTCCTATCTGAACTATAATTTTAACCTGGGGTTTTCAGGCTCATTGCAGAACTCAGAATAACTTAGGTGGGAAAAAATTGTATCTTTCTTCTCATTATTCTTTAACTGAAATTTAGCATTTCCTTCAATTATGAATGTAAGCAACAAACCACAATGAAACAATCAGTATCTGTGCCAATAGAAGTCACAAATACTTTTATATCAAAATGCATTTGCTGTAGATATCTTGAAATATGACTTACACTTACTGCTACCTCAAAATTTTGATAGTTATTAGACTCACTACTAGGCCCTGTCATTATTTAATATATAATAGGAAAATTATATATTTCCTATATCACGGGTTTCCTTTTCTATATTTTGATAACTGTTTTTCAACATACTTATTTTCCTTTTTTACCCTATAGACTTTACTTTATGAAACATTTTTCTGAGAATAGTTCCATAGGCTTTACCTATGATAAACTGCTAAAGAGATCCATGAGACCAAAACTACAATTAATTCCCAAGATAAACTCAACTCTGCTGTATACATAGCTAGATTTAGTTTACAGATATTTTGTTTAGAATTTTTGCACCTATATTCATGAGTCAGATTGGCCAATGATTTTGCATTCCTATGTTGCCCTTTTTAGATTCTCTCTTCTTTTTTCTATTTTCTGGAATTATATGAATTGAAATTATTTTTTAAGAAAGCCTGGTGAAGACTTTTCCGTAAACTTAATAGATCAGGTGTTTTTGTGTGTGTTTGGTGGAGGGAGATTTTAACTACTGGATTACACTGGTTTTCTATATTTTTCTTGAGTCACCTTTAGTAAGTTGTATTTCCTAGAAATGTATTAACTGCAATTTTATAGGCAAAAAATATAATATACTTTTTTATGTTTATATTCTGTGAAATTTCTAAGTATATTTCTTTTTATTCATAATATGATTTAAATAAATCTTTTTATTTTCTTTTTATTTTCTCTTGATTAGTCTTACTAAGTTAGTAACTTTTATTAATTTTCACAAAATATTAAATTGGCATTTTGACCCTATTTTATTGTTGTTATTGTGTTTAATCACTCCAGTTCAGTTCAGTCGCTCAGTCGTGTCTGACTCTTTGCGACCCCATGAATCACAGCACGCCAGGCCTCCCTGTCCATCACCAACTCCTGGAGTTCACCCAAACTCATGTGCATCGAGTCGGTGATGCCATCCAGCTATCTCATCCTCTGTTGTCCCCTTCTCCTCCTGCCCCCAATCCCTCCCAGCATCAGAGTCTTTTCCAATGAGTCAACTCTTCACATGAGGTGGCCAAAGTATTGGAGTTTCAGCTTCAACATCAGTCCTTCCAATGAACACCCAGGACTGATCTCCTTTAGAATGAACTGGTTGGATCACCTTGCAGTCTTCTCCAACACCACAGTTCAAAAGCATCAATTCTTTGGCACTCAGCTTTCTTCACAGTCTAACTCTCACATCCATACATGACCACTGGAAAAACCATAGACAGACCTTTTTTGGCTTCAGTCATGTCCAATTCTTTGTGACCCTGACTCCATGAACTGCAGCCTGCCAGGGATTTCCCAGGCAAGAATACTGGAATGGGTTGCCCTTTCCTCCATGGGGTCTTTCCAACCCAGGGACCAAACCTAAGTCTCCTGCATTGCAGGCAGATTCTTTACCTCTGAGCCACCAGGGAGAATCCTATTAATTTAGGCTTAATGTCAGGGCAGGTAGAGAGCCAGATGACAGAGTTAGGAGGACACTGACCTCCTTTCCCTCCATGAATTCATCAAAAATACAGCAACATGCATAGCAGCTCTTGTTGGAACAACCTAGAGACTGGCAGAAAGGGTCTTCTCTAACCAAAGCCCTACAGAAAGATTCCCATGGAATCTGGGAGGAAGGGAAGAGAAGCAATCTGCTTGGAATCTGCACACCTGTTGGGGGACCCAGGGAAGGAGAGGGATACCACAGGTTAAGGGATCTTCTCCAGGGAGCAAGGGGTTCAGGCCACATATAAGACACCCCAGCATTGGGGTCCAACACCTGGAAGGCAAATCTCCTTAGCTGGACTGAAAACTAGTGAGGCTTACCAGAAGCTACTAAGAAATGGAGACTCTGCTCTTGAAGAGCATACGCATGCTTCCTTACTCCCAGCAACAATGCAGAAGCAGCACATTGAAAACTGCTGGTGCTCTGGCTGGTTTGTTAGGACAGCCCCAGCATGCCTCTAAGCCTGTACCAAGCACATGATCCTGCCCATCTTGCTCCCAGTGCTGCTCTCCATTAGGGCAAAGGCTGCCATTGCCAATGGCAGTGTGTAAACTTAGAGGGAACAGAGCCAGCTTGGACATGACCCTATCTCCTATCAGAGAGAAGGTAGCCATTGCCAGCACACACATCCCTACCTGCATTTAGGAGGAGTGCACATAGCTCCAGGACAGAGACTGACTTTGCCAGCAGGAGTGAAACCAGCTCAGTAGTGTGACATCAACCCCTGTGGTCCTGACCCAACCTCTAACCAAAGCACACACAACAGGGAAAAAGTGAAACCAACACAGAAGTGAGTCCCATGCCCTTAGGCCCACTGCCACTTAATCAGCTAAGGTAGAGACTGCAATCACCAACATAAGAGAAATCCAGTTCCTTTAGGGATTTTGCTCCAGCACCTCGAGCCCTGCCCTTATACTTGATAAGATAGGGACTACCACTGGGCATCAGAGAAGCCCTGGATCACACCTGGCTGTAGCTCTAGCCCCTCCATCTTTGTTGCTGCCTCCCACCAAGGTGGTAGCTGACAGCACACCCCGGGGAAGATGTGACCTGTGCTCACTTCATAATTAGCTTTCCTCCAAAGCCAGTGGGCACACACAGACTGCATCAAAAGCTCCCATAGAGGGGCACCTATCTAAGACTAGGATAGGTAGACAGAGAAAGTTAAACAAAATGTCAAGACAGAAGATATTCTTAAATGAAAGAACAAGAAAGAAAACCTGATTAAAAAAAAACAAACCCTAATGAAAGAGGGATAAAAATTTTATCAGATAAAGAGTTCAAAGCAGTAATAAGAATATTAACTGAACTTGGAAAAATAATATACGAACACAGTGAGAATAACTAGACAATATAAAAAAAGAACCAGTCAGAACTGAAGAGTAAAATAGCTGTAATGAGAAATAAACTAAAAGAATTAACATCAGATTAGATGACACAAAAGAATGCATAAATGCTCTAAAAGGTAGAATTATGGAACTCACCCAATCAGAATAGCAAAAGGAAAAACAACTTTTACAAAATGAGAAAAGTTTAAGGGACCCCTTGGACAGCAACAAGCATACCAACTTATGCGTTATAGGAGTCCCAGAAGAGCAAGAGAGAAAATGGTCAAAAATGCGTTCAGTGAAATTATGACTGAAAGCATCCTGATCCTGAAGAAGGAAAGAGATATCCAGGTACAGGAAACAGAGAATCCCAAATAAGATGAACCCAAGAAGACCCACACCAAGACATAATTAAAATACCAGAAGTTAAAAAGAGAATTCTAAAGGCAACAAGAGAAAAACAATCACATAGAAGGGAACTCTAATAAGACTATCAGCTGAGTTTTCTGTAAGAACTTTGCAGAACAAAAGCAAGAGACTTGATACAAAATCCAATAACCTAGGATATTCTATATGGCAAGATTATCATTCATAATTGAAGGAGAGATAAAGAACTTCTCAGATAAGCAAAAACTAAAACAGTTCCTCAGTACTAAACCAAACCATAAAGAAGTGCTATAGAGTCTTCTCCAAGTGGAAAAGAAAAGGTTACAATAACAAAGATTTATAAGTAAGGAAAGATAGATATATAGTAAAGATATACCCCAAAAGTAAAGATAAATATATAGTAAAGGTTGTGAATCAACCATTTTGAAAAGCTAGGACAAAGATATAAAAATTGTAAAATCAACCACAGCTATAATAATAGTAAGGGATAAATATGAAGATGTATAATATGACATCAAAAACACAAAATGCAGGAGAGGGCAGTAGAAAAAAAGGTAGATCTTTTATTTTTTATTTTTGTTATTTTTTTATATAAATTTATTTATTTTAATTGGAGGTTAATTACTTTACAATATTGTATTGGTTTTGCCATACATCAACATGAATCTGCCACAGGTATACACATGTTCCCCATCCTGAACCCCCCTCCCTCCTCCCTCCCCGTACCATCCCTCTGGGTCGTCCCAGTGCACCAGCCCCAGGCATCCAGTATTATGCATCGAACCTGGACTGGCGATTCATTTCATATATATTATACATGTTTCAATGCCATTCTCCCAAATCAACCCACCCTCTCCCTCTAATGAGGCGGATGAAACTGGAGCCTATTATATAGAGTGAAGTAAGCCAGAAAGGTAGATCTTTTAAAATGTATTTGAAGTTAAAATCAGTTTGCTGCTGCTGCTGCTAAGTCGCTTCAGTCATGTCCGACTCTGTGCGACCCCATAGATGGCAGCCCACCAGGCTCCCCCATCCCTGGGATTCTCCAAGCAAGAACACTGGAGTGGGTTGCCATTTCCTTCTCCAATGCATGAAACTGAAAAGTGAAAGTGAAGTCGCTCAGTTGTGTCAGACCCTCAGTGACCCATGGACTACAGCCTTCCAGGCTCCTCCATCCATGGGATTTTCTAGGCAAGAGTACTGGAGTGGGGTGCCATTGCCTTCTAAATCACTTTAGAACAAGTAAATATTGTTATCAGTTCAGTTCAGTCACTCTGAATCCCATAGTAATCACAAGTCAAAAACCTACAATACACACAAAAATAGAAAGAAATGAACACAAGCATACCACTAAAGAAAATCATCAAACTACAAAGGAAAAAGCTAAAAGAAGAAAAAAACAGAGAAAAATTAAAAACAACCAAAAAACAAGTAATAAAATGACACTAAGTATATACCTATCAACAATCACTTTAAATATCAATGGAATAAATATCCCAATCAAAAGACATATAGTCGTTGATTGGATGAAAAAACAAGACCCATCAGTGTGCTCCTTACAAGAGACTCTTTAGAGCTCAAGACAAATTTAGACTGAAAATGAGAGGATAGAAAAAATATTTCATGCAAGTGGAAACAAATTAAAGTTGTAATAGCAATACTCAGGTCAGACAAAATGTACTTTTAAACAAAACCTATAACAAAAGACAAAGGAGAGTGTTATATAATTACAAAGGAATTAGTACAAGAAGAGCATATAACATTCACCTAATATAGGAGCATGTAAATATATACGGCAAATATTAGTAGACATAAAGGGAGAAACTGAAAGTAATACAATGATAGTAGGGACTTTAACATACCACTTACATCAATGGACATATCCTCCAGAGAGAAAATCAGTGAGGAAACGGTGGTCTTAAATGACACATAAGACCAATTGGACTTAATAGATATCTATCACACATTCTATCCAAAAACAGCAGAATACACATTTTTTCACATGCACACAGAACTTTCTCCAGGATAATCAAATGATTGGTCACAAAACAAGTCTCAACCAATTTAAGAGGATAGAAATAATATCGAGCATTTTTACATCTGCATTGATGTGAAACTAGAAATCAATTACAGAAAGAAAAATAGGAAAAAAATAAACATGAGACTAAACAACATGTTACTAAAAAACTAGTGGGTCAACAAAGAAACCAAAAAGAAAATCAGAAACTACCTTGAGAAAATTAAAATTAAAACACAACTTTCCAAAATCTATATCAGTTCAGTTTAGTTCACTCGCTCAGTTGTGTCCGATTCTTTCGATCCCATGAACTGCAGCAAACCAGGCCTCCCTGTCTATCAGCAATTCCCAGAGTTTACCCAAACTCATGTCCATTGAGTCTGTGATGCCATCCAGCCATCTCATCCTCTGTCATCCCCTTCTCCTCCTGCCCCCAATCCCTCCCAGCATCAAGGTCTTTTCAAAAGAGTCAGCTCTTCGCATCAGGTGTCCAAAGTATTGGAGTCTCAGCTTCAACATAAGTCCTTCCAATGAACACCCAGGACTGATCTCCTTTAGAATGGACTGGTTGGAACTCCTTGCAGTCCAAGAGACTCTCAAGAGTCTTCTCCAGCACCACAGTTCAAAAGCATCAATTCTTTGGTGCTCAGCTTTCTTTATAGTCTAACTCTCACATCCATACATGACTACTAGGAAAACAATAGTCTTGACTAGACAGACCTTTGTTGACATGGTAATGTGTCTCCTTTTTAATATGCCTCCTAGGTTGATCATAACTTTCCTTACAAGAAGTAAGCGTCTTTTAACTTCATGGCTGCAGTCACCATCTGCCATGATTTGGGAGCCCCCCAAAATAAAGTCTGTTACTGTTTCCACTGTTTCCCCATCTATTTGCCATGAAGTGATCGGACCAGATGACATGAACATTTCTCAATGTTGAGCTTTAAACCAACTTTTTCACTCTCCTCTTTCACCTTCATCAAGAAGTTCTTTAGTTCTTCACTTTCTGCCATAAAGGTGGTGTCAACTGCATATCTAAGATTATTGATGTTTCTCCCTGAAATCTTGATTCCAGCTTGTGCTTCATCCACCCCAGTGTTTCTCATGATGTACTCTGCATGTAAGTGAAATAATCAGGGTGACAATATACAGCCTTGACGTACTCCTTTTCCTATTTGGAACCAATCTGTTGTTCCATGTCCAGTTCTAACTGTTGCTTCCTGACTTGCATACAGGTTTCTCAAGAGGCAGGTCAGGTGGTCTGGGATTCCCGTTTGTTTCAGGATTTTCCACAGTTTACTGTGATGCACACAGTCAAAGGCTTTGGCATAGTCAATAAAGCAGAAATAGATGTTTTTCTGGAACTCTCTTGCTTTTTCGATGATCCAGTGGATGTTGGCAATTTGATCTCTGGTTTCTCTGCCTTTTCTAAATCCAGCTTGAACATCTAGAAGTTCACAGTTCACGTATTGCTGAAGCCTGACTTGGAGAATTTTGAACATTACTAGCGTGTGAGATGAGTGCAGTTGTGCAGTAGTTTGAGCATTCTTTGGCATTGCCTTTCTTTGGGATTGGAATGAACACTGGCCTTTTCCAGTCCTGTGGCGGCTGCTGAGTTTTCCAAATTTGCTGACATATTGAGTGCAGCACTTTCAGAGCATCATCTTTCAGGATTTGAAATAGCTCAACTGGGATTCCATCACCTCCCCTAGGTTTGTTCATAGTGATGCTTCCTAAGGCCCACTTGACTTCACATTCCAGGATATCTGGCCCTAGGTGAGTGATCACACCATTGTGATTATCTGGGTCGTAAAGATCTTTTTTGTACAGTTCTGTGTATTCTTGCCACCTCTCCTTAATATCTTCTGCTTCTGTTAGGTCCATACCATTTCTGTCCTTTATTGAGCCCATCTTTGCATGAAATGTTCCCTTGGTATCTCTAATTTTCCTAAAGAGATCTCTAGTCTTTCCCATTCTATTGTTTTCCTCTATTTCTTTGCATTGATCACTGAGGAAGGCTTTCTTATCTCTCCTTGCTGTTCTTTGGAACTCTGCATTCAAATGGGTATATCTTTCCTTTTCTCTTTGCATTTCACTTCTCTTCTTTTCACAACTATTTATAAGGCCTCCTCAGACAGCCATTTTGCTTTTTTGAATTTCTTTTTCTTGAGGATGGTCTTGATCCCTGTCTCATGTACAATGTCACAAACCTCTGTCCATAGTTTATCAGGCACTCTGTCTATCCGATCTAGTCACTTATATTTATTTCTCACTTCCACTGTATAATCATAAGGGATTTGATTTAGGTCATACCTGAATGGTTTTAGTGGTTTTCCCCACTTTCTTCAATTTAAGTCTGAATTTGACAATAAGGAGTTCATGATGTGAGCCACAGTTGGCTCCAGGTCTGGCTTTTGCTGACCCTGTAGAGCTTCTCCATTTTTGGCTGCAAAGAATATAATCAATCTGATTTCGGTGTTGGCCATCTGGTGATGTCCATGTGTAGAGCCTTCTCTTGTGTTGTTGGAAGATGGTGTTTGCTATGACCAGTGCATTCTCTTGGCAAAACTCTATTAGCCTTTGCCCTGCTTCATTCTGTACTCCAAGGCCAAATTTGCCTGTTACTCCAGGTGTTCTTGACTTCCTACTTTTGCATTCCAGTCCTCTATAATGAAAAGGATATTTTTGGGGTGTTAGTTCTATATAGGATACAGCAGTTCTAAGAGAAAATTTTATAGCACTACAGTCCTGCCTCAAGACACAAGAAAATTGCAAATGAACAATCTAACCTACAATTTTAAAAAATTAGAAAAAGAAGGAACAAACCCCAAAGTCAGCAGAAGGAAGGAAATGGTAAAGACCAGAAAAAAGTAAATAAAAGAGACAAAAAAAATGATAGAAAAAATCAATGAAACCAGTAATTTAAAAAAAAATAAAATTAGTATTCCTATAGTCAGCCTCATTAAGGGAAAAAAGAGAGGATCCAAATAAACAAAGTAAGAAATGAGATAGAATATCAACCAATAACACAGGAAAAAAAATCAGAATACTGTAACAGTTATACACCAACAAATTGGACAATCTAGAAGTACAGGAACATTTAAGACTCTGGACGAACATATCAAACAACTGAGAGACAAATGTGCATAGTCGCTCAGTTGTGTCCGACTCTGTGCGACCCCATGGACTATAGCTCACCAGGCTCCTCTGTCCACGGAGATTCTCCAGGCAAGAATACTGGAGTGGCTTGCCATGCCCTCCTCCAGGAGATCTTCCCAACCCAGGGATCAAACCCAGGCCTCCCGCATTGCAGGTAGATTCTTTATCAGCTGAGCCACCAGGGAAGGCCAACAGAGACAAATAAATATAAGTAAAAGTATATTTACTAGAAGATTTCTCAAAGCTAGGCCTAGTTAAAGAAATAATGCCTTAATAATTCCTAATTAAGGAAACAATTTCCTATGTCTTTCTTAAATAGCCAGACTGCCTTTTGTTAGTTAAGAAATAGATTGTTTTACCAGACTAAAAGAATTACAGTCATACCTCAGAGATATTGTGGATTCAGTTTCATTGTGGTGACAATACAGTGAATAGGCAATAAAATAAGTTACATAAATTTTTTGGCTTCCCACTGAATATAAAAGTTACATTTACACCACACTGTAGTCTATTAAGTATACAATAGCATTATGTCTAAAAAATTGCAGTTTGCCGAAATGTGACAGAGACACAAAGGGAGCACATGCTGTTTTTAAAATGGCACCAATAGATTTGCCTGATTCAAGCTTGCCACAAACCTTGAATTTATAGTTGCACACTTCATATACTAGTTTGTATAGTGTAAACATAATGTTTATAGGCACTTAGAAACCAAGGAGTTCGTGAAACTCACTTGATTAAAATATTTGCTTATTGCAGTGGTTGGAATTGAATCTGTAATATCTCTAATGTATGTCTATAATCTATCTTTTCTTGCTTGCTTGCTTTTAAGTTTTCACTATAATATATCTAATGATTACTTTTTACCCTTTTTGAAAAATCCTTTTCAGAATGTGTAGTGCTTCCTGAATATGATGATTCATATAGTGGATCGATTCTAAAATATTCTCAGCTATTATCTCATTAAATGTAACTTCTCTTCAAACTGTTCTTTAATCTGTCTTTTCTAAAATCCTATTGGACCAATTCCAGACATTTTTTGCTTGATTTTCCATTTCTCTTATTTACATTTTCATCTTTTCATTTCTTCAGTCTTCTAGGTAATTTCCTTATATCTATATTCTAGACACTATTTCAACAAATTAAATATTTGCTATTTGATTTAGTGAAATTTTTACTTAAATGATTATATTTTCAACTTTAATTTTTAAAATTCTATTTTTAAATCTTCATGGTCTTTTGTAATACTGTAGTGATCTTTTCTTATATTTTCATTCTTTTAAATGTCTTTAAACAATTTAAGAATACTTATTTTATGGGTTCTGTTAATAATTCTGTTATCTGAAGATCCTAAACTTCCATATCTGTTTTTAATGTGTCACATGAAATTTGCTTTTGCTAGATTGCTTCCTTATGTATTGCAGCATTTGATCATGAGGTCATTTTTAATGGAGTTGTATCTTAGAGAAACCCACTATGAACCAGTGAAGTTGCTCAGTAGTGTCTGACTCTTTGCGATCCCATGGACTGTAACCTACCAGGTTCCTCCATCCATCAAATTTTCCAGGCAAAGGTACTGGAGTGGGTTGCCATTTCCTACTCCAGGGGATTTTCCCGACCCAGGTATCGAACCCAAGTCTCCCGCATTGCAGGCAGACGCTTTACCGTCTGAGCCACCAGGGAAGCCCCCACTGTGATCTGACTTTAATGTGTATCACTCTAGAGATACTTTGTGGCTGCTTGTTCCAATTTTTCCAGCCTTGCTAAGATGAGACTTTGGGAAGATGCAAATTAAGCAATTGAAACTGAAACCCAAGCTATATATTTCAAGTGAACAGGTCATATTTTACCCCATAATTTTTAATTGTTTTATAGGAGTAGGGATTTTAAGACACCATATACCAAAAATGGAAATGCTTTGTTTTTCAATAGGAACCAGATTAATATTTTTATAAAGTATTAATCTAGTTATATAACTCACCTGCTTAAAACTCTTCATGGTTTTCAATTCTCTTTTTCAGAATGGTACATGTTCTTCTAAGCCCTGGATGATCTGCCTCCTGGCATCTCAATCAGTTTCCCCTGGGTTACTGCTCTTTCTTTGGTTCCTTTGAAGGTGTTTTGTTTTCCTTCCTATCCCTGAGCCTTTTCACATTCTCTTCCTGCTGCCAGAAAGCCTCATTCTCAGCTTCACCTAGAAAATGCAGGCTTGCCTTTTTAGTCTGAGCTTAAGTGTCATTTCCTTGGGAAACCTTCCCTGAGTTCCCTAATCTTACAGTCAGCTGAGGTTAAACTCATGTTATCCACTTTCAGAGTACCCCAAAGATTGTATTTAAGTGTAATCAGATGATTTGTTTTTCATTTAATGGCTGTCCTCTGCACCTTATTAAGCTCCAGGTGAATGCAGCTTGGTCATCAATTCTGTTCATGTGAATATACAGCTCCATGTGCATGATGCCAGTCTGTCGGTTCTGTTCATTCCTACCCGTAGGTACATTGCTTATGTTGAATAGTAAAAAAAAACAAAGCTTACTATTGTGTTTTATAACATGTTTTGAAACAGATGAACATGTTATTTAATATGAACTTGCTGCAAAAAGCTGTATCAGTAAATCAAACTGCTGTTTCAGATACAAGGAATTGTATGGAAGTTCTTAGAGTGCTGGAGACTGAAGAGCTGAATTCTAGACAGGAAAATATTTTTATAAAGTAATTTATGTTAAATTCCATTGTTTCTGAAGTAACCATTAATAAGTATAATTTATAGACTATTCCTATTGCCTGCAGTAGCCATTGTTATTACTTTTTTACTATTTATATTTCTCAAATCTTGGCATCTATTAAAAAGCTAAGAACAACAGTTTATAAAAGACAAGCTCTGTTATAATGATGATAACATCTAATTAAAAAGTTCCTTTTTCTTTACATTGAATGGCAGGAAATTTAACAAAGAAATATGTCACTTATGATAAAGTACAGAGCATTCAAATTTAATCTTAAAATGTGTTTAGTTAGCTAGCCAAATTTAGCCTCCTTAATACATACACATTTTACAAGAAAGTATCTGAATAAACAAAGTACTCTTTAATTCATCACCTCCCTTTAATAAAAGCTGATTTGGTTCTTAAAGGGAGACTCAGATTTCTGATTTCATATTTTTTCTTTCTCAAAGAGGAAACTTGTATTATTCTCTCCATATATGCCACATTATATATGATAATATACATGTTGAATACAATGTTTAACTACCTGAGTGTCACCTCATCATGACACCTCATTCAACTTTTTAATCCCAGGAGGGCATCAAAATGACTCGTGTTGGGTTTTCAAGCTTGTATGTTTTTTCCTGCTTTCTTTTGAAAACTATTTCCAATGCTCTGTTTTAGCACCAAGTCTTATCCCTGACCTGAATTATTGCAAAAAGCATCCCAGCCACATTCCTTGCTTCTTACCTGTATTTTCTCCAACCACACCTCCATGCCAATGTATCATACAACATTTCTTCACTCAAAATTAACTAGATGAACATTTACTGAGCTGCATTGGTAGCCTGGTATTGTTCTAGGTACTGAGAACTCAGAAGTAAACAAAACAAGTGCTTCCTGTGTCTCAGAACTTTCTCAAGTGAAAACAAACAACAAAAAATAAATAAATATAAATTGTGTTGGCAGGTAAAATTGACCGCTACTAAGAAAATAAAGCAAAGTGAGGGGAGGAGTGCCAAGTTATTTTGGTTGGAACTTTTGTAAAGGCCAATCTAAGAAGGTGATAATATCTTGACAAATTTCTGAATGGACACAAATCTTGAAAATATCTAGGACAAAGGATTAGCAGCTAAGGAACGTGGGCCTGAGATGAGTGCACACTTGGTTTTGAAGAACAGTAAGGAGAACAGTGGAAGAAGGCAATGGCACCCCACTCCAGTACTCTTGCCTGGAAAATCCCATGGATGGAGGAGCCTGGTGGGCTGCAGTCCATGGGGTCACTACAAGTCGGACACGACTGAGCGACTTCACTTTCACTTTCATGCATTGGAGGAGGAAATGGCAACCCACTCCAGAATTCTTGCCTGGAGAATCCCAGGGCCGAGGGAGCCTGGTGGGCTGCTGTCTATGTGGTCACACAGAGTCGGACACGACTGAAGCGACTTAGCAGCAGCAGCAGCAAGGAGAACAGTGGGGCTATCCAGGTAGTTCTGTGGGTAAAATAATCCACCTGCAGTGCAGGAGATGCAGGTTCAATCTCTGGGCCAGGAAGATCACCTGGAGAAGGACATGGCTACCCACTCCAGTGTTCTTGCCTGGAGAATCCCATGGACAGAGGAACCTGGTGGCCTACAGTCTGTAGGGTCACAAAGAATTGGACATGACTGAAGCAGCTAAGCACGCACACAGGCAAGGAGACCAGTATGGATGGGACGTGGTTGGCTGGGGAGAGAGGGGAATTGATCTTGGAGAGAGAACCTGAAGCCAGATCATGTATAGATTAATAAGCATCCAAAGGACTTTTTTATTCTAAGTGATGGGCAACCAATGGAAAGTCAGGAGCAGGGCAATTAGGTGATTTGTTTACATTGTCCAATAGTCACTCAATCCTCTAAGTAGGGAAATTGGAAGGGAATCGTATACATTTAAGTAAGGGTAATGGTGGTGTGGAATAGGGTAGAGGTAGTAGAGGCAATGAGAAGTTGTCATGAAACTGAAGATGAAAGTCACTCAGTCGTGTCTGACTCTTTGCAACCCCAAGGACTATACAGTCCATGGAATTCTCTAGACCAGAATGCTGGAGTGGGCAGCCTTTCCCTTCTCCATAGGATCTTCCAACCCAGGAATCAAACTGGGGTCTCCTGCGTTGCAGGCGGATTCTTTACCCACTGAGCTATGAGGAAACCCCTGAAGTGGTCATATTTGGGGACTGTTTTGAATTTAGTTCCCATATTTGCTTCTGTAAATATGTAAGTCAAGAATTCCTCCTTTTTTCATTTTCCCTGAATGCCATGAGATTCCATGAGGTGCGAGGAGATCAGTTTTGGTAGTTTTAGTTAGGGATGACCTATTAGACATAGAAGTGAAGGTATTTCATAGGAAACTAGATACAGGAGCTTGGAGTTCAGGGGAAAGTTGAGGTTAGAAATACAAATTTGAAAATCATCAATATATAAATAGTATTTACTTATTTTTATTTATTTATTTTGGCCATGCCACGTGGCATGGGGATCTTAGTTCCCCAACCAGGAATCAAACTCTTGCCCCCTGTGGTGGAAGTGGGCGCTCCTAACAACTGGACTGCCAAGGAGTTCCCTATAAGTGGTATTTAAAACCAAGCAATTGGGTGTGATCATCCTGAAAGTACTTTCTAATCATTTTCATGCAGTGGCCCACATAAAAAATTATACTACTTGTACACTTGAAAAACAAGCTCCCCAGCTGGAGCAGTGGTAAAGTATCCACCTGCCAATGCACGAGATGCAAGAGATGCTGGTTTGATCCCTGGGTTGGGAAGATCCCTGGAGGAGGAAATGAAAACCCCATTCCAGTATTCCTGCCTGGAAAATTCCACGAACAGAGGAGCCTGGTGGGCTACAGTCAATGGAGATGCAAAGAACTGGAAACAACCTGGTGATGGAACACACACACACACACACACACACACACACACACACACACACTCACACACGTGAAAAAGCAAATAGACAGTATTGCCTGAAGCTTCAAGTGATGGTCCAGAGACTTCAGGAATCACATCATGGAAATATTTATAGTTTGTGTGTTCGTGATGGTTAGGAAACTGTGAAAAAGAATATCATGAGCAATCCAACAATTACAGGTCAAGACGTAGAAGAATTCAAAAGAATCTGACTAAGAGTTGCAGTTAAGGTTAGAGGCAAGCTAGGACCATGTGTCATCCTAGAAGCCAAGTAAACAAAGCAGTTGAAGAAGGAAGAACCAACCAGTCAGCTTCTGCAGCAAGACTGAGTAAGGCAGGGATTGAGACTTGACTGTTATCCATTTTAGAGATAGACTGAGGCTCAGAGAGGTTGCCCAAGGTCTTGGATGGGACATGAGAGTCTGCACTTCTAGTAGGATCCCAAGAGATGTAGATGTTGCTTGTTCATGAATCATACTTAGTAGCAAGGCTCTTCTCGACCAAACTCTACTGCCGAGTTATCCTTACTTTTTAAATTGGAAACACACTTTTTAAAAGGAATGACTACATTTGACAAAACTGAGTTTATAGGGACCTTGTTTTAGACCTGGTCTAAAGACTAAAGCTTGATTGTAATGGGTCAAAGAATATAGAAGTCTATTTATAGTAGCCAAGACATGAAAGCAACCTAAATGTCCACCAATAGATGAATGTATAAGAAAGATGTGGTATATATATATGTATATATATATAATAGAATATAAATCAGCCATAAAAAAGAATGAAGTAATGCCATTTGCAGCAGCATGGATGGACCCAGAGATTATCATATTTAGTGAAGAAAGAGAAAGACAAATACCATATGATATCACCTATATGTGGAATATTAAAAAATGATACAAATGAACTTATTTGCAAAACAGAAGTACACTCAGGGATAGAAAACAAACTAATGCTTAACAAAGTGGAAAGGGTGAGGGAGAAATTAGGAGTTTGGGATGAACAGATATTCACTGCTGTATGTAAAATAGATAACCAACAAGGGCCTACTGCATAGCACAGTGAACTCTATTCAATATCCTGTAATAACGTATAATAGAAAAGAATCTGAAAAAGAATATATATGACTGAATAACTTTGCTGTATACCTGAAACTAACACAACATTATAAATCAACTATAATTT
Organism: Bos indicus x Bos taurus; assembly: GCF_003369695.1. NCBI lineage: Eukaryota > Metazoa > Chordata > Mammalia > Artiodactyla > Bovidae > Bos > Bos indicus x Bos taurus. Next base: position 84,993,431 of record NC_040080.1, read on the forward strand.
TAAAAAAAGAATATAGGAGATGAAGGAGTGGCAATGCATTTAAGGACATCTCTTGAAGAATTTTATTATAAAGGGGAGCAGTATCTGCATGGGAATGTGTAAGGTTTTTTGTTTTGCTTCATTTTCTAAGGCACTAATAAAAATAAGAAAAGTGTTACGGAAAAAATGATAATTCAGAAAAAAGAAGGGCTAATGACAGAAGCCAAGTCTGAGGGTAGGTGAGAAGATCCTCACCTGCATACCTGGGCTACTGGTCCATGTACAACTGGATTACTTGACTTACAAGGGAGTCTAGACGATTTATCCATTTCAACAGGTGGAAAGGCAAAAGCTGTAAGTGCAGATGTCATTGGTTAATAGATTTAAAATAAGTTCTTAACCAATTACTTTTCCATGTAATGAAATAAATAAAGATACCAACAGTGAATGAGTGGAGCAGGAGTCAATTTTACATTTGAGGACAAAGGAAACTGTTTTTTTATTTTTTTGTAAAGTATTCTCAGAAAATAAGGAAGTGAATTGACAGATGTTGGAGATCCCACTTAAGATTTGTGGCTGTAAATTTAAAACGAGAGCATTCTGTATGATTTGGGGTTTAGCTGCACCAGGAGCAGAGAAGATGGAGAATTTGACTTAAACATGGTTTGTATTTTTTTCCAGTGAATACAGCAGGGGGACAGAAGGGCAAGAAGCTAAGTTTAGATTGAAGGGACTTAAAATAATTAACAATGGAACCTAAGCTGGGTAAAAAGAGTTGTGAGTACATAGGTGGGTGATGAACTGAAAAAGTTGGTGAGGTCAATGGGCTCAAAAAAGTTCCCATGGGCTCAAAGAATTGTGAAAATCTTAGTGTTTGAAGAACTGAACTAAAAGGATATTAAGTGGTGCTCTCTAGAGAGTAGAACGCTTGCTGTTGGGAGTGCTACAGACTGAATGTTGTGTCCCCTCAAAATCCATACTTTGAAATCCCAACTCCCAATGTAATTGTCTTAGGAGGTAGAGACTTTGGAAATGAATAAGGTCATGAAGATGGAGCCCTCCTGAATGGGATGAGTATCCTTATAAGAAGAGATTCCAGAGAGATGGTTTTTCTCTCAGCCGTGTGAAGATACAAGAGGAAGATGCCTTCTGCAAACCAGAAAGAGTGCCCTCACCAAACACTGGATCTACCTTGATCTGGGACTTGACTTTGAACTTCACAGCCTCCAAACTGTGAGAAATGCGTGTTTTTTCTAAGCCACCCAGTCTATGGCATTCTGTGACAGAAGCCTAAACTGATTAATAAGATGGTTTGGATGGTGGTGGTGGTGGTGGTGGGTGTATGATAATGACAAGTTTTATGGAAGTAGGTACCAGGAGGAGTGAAGACAAGATCACAGGCAGGAAGAAGGTCAGGGAGGAACTGAAATTTCAGGATTTGGGATGAAACAGTCGTGTGGAAACAGAAATGACCAAAAATGATGACAGTTCATTGAGTCATGTGTAGACGTTTGAAAAGCAGTGAGGGATGTGCTAAAATCTTCAGTGAATAAGGAAAAGTGACCAGAAGGATCATGGATGTCTGCAGTGTGGTGGAGTGAAGGGTGATAAACCAATATAATTCATCAAAAGAAGAGGAATTTTTAAGCAAGGAGGTAAGAACGGTTGTTGGGAAATAACAAAAAGGAGTAAAAGGGCAACCATCTCACTTTCAGGTCCAGTGATTTGCAAGATGGAGGTGGGAGCAGCCATCACTTGAGAAGGCTTGGGTGATGCTCTACTCTTAGAGAAGTACAAGATTTGTGTTAGAGCAAGTATGTGGATGGAGCCTTCGGAGAAAGAAATCAAGGATAGAGGGGACTTTGCTGATGGCAATGAGAAGCTCCAAAGGGCATCATGGAAGGATTTGGAGATCAAGGATGGGTGGGATTTGGGTTAGACTATTGGATGTACAGGGACAGCAAGTGTTCGGGCAATACATGAAGACCGTAAGGGCTTAGACTTCCTGTGATGATTTCTATTGGGGAAACATGACATATTAATAAAAGGGATTTAGTAAGGAGTTTGTTTCCTACCTTTCCAGTCTGATCTCAAGCATACTCCTCTGAAATCCTCTACCCATTCAATTTAAAACCTTCTACACACCAATATACTTGTTAGTTCAAACTGATCCTACTGCACAGTATGGCTTTATCGCTACTCTCTCCTGCTGCTTCTAGGAAATTTCCCCATGTTCTTACCAAGTCAGGATTCATTTCTCCACATATCACTATAATTGCCTAATGTAATCTGCCACTTACTTATTTACTTATATATAATTATGTCTCCCACAATAGATTGTGAGCCCCTGAACCACAGATATAGGGTGGTTTCTATTCTCCATAGTACCTAGAACTGTTGTCAAAGGTCAATAGAAATGTACTGACCCATTTATTGAGTTCTCCCCTTTATTCACCCTGGGGCCTCCAGACTTCAGCACTGTACCTAGGATGGTGGAAAATAACCTGCAGGGACCCAGGTAGAGGAGTCCTCCTGTTTCTACCCCATTCTCCCTCATCTCAAGCAAGACTGGCCAGTGCCTTTGGAGATAGACAGCATAGAGCTGAGTAGTCATTTTTGACTTGTAAACCATAGAAATACCCACAAAGATGTGAAGATAAAATACTGCCCAAGTTGTACTGGAAATTGGAAAAAAAATTATTATTTATTGCAATATGTGGTCTTGTTTCAGTATAAAAATACAACTATAGACTATGGAAGCTAAAAGATGCTGGCCTCATAGTAATGATTAGGGCCGAGTAACTTAATTTCATGAAGTTATTTTGCTTACCAATTTTAAATATACACATGCACACACACATGTTTATAGAAGCTAATTTTTGTTTATATAATTAAAACTACTTGAGGGTATTTTAAATCAATTAGCTGTATCTGCTTTTATTACAACAGGTGATAAATAGGTACAATTGTTCTGTTATAATGTAATTTTAATAGTATTCATATAATTTTGTGTTCTATAAAGTAAAAATATGATTTCACAATTTAAAAACTTTTTTTCCTGCATAAGCATCTTCTACTACTTTAACTTTGCTGAAAAGATTTATTTTAAGATGTACCCATTTTATTTTTAAATGTGTGCTTGTATTTTGTGTTTCTTTTTCTGCTTAGTGATACTTAATCTTATTATAAACCTTTTATGTGATTTGTATGGATATTACTGCTTTTCAAAGTTGATGAGCTGTTCTCACATTCTTTCAAACACATAATAGATTGATTTTAAAATTCCCAAATGTTATAAATAATTATTTCTAAAAAAGTTCTCTGTGAAATTAAAACTTTTCTGTGAAAAAACAGATGAATTTTAGCTTATTTAAGCTTTTCAATGACTGTCAATTTCTGTGAATACTGTAATAGAGTACTATAAAGACTTTGAGGGTAGCACTGAGAGTCAATGTATTCAGATGACTTTATGGGTTCTGGATGGAGAATTAAGTTAAAGTACACTGTTTTCAAAGTCATATACTAGGCCAAGAATATATAGGCTTTCAGAGTGTGTCAGGCTGCTTCAGTTCAAATCCCAGCTCTGCCACTTACTAGAAATGTGACCTTGGGTGAGTTACTTAAGCTGTCTATGGCAGACATTATTGTTCACTATACAAAAGACATTCTCTACCTATTCTCCTTTGCCTTTTTCTGGTTGACAGAGCCTTTACATCCCTATAGAGGCCAAAAATACCGATGATTCTTGTGGCTTCCCTTGAGGTTAGGTATTGGCCTGTGATCCAATGCTATCCAATGGGCTGTAAAGAAAGCCTGCTAGAGATATCCTAGGACAGGTTTCCCTCGCTGTTAAATAGAGAATAGGAGGTAATGAATGCAATGCAGTTCTTCTTTGGCCAAATATTGTTTTGTCTCTGATGCCTGAAGTTGTGGCAGTCATCTTGAAAAATATGAAAGGGTAAGCCAAAGAACCAACCTGAGCGGAACAGAGGAGAGTTTGGATCCTTTATGACATTACTAAGCCTCTGGGAAAATCCAGGCACTTTTTAGCAGAGTTCCTGTTATGTTAAAGAAAGCTGAGCACCGAAGAATTGATGCTTTTGAACTGTGGTGTTGGAGAAAACTCTTGAGAGTCCCTTGGACTGCAAGCAGATCCAACCAGTCCATCCTAAAGGAAATCAATCAGTCCTGAATATTCATTGGAAGGACTGATGCTGAAGCTGAAACTCCAAAACTTTGGCCACCTGATGAGAAGAACTGACTCATTGGAAAAGACCCTGATGCTGGGAAAGATTGAAGGTGGAAGGAGAAGGGGATGACAGAAGATGAGATGGTTGGATGGCATCACTGAGTCAATGGACATGAGTTTGAATAAACTGTGGGAGTTGGTGATGGACAGGGAAGCCTGGTGTGCTGCAGTCCATGGGGTCGCAAAGAGTCGGACATGACTGAGCAACTGAATTGAACTGAACTGTTATGTTAGATTAAAATTTTTTCTCATGATTTAACCCATATTTTATAGGGCCTTCTGTTACATGCACATAAGAGTTTCCCTAGTATACTCTCCATTTCAATATTAGACAGATAAACAATGGTAAGCAGATACCCTTGTCTTGTTTTTCATTTTAAGAGAAAGCTTTCAACCTTTAACCATCATCAAATTTGATGATATCTCTAAGGGTTTTTAGAAACCCTCTATCAATAAACCACTCCTAGTTTACTAAAAGAATTTTAAATTATAGTGGAAGCTTCATTTTTTTGCATCTATTGCAATGATATTTTTCTCCTTAACTTCATTAATGTGACAAATTATACTAATTCATTAGCAAATTGTATCTAATCTAGAATTTTTGAAGACCCAACCAGTTTATGATATAACTGATCTATTATATATTTTGGATATTATTGTTGAATTTGATTTGTTATGTCCATCCATGTTTATAAATAAGATTGACTTTAATCTTCCTTTCTCATAGTGTCCTTGTCAGACTTTTGGATTAAAGTTATACTAACTTGTGGAAATGAGTTCACAAAAGTGTTTTTCTACTTTTCTGGGAGAGTTTTACAAAACTGGAACTATTTCTTCTTTAAATATATTTTAGAATTTGCCACTTATACTATGTGGGCCTGGAACTTTGTAGGAAAATTTTGAGTTTAAAATTAATTTTTAAACAATTGTAAGAATATTCAAATTTTCTTTTTGGGTCAGTATTGGGCTAAATATGTTTTTCAGAAATGTGTTGATACCTATTTCCCCTCATTTGTTATTCTACTGGTATAAAATTATTTTTAACACCCTTTTACTGTCTTTTTTATATCTGCATGATTTACAAAACTGTGCTCTTTTTATTCTTAGCATATTAGTCAAGTCTTTTACATTTTTTCTTAATCTTTTTGCTTTCTGCTTCATTAGTTTCTGCTTCTATTTTATTTCCTACTATTTACTTTATTTGAATTAATTTTGCTATTCATTTTCTAACTTCTTAAGATAGATACTTAGGTCATGAATTTCAGAATTTTTTCCAAGTATTTTGCATTTTAAGACTGCATATTTTCTAAGCACTGCTTTTACCAAAAATTTTAAGTTTAAAAATATTTTCTAATTTCCAATGTATTATAATTTCTCCTTTGACATATTGATTACTTACAAGTGTATTTTTAGTTGCCTAATATGTTGGGATTTTCAAATTATCTTTTCATCATATTTTTTAGCTTACTCGATTTTGGTGTGAAAACATCCTTTGAAATTTTTTGAAATTTGCTTGTGTGTGGTCAATCTTTGTAAATATTCTGTACGTGATTAAAAATAATGTGCATTCTGCAGTTGTTGGGTAAAGTGTTACATCTATTTCCATCATGTCTATATTGTTAATTGTGTTGTTCAATTCTTCTATATCCTTGCTTCATTTTGTTTTATGTTTTGCTTGCTCTCTTATAACAGTTACTCATTATAATCATGGGGTTTTTTTCCAGTAGTTTTGTCAATTTTTTTCTTTGTATATTTTGAGGTCGCTTTTTTTAGCCACACCGCACAACATATGGGATCCTAGTTTGCTGACCAGGGACTGAACCTGCACACCCTGCATTTGAAGAAGTTCCTGAGGCTACGATTAATTTCATACATTTTTATAATTGTTTATCTTTCTGTAAAAATGAGCCTCTTTTGTTCTTTTACCTTTAATTTTTCTGAATATATAGCACACATGCTTTAGATGAATCTGTTATAAAGATACATAGTTGTATATTTTAATTCAGCCTGACAATATTTTTCTTTTAATTGGGATGTTCAATTCATTACTACTTAAGGTAAGCATTGGTTTACTTAAATAAAAATATGCCATTTTACTCAGTTTTTCTATTCATCTTGTCTCTTCTATGTTCCTTCTCTCCTTTCTTCCTTTATTTTGGATCAATTATTTTTATTATTTCATAGTTTTCCTCAACTAGCTTGGAAATTAGTTCTTTTGTTATTCTTTAGTGATTTTTCAGAGGTTTCAACGTTCATACATAATTTATCAAAATCTAATCTTAGTTGATGCTTTTACTCCCTTCTGAGATAATGAAACAATCTTGGAATACTGAACACCGTTAACTCTGTTCCCAATATATAAGCTATATATGAAACTGTCATGTTTCAACTCCATATATATTTTTAATTACTTGAGTCATGATAATTATTTTATAAAGTTAGTATTTACTTATATTTATCCAAATTTTTATCATTTCTATTCTCCTTTTTATCTTCCTTAGTCTCTGACTCTTTATTTACCATCATTTTCCTTCTTCCTAAAGGAAGTTTCCGGAGAAGGCAATGGCACCCCACTCCAGTACTCTTGCCTGGAAAATCCCATGGGTGGAGGAGCCTGGTAGGCTGCAGTCCATGGGGTCGCTAAGAGTCGGACACGACTGAGCGAGTTCACTTTCACTTTTCCCTTTCATGCATTGGAGAAGGAAATGGCAACCCAGTGTTCTTGCCTGGAGAATCCCAGGGATGGGGGAGCCTGGTGGGCTGCCGTCTGTGGGGTCGCATAGAGTCAGACACGACTGAAGTGACTTAGCAAAGGAAGTTTCAGGTTTCATATACTATCTGCTGGTAATAAGTTCTCTCCATTTTTAAAATTTTATCTTTACTATGGAAGGATATTTTGATTGGGTAAATTATTCTAGATTGGCACATTAGAGGTTTCATACAATTGCCATCTGATTTTCACTGATACAGTTGATAGATCACATCTCAGACTGTTATTACTTTAGTGGTTATCTTTTTTTCCCCTGGCTATTTTCCTTCTTTTTAATTGTTTGTTTTTTCATTTCTATTATTATGTATCCAGATATGAATATCATTTTATTTATCCTGAATCCAGTTATATCCAGTTTCTTAAACCTGTTGTTCTTTCTTAAACCTTTGTTGTCTTTCAGCAACTTTTGGAAAAAGTCTGCCATTCTCTCTTCAAATATTGCTTCTTTTCATTTTCTTATCTCTTTCTGGTACTTCATTTAAATATAGATTATACCCTTACATTCTTTCCTTGTGTTTTCCTTCTCCTTTTTCTTTTCATCACCTTTTGCCTTATCTCTCCATCTGAAGTTTGGATATTTTCTTCTGAACTCTCTTTTCAGTTCACCAATTCTTTCTTCATTTGTGTCTAATACACTGTTTAATCAATTCATTAACTTCTTGATTTTAATTGCCATATTTTTTACTTATAAAATTATTTGGATAAGGATATTTTGCAGGGGTCAAATGTCAATATTTTTTGTAGTTTCTAGCTCTCAACTGAATTTTTTAATTTTATTTTTTATATCCTTGAACTTGGCAAGGAAGTTATATTAAAAACAGTGTCTTATTAATTTAATATCTGAAGCTTCTGGGGTTTTTTTTTGTTTGTTTGTTTGTTTTTGATCTGTTGTTTCTACTAATTCTCTCTATGCTAACTAACTCATTTTGTGTCATGTTATCTTTTATTGTGTACCACACATTGTGTATAAAAATTTGTTTGTGAAATGATTTTGAGACCTGGGGTAATGTTACCATTCTCCAGAGAAGATTTTCCATCTGCTTTTGCCAGGCATCTAAGGATTTTAGCAATCAAGAATTACCTTTAATCAATTTCAAGAACTGAAATTCTCTAGGACACACAGAAGGGCTGGATTGCTTATGTTTCACCTTTGTTAGTAGAGTGTAGCCCTTCAGGGTCCCAAGCCAAAGTATTCACCTGAGCACTCAACATTAACAAGTCCTTGACTCCAATTTTTGTTGCCCTAGTCCTATGAACCTATCAAAAGTACTCCTCAGCCATCCTTTGCAAACTTTCAAGCTCCAACAGGGAAACTGTTCCCATCTTCTTGTATACCCTTCCTCAAATACTAAACTCATATTTCTCTATTTCTGTATTCTTCTGGATTGGAGGCTATAATTATTCACTACCTCATCAGCAGTGTTCAGTTCAGTTCAGTTCAGTCTCTCAGTCGTGTCCAGCTCTTTGCGACCCCATGGACTGCAGCACACCAGGCCTCCCTGTCCATCACCAACTCCCAGAGTTTACTCAAACTCATGTCCATTGAGTCAATGATGCCATCCAACCATCTCATCTGTTGTCCCCTTCTCCTCCTGCCTTCAGTCTTTCCCAGCATCAGGGTCTTTTCCAATGAGTCAGTTCTTTGCATCAGGTGGCCAAAGTATTGGAGTCTCAGCTTCAACATCAGTCTTTCTAATGAATATTCAGGACTGATTTCCTTTAGGATGGACTGGTTGGATCTCCTTGCAGTCCAAGGGACTCTCAAGCATCTTCTCCAACACCATAGTTCAAAAACATCGATTCTTCCGTGCTCATCTTTCTTTATAGTCTAACTCTCACATCCATACATAACTACTGGAAAAACCATAGTCTTGACTAGATGGACCTTTGTTGGCAAAATAATGTCTCTGCTTTTTAATACGCTGTCTAGGTTGGTCATATCTTTTCTCCCAATGAGTAAGCATCTTTTAATTTCATGGCTGCAGTCACCATCTGCAGTGATTTTGGAGCCCAAAAAAATAAAGTTTGTTACTGTTTCCACTGTTTCTCCATCTATTTTCCATGAAATGATGGGACCAGTTGTCATGATCATAGTTTTCTGAATGTTGAGCTTTAAACCAACTTTTTCACTCTCCTCTTTCACTTTCATCAAGAGGCTCTTTAGTTCTTCTTCACTTTCTGCCATAAGGGTGGTGTCATCTGCATATCTGAGCTTATTGATATTTCTCCCAGCAATCTTGATTCCAGCTTGTGCTTCATCCAGCCCAGCATTTCTCATGATGTGCTCTGCAGGTAAGTGAAATAAGCAGGATGACAATATACAGCCTTGATGTACTCCTTTTCCTATTTGGAACCAGTCTGTTGTTCCATGTCCAGTTCTAACTGTTGCTTCCTGACCTGCATACAGATTTCTCAAGAGGCAGGTCAGGTGGTCTGGTATTCCCATCTCTTCAAGAATTTTTCACAGTTTGTGGTGATCTACACAGCCAAAGGCTAGCTAGAAGGCAATGGCACCCCACTCCAGTACTCTTGCCTGGAAAATCCTATGGACAGCGGAACCTGGTAGGCTGCAGTCCATGGGGTCGCTAAGAGTTGGACACAACTGAGTGACTTCACTTTCACTTTTCCCTTTCATGCATTGGAGAAGGAAATGGCGGCCCACTCCAGTGTTCTTGCCTGGAGAATCCCAGGGACAGGGGAGCCTGGTGGGCTTCCGTCTATGGGGTCGCACAGAGTCGGACACAACTGAAGCGACTTAGCAGCTTAGCAGCACACAGCCAAAGGCTTTGGCATAGTCAGTAAAGCAGAAGTAGATGTTTTTCTAGAACTCTCTTGCTTTTTCGATAATCCAGTGGAAGTTGGCAATTTGATCTCTGGTTCCTCTACCTTTTCTAAATCCAGCTTGATCATCTGGAAATTCACGGTGCATGTACTGTTGAAGCCTGGCTTGGAGAATTTTGAGCATTACTTTACTAGCGTGTGAGATGAGTGCAATTGTGCAGTAGTTTGAACATTCTTTGTCATTGCCTTTCTTTGGGATTGGAATGAAAACTGACTTTTTCCAGTCCTGTGGCCACTGCTGAGCTTTCCAAATTTGCCGGTTATTGAGTGCAGCACTTTCAGAGCGTCATCTTTTAGGATTTGAAATAGCTCATCTGGAATTCCATCACCTCCACTAGCTTTGTTAGTAGTGATGCTTCCTAAGGCCCACATGACTTCGAATTCCAGAATGTCTGGCTCTAGGTGAGTGGTCATACCATTGTGATTATCTGGGTCGTGAAGATCTTTTTTGTATATCCTTCTCCATCAGAGGGCCAACAGACTGAAAACCACAATCACAAAAAACTAACCAATCTGATCACATGAATCACAGCCTTGTATAACTCATTGAAACTATGAGCCATGCCATTTAGGGCCACCCAAGACAGATGGGTTTGGTAGAGAGTTCTGACAAAATGCGGTCCATTGGAGTAGGGAATGGCAAACCACTTTAGTATTCTTGCCTTGAGAACCCCATGAACAGTATCAGCAATGTTATGTTCAAGCAAATGTTTTGGGGGTTCCTCCCAACTTTTCCAGTTGTCTGAGATAAGTCTAAATTGCCTATCTTCCAGTTCCTAAAACTGCTGATTTACTTTCTGGGCTTTGATCTCCTCAGCTGTAAAATGATAAAAACAATGATATCTCTATCTTATAGATGAAAGAATTAAATAAAATTACACAGATAAAGTGATTCTTAGTAAAGTACTTATATGTAGTAAGTGCTCAGTAAATGTTGCAACAATAATAATAATAAAATAATCATAGCATCATTCTGATTAATGTATTTGGGAAATGTGTTTCTTTTTAGCCATGAGCAGTCCAAGACAGAACTATTAAGGCAAGCAGAACTTTAAAGAAATGCTTTGTACTTACCAAACCAGATATAAACCCTACATCTCCAACATGTTCCCCAGATGTCTAGCAGCATTAGATTCAAAGTCTTATGCCAATAATTCTATATAGTTGGCCAATCAATGACTTTACCATAGGCCAGAGGGAGAATTTGTCCAAATCATAAACATTTACAGGTTCAAATAGATACTTAGCTATCAAAAACATATACTCAAAAGGAAAATTCCTGAGCATAAAAATTCCATCTGTGTTAAGCTGTCTTTTTTTGTGACCTTTTTAAAAAAATAGTTTAATACATTTCTTCTAATTATATCAAAATCACCATTTAAAAAAACTTCCCTCTATTTCAGTTAGGTGTATCCATTAAGATTATTTCAGTTGTGTATAACAGAAAAACCTAACACTGCTAATGACTGGACTCAAAGTTCCATAAAGTTATCCAAGACTCAGAATCCTTGCAGTATACCACTCTGCCACCTATAGGATGTGATTCTAATCCTCAGGGTCCATATGGCTGCTAGAGCTCCAACATCACATGTATATTCTAAGCAGTTGGATTTTGAGGTGAGCATGGAGGCTAAAGAAACTCCTTTTAGGAAGACTTCTTGGAGAGTCTACACAATACTCCTGTTTGTCTTTTATTGGTTGAAACATAGTCACATCATCACACTTAGCCACAGAAGACTGGGAAATATAGTCCTTTACCCATGCATAAGTGCGTTTATTCACTAAAGAGAAGGGGCTGGATCAGGGTCACAAATTAAAAGTCTGTGCTTCAAAGTTCTATGGACAAAGAAATAAAGAGAATTGTGATGAATTTCCTGAAAGACAAATTGAGTTGTTGTGAAAAGATATTTTCCAGGTTACTTTATCCTTACTGCAACCAGCAGCCAGGGAGACATCTTGAGGAAAGGAATCAATGCTTGAGGACCTGGGCTGGAAAGAAAAAAAAAATTTTTTTTCAGAAAAGAAAAAGGACTAAAAATTTATAGTCAAAAAGAAAGAGGTAAAGAGTGAATTTCTGGAGATTTTGCTACAATTTAGACAACTTGTCAATTAAATGCCACGTTTCTGTTTTTCAGGCAGAATACTTGTGTACTATACCATTGGATGCAAAGGATGTAAAATAACATGTAAGAAACGAGTTGCCAGTCCAGGTTCAATGCACGATACTGGATGCTTGGGGCTAGTGCACTGGGACAACCCAGAGGGATGGTATGGGGAGGGAGGAGGAAGGAGGGTTCAGGATGGGGAACACATGTATACCTGTGGCGGATTCATTTTGATATTTGGCAAAACGAATACAATTATGTAAAGTTTAAAAATAAAAAAAAATAAAAAAACACCTCTAAAAGTGTGGCTGTCGCTTTCATGATGAATACTTTCAGAAAAGGTCCTTAAACACTTTATTCTGCCTCTTAATTAAACAGATGACAGTCCGATTTCTCACTCATGAAATATTCTCTCCCGGCCATGTCCAAAACAGCACTTCGGCTGGCTGGGTTTGTAAGGAATTATGCACAGCGCCTGCCTCTGCTGGATTCCATGGGACTCAAGTGGATTTTACACAGTAATGTCAAAGGGAAATACAAGATATTTTGTAAAGTAGGTTAGCATTCACATTTCCAAATAATTACTTGGTTTGGGGACCATCTATTCATTTAAAACATTTTCTGGGAATTCCTATTTTTTATAAACTTTCCTCCCGAGTTCCCAAGAAATTGTAATACATATTTATGCTGTTAATTTTCCAGTGACTATTCTGAAATACATCAGCGGATCTAAATTCTAAGTGCTGTCATGTTTTAAAATGCAAATCTACATTGTACAATGCTCCTTGCTTTCTTTTTTCCTTTAAGGCTTTCTTACCTCTGGCCTGGGCTTTAAAATATTATAGCTTGTTATAACCTGTCTTTGATGCTGGAAACCAAAGTTAAAAAAACCTACTTAATTCAACAACAACAAAAAATTCTTGGAGGGAAATTTGTGCTTTTGTCTTTGTTTAGAAGCAAATGAAAGTTTAGCTTTAAAAAGGGAAGAGAGATAGGCCACACTCTTTCTTTTGCCTGCTTGCCAGATGATGCTAACACGTCATTGTTTTTTCTCACTCAGGCATAAATGCCTGAGAACTCCTTTTTCTCCTGCTTACCATTGCCTTAACTGGTAATACTCTTCTCAGACAGCAAGATACCTGAATGTCTAAACATTTATCTGTACTAATACAGGCACATTTCATGTGAATGCCTGCCAGGCAGGAACTAGGCTGTCAGCTTCATCCCATCAGAAAGACTTTCAGTCCCCAAGACTGATGGCAGGTTCCAATTGTTAAGTCATTCTTGCTTGAACTGAATTTTAAAGTCAGGCTCCTACTGTTAAAGAATGGTGCTCTAAGAGGGTATTTAGCCAGAAATGTTGCAATTCCAACTATAATACTCTTAGCTATGGATTTTGTTCTTGTGGTCATTATTTTTTAAATTTGGGTACTGAGTGAAACTCCAGGGCAACAAATAATGTGTAAGGGCAACCAATACTGCATAATAGTTCTTGTTTTGGTACATTCGCTTTGTAGTGATTTATTAAGGGAGACTGAAAAAGCCTGATTAAAATGCATAAACAGTGCTGAACAGTAAACAACCATGTCTAAGGATGGAAAAAATGGGACCCACATGCTGTGCATGGAAATTGCCCTTAACAACATGGCCTATTGTTGAACAGATAGGAAGCCAAAGGTTGCTTGTAATCAAATTTGAAGTTTCCCATCACTTATAAAAGCAACACTTCCTTGTGCAAACGTTTCAATTTGTTGTAGTTAGAAACTGCTTCCTGACTTAATCCTTATAGAAACCAGGAGTTCTTTTGACTGTCAGGTAGATAAAAAAAAATTTAGACTGAGAGCCCACTAGACTTGAAAAGACCAAATGAAACCAAATTTGCGTGTTGAGAGGGGAATAAAAGCTAAAGACTCAATAGGAGAAAATCAAATCAGCAATAGAATTCAAGAAAAAATTTTCTTGGTATTTCTTTTAAGCAAAGGAAAAAGAATTTAATGAGTTGGCTAGATACTCAAATCTCTTTTCTCATTGAAAAATAAAACACATTTTAAAGAAAAAAAGATTTTTTAAAAAAAAACTGGCTCACTGCAGCCTAAACCAAACCTATGAGAAAAGATTTGAAGAGAATAAATCATTAATGATATAAGACTTATCTGATGGGTTTAATTACATAAATACAAATACTTATATAATAGTTTCTAAAATTTATGCTTTGAAGAATAATGACTGCTAATTGAAGAAACAAAAAATTAACTGCTAAATCTTTAGCCATATTTATTCTTCCACTGTTTGGATAGAGTGTAAAGAAAAATAAGTAGTGTCTTAGTTAACATAGGGAACATTTTTAAACGTTTTGATAACTTTTCCAAAGAAATTTAAAGAATGAACAAGAAAGTCATAACTTTTTATTTTCCTAACCAAATATCCTTGTAGAGTAAATTTCAAAAAAACAGTTAACAAATCTCTTATTGTTAAGCAATTAGGTCTTTTTCATTTCCCAATACTAGCATTGTAATGAATGTAATTATACCATAATCTTTGATATATATTTTAAATTATTTCTTTGGCATGAATTCCCTCACATATAATTTAGAAATTCTGGAGCGTGAAACTTTCAGTTATTGAAAAATGGCCTTCCATAAAAGTCTTACCAATTTTCATCTTAGTAGTAGTACATAAGACTATATCAAAACCAGCATTTCGTGTAATTTATTCTTAATCTTTACAGAATTAATAAGTTAAAATGGCTTTTTAATGATATCTTCAGTTCAGTTCAGTCGCTCAGTCGTGTCCGACTCTTTGCAACCCCATGAATCGCAGCACGCCAGGCCTCCCTGTCCATCACAAACACCCGGAGTTCACTCAGACTCACGTCCATTGAGTCGGTGATGCCATCCAGCCATCTTATCCTCTGTCATCCCCTTCTCCTCCTGCCCCCAATCCCTCCCAGCATCAGAGTCTTTTCCAATGAGTCAACTCTTCGCATGAGGTGGCCAAAGTACTGGAGTTTCAGCTTCAGCATCATTCCTTCCAAAGAAATCCCAGGCCTGATCTCCTTCAGAATGGACTGGTTGGATCTCCTTGCAGTCCAAGGGACTCTCAAGAGTCTTCTCCAACACCACAGTTCAAAAGCATCAATACTTCATTGCTCAGCTTTCTTCACGGTCCAACTCTCACATCCATACATGACCACTGGGAAAACCATAGCCTTGACTAGACAGACCTTTGTTGGCAAAGTAATGTCTCTGCTTTTCAATATGCTATCTAGGTTGGTCATAACTTTTCTTCCAAGGAGTGTCTTTTAATTTCATTTTTTTCATTTCATAATTTTCATTCTTCTACTTTCACTGCAGTCACCATCTGCAGGGATTTTGGAGCGCAAAAAAATAAAGTCTGACACTGTTTCCATTGTTTCCCCATCTATTTCCCATGAAGTGATGGGATCAGATGCCATGATCTTCGTTTTCTCAATGTTGAGCTTTAAGCCAACTTTTTCACTCTCCACTTTTACTTTCATCAAGAGACTTTTTAGTTCCTCTTCACTTTCTGCCATAAGGGTGGTGTCATCTGCATATCTGAGGTTATTGATATTTCTCCTGGCAATCTTGATTCCAGCTTGTGCTTCTTCCAGCCCAGCATTTCTCATGATGTACTCTGCATATAAGTTAAATAAGCAGGGTGACAATATACAGCCTTGACGTACTCCTTTTCCTATTTGGAACCAGTCTGTTGTTTCATGTCCAGTTCTAACTGTTGCTTCCTGACCTGCATACAGGTTTCTCAAGAGGCAGGTCAGGTGGTCTGGTATTCCCATCTCAATACAGCAAAATGTTGTGTCCAGTGAGTTTTAGTTATAATTATGTGTTTTGATTTGTTTTATCTCTTATTATAGATATAAATGTGGTCAATACAAAAACTCAAATTAAGATTACATTATTATTACTCTGAGGATACATGCATAATTGTAAAATAAAAGTATCACTTCTATAAAGAACCTGAAATCACAAATTTATGGAAAGAAGATGTTCTTGGATAGTAATCTATCCATGACTCTCCCAGTCCCTGTGACCATCACAAGAACATCCCTTACTTGGTAACAGAGTGGTGAGTCCATAGATGTCCAGGAATACGTTATCCCAGGAACAGGCCTGTGCACCACTTGGATGTGTAGGGAAGTGTTGCAGCGTGTGATCCACAGAGCTGCCAGCTATGCCGTGTTGTGCTGTGTTCAGTCGTGTCCAAATCTTTGCAGCCCTATGGACTGCAACCTGCCAAGCTCATCTGTCCATGGAATGTTTCAGGCAAGAATAATACTGGAGCAGCTTGCCATTTCCTTCTCCAGGGGATCTTTCTGACCCAGAGATTGAACCCACACCTCTTGCATCGCCTGCACTGGCAGGTGGATGCACCACCCGGGAAGCCCTGCAGGCAGAGAAATGCTGATATGGATCGAGGGAGACATCAGAGGCCAGGACCAACAACAGGTGGCAATGAGAGGACTCTTTTCACTTCAGAAGCAGAAAGTAGGCTTTTCAGCACATTAAAGAGAGAGTGATTACATTTTACTAAAATCCTAAGATATCATTTGTTAATAATTGCAATCATCCTGATAAGCTAGCTCTCTGCCTCTAAACGGCTTGCTTCACCAAACATCATTACTTTGCTAGACGTGTTTCATCCTGAAACACAGGATGGATTATGCTCCTCTCAGAGTAAGTACTTAGGCTCTTCCTACACCTCCACATCTTTGCCATGAAACTTGTAGCACAACATCCGAGACCCTTCTCCATCCAACCCTAACCTACCTTTTTCAGCATCAACTTCATCTAATTTCTCTGTACATTCTGCACTCTAGACATTGGTTTACTCACCACTTCTCAAATATGTACTATGACTATTCATTCCTCCAAGTTTTTGCTCATGTTTACTGTTCCATTAGCCTAGATTACCCTTCTTTACTTCTCTCGTCACAAAAATCCTACCCAAATTCTTTCCATCAAATTTAATCACTCCTTCCTCTGGGGTCTTAAGACACACTGTATTTGGCATCTTTCCTTCTGCCTTGTAATGACGGTTATTCACACTCATGCTTATAAGCATATGAGAAACAGTGACTGTATTTTTATCACCTTTGATTTCCCCACAGCTTATCTACACAATAAATACTTTGTAAAAGGAAATGCCTGCTCAGTATTTGTTTTCTGAATTGAATTGAATCTTTAATTACCAGTTTTAGTTGCTTTCTGTAAGTGTGTGTGTGTGTGTGTGTGTGTATGCACTCAATCATGTCCAACTCTTTGCGACCCCATAGACTGCAGCCCACAAGGCTCCTCTGTCCATGGAATTCTCCAGGCAAGAATACTGAAGTGGGTTGCCATGCCCTCCTCCAGGGGATCTTCCAGACCCAGAAATAGGAAATGGCAACCCATTATGATAAGTTTATGAGAAAAAGACAGTCCTAATTAGTTCCAAAGTAGAGTTGCCAGGTAAAATAGAGAACATTCAGGTAAATTTGAATTTGGAATTCTAGTTTAACTGAAGGTCCTATATTTTTATTTGCTAAATCTGGCATCCCCAGTCCAAACACGTGACAGTTTCACCACTGTCAGTGTTAACTTCTGGGCAATAGTGAATTAGTGTGGGTGTGAATCTGTTCACATCCGATTCTGCTATTGCAATATGTGTATGGTGGTGGTGGTTTAATCGCTAAGTTGTGTCTGAGTCTTGCGACCCCATGGATGGTAGCCCGCCAGGCTTCTCTGCTCATGGGATTTCCCAGGCAAGAATACTGAAGTGAGCGCCATTTCCTTCTCCAGGGGATCTTCCCAACCCAGGAATCGAACCTAGGTCTCCTGCACTGCAGGCAGATTCTTTACCTACTGAGCTATGAGGGAAGTCCCGTGGCTATATGTGTATAGCCACCATGAATCCTCTTGGTGTTAAGGGGAAGGTAATGTTTTGGGAGAAAAAAAGAGCAGAAGAACAAATTTATAGCTTGAGTCTTATAGTCTTACAATTATAGTGGCTATATGAGGAACCCAGGAGAAATTTTTCATGTATTAATATAAATTCTTCAAATAGCTGGTTGTTTTGATCAACAAGATAGCCAAGGGAAACCTTTGAGGTCTTTGAGACATTCTGCTTTTGTATCCTCACCCAGGACGTTTTTTCACACTGCCCTTGGTTTCTTTCATTGTTTCTCTGGCATCCCAACCACAATAGGGTCATTGTGTGGGCGCTGTTTGTGCCAACCTTTCATGCTTGGCCCTGAGGATGCATGTCTAGCCCAAGCTATTTGATAACATACTCTCACCTTATCCCTCATCCGCACTTTTCACCCCACCTCGTCTCTCTTCTAGTTTCCTAGGCAACGGTTTGTTAGTCTAATAATAAACCAATGCTTGCCATTGTACAATGAGATCAATAGAACCCCCAGGATTCTCCTCTGCTCCCAGATAACATCTGCAGTTTAACACTAACCTTCTGGGGACAAACCCTGGCTCTCCTTAAATTGTCTGATCAAAGAGGGTTGGAATTTCCTGTAGGGGTGGGTGATGTCCTCCTTGAGGAAATTTTTTTTTGGAGAGAGAAACTTTGCAGTATTCTTCAAATCAAATTATGTGAGCAGCTGTCTGCTGATGAGTTAAGCAGAGTTTCTTATTTGCAGAAGTGTAACCAGTATGTTCAGAGCTCACCATTCTGACTACAAAGTAATTTCCTATGCACCCAAGTCACACCTAAGTTGAGTTCCCAGTTGCCCTTAAGGAACTTATTGCTCCTCTGAGGGTGCTCCTCTGAGGGTGCTATCATCACCTATGATCATGACCTCATCAGAGAAGAAACCCTTATGATCTTCAAGCCTGGCCACTGTCAAATCTCCATTCCTCAACTTCTGCAGGAAAAAAAAAAAAAGAATCCCAAGAGCCCACAGTTTCACTGGAAAAATGCTCCCACAGAACTACAGACACATTCAAAGCAATACAATTGTTTAATCACAGAGAGTAAGGGTCTGGCCATGTGATACACTAAAATGTAACTGTCATCAGGATGAAGTCAGCGACTTCAGCCCTTTAGCAACTACAATCTTATCAATCACACAGACTACGAACAGGTATGTGAAAGACCTGGTGGGGAAACTGTGACTGCTGAGTTAAGCCAAGCAGAGGCCACATTTGGGTGTTCAGCGTGACTTCTAACAGAAGAATGAACAGCTTTCTCCCTGCCAGCACATAGTTCCATGTTCTACAGTTGTGAAGACCAAGATATACACAGTAGGCTCCCTAGGACTCTGCTCGCTGGCATCTGAAGCCAATCATAGCTAGCTTTTAAAAAACAAAAATAAAGAGGACTGTATTACAAGGGTGTAATGATTCAACAGAATTCAGGGGAATTCAAGGGGATTCTCGGAATTCAAGGGAAGACAAGGATACTGAGTACTGTAAAAGGGAATCTGGAGAAAATCCATCATCCTGCTCTCCCCACCTCTCCTTCACTCTGTGTTGTATCATTTTTCCCCCCTCTTTTGTCATTCATTTCATCTGCTCCTTTAATATGCATGGAGAAATATAGCTTTCCACCATGTTGCAGTCAGCACTGTAAAGATAATAAAAGCTTTATTTGAAAGATAAGGTTATAGTTCTCACCATGGCTGCCAGGGACCCAGCCTCAGTGGGATGAGAGGGAAGCAAGGCAGTCAACATGGCTGCTAGGGACCCCACCTCAGCAGGATAGGAGGGAAATGAAGCAGTCACTGTGAGCCAGAGCAGACACTGGAGAAGGGACTGGCTCAAAGCAGACACCATGTCCCTAGGTTTTGCCTGTGACAAAATCAGAAGAGGGAATGAGAGAAGTATTGGATATCTTGTTGCGTGCTGAGGTTAGACTTGTGATAAAAACATGCAGAATGATAAAAAAAATTATAATTCACAAAATGCAATGTACTTAGTAAATATTGGCTTCCCTGGTGGCTCAGACAGTAAAGCTTCTGCCTGCAATCCAGGACACCCAGATTTGAGCCCTGGGTCAGGAGGATCTCCTGAAGAAGGAAACGGCAACCCAATCCAGTACTCTTGCCTGGAAAATTCCATGGACAGAGGAGCTGGTAGGCTACAGTCCACGGGCTGCAAAGAGTCAGACACAACTGATCGACTTCACTTCCACTTTAGTAAATATCAGGGCTTCCCTTGTGGGTCAGCCGGTTAAGAATCCACCTGCAATGAGGGAGACCTGGGTTCGACCCCTGGGTTGGGAAGATCCCCTGGAGAAGGGAAAGGCTACCCACTCCAGTATTCTGTCCTGGAGAATTCCATGGACTATATAGATAGTCTATGGGGTCGCAAAGAGTCAGACTTTCACTTTCCAGTAAAAATCAGAACCCTTATTCCAGAAGCCTAATTGTTCACTTATTTGTCTGCCTTAATTGCTAAGCAAGACATCTCTTAGAAATAAAACTTAGTTGACTTGGTTTAAAATAACATCACTCTGTTTGAGCTTATAAAGGTTTTTTACTGTAAAATTACTAATGATTCACCATTGGCAGAGTTCAGACTTTCTGCCTCAGTAAGTCTCCTCAGTGCAATCAGATTTTATTCAGATACTCTCTAAAGAAGTGGAAAATAATCTGACAAAAAATAACCTTGGGATCCATTCAGCTTTGTGAGGACCAATAGAAGTGAATGAAGCCCTACTCAGTTCTACAGTCATTCTTACTCTTTTCTTTGATACCTCTTTAATGCAATGCTTACACTTTCCAATCACCTCTTACAGTCATTTCCAAGGCGTTTTTGTTCATCTTTATCTTTAAAAAATTAGTACATTCTTCCAATTTATGTTTATTTACTGAAAGATATTATAAGGTGGATAAATAATAAAACCTTTAAAATGCAGTCTACACTAAATGTAACTAGAAGCTGTATTTTCTTCCCACACACACCCCAGTGGTCACCTTGTACACTGGCCTATTGTTACAAGACTGTCAGTTTGTCTGAGCTGAGTTGTTCTTAGTATATCAATTTGAGTGTCCTAAAGGGCAGTTCTAAACTTTAGGTATAAGGCATTTGAATTCTCCAATTGTGTAAGTTCCGTGAAACTTTGTAGCTCCCCAAAACACTGAATGAGACACAGAATCAAACAAGTAAAGTGAATTTTCTTAAAAATAAAAAAATTGAGAAAATTTTTATTTTTCAGTAAGGAAAAGCTACACACAGTGAAACAGGTAGAGGCTTCAGCCTATGGTTGAAACAAACAAAACCCTAGCAGGCAGGGAAGCCAGCTGGCTAATGTTGCTCTCCAATAATCAAATTATCTTGCTTTTTCTCTGCATTCATTATTTTTGTCTTCTTCCAAAATCCAGAGAACTGAAGGTGATGTTGACCCTGCCACTATATTTCAGGCCAAAGGAAATCATAAGATACAGTGACAGATAAACCAGCAGTCTTATTCTTGAGTAAAACCTCTCTCACAAAAGGAACAATCAAAATTTAACAATAAACTGAAAACAATATTTGTTAAAAAAGTGGTAGGTAACGAATTCATCTCTCTGATCTATAATAAGTGCATATAAATTAATATCTACTCAGCTGCTCAGTTATATCTGACTCTTTGTGACCTCATGGGCTGTAGCCTGCCAGGCTCCTCTGTCCATGGAATTTTCCAGGCAAGAATACTGGAGTGGGTTGCCATTTCCTGCTCCAAACAGGGTTGCCAAATAAAAAATACAGGACCTCCAATTAAAATTGAACTTTAAGCAAATGATAATTTTGTAGTATAAATATAATATTTTATCTGTCAACTTTAACTCTCAAGGAGTTTAATTTAGTGGAGGATAAATTTTCTAAAAAGATCATGAATTAATTTTCAAACTTATTTTTTGTAGTAGAATAGATGTAACATAAAATTAACATTTTAATCATTTTAAAGTGTACAATTAAGTGGTAGTAAGTTCATTCACAGTGTTGTGCGACCATTACTACTACCCAGTTTCAGAACTTCCTCATTGCCTCAAAAGGAAATTCTGTACGTATTAAGCATTTGCTCCCCACACCCCACTCTCCATAGTGCCTGAAAGTCACTAATCTTATTTCGGTCCCTATAGACTTGCCTGTTCTGGACATTTCATGTAAATGGAGTCTCACAAGATGTGACCTTTTGTGTCTGATGTCTTTTAGTTAGCATGATGTTTTCAAGGCTCATCCATGTTGGAGCATGTATCAAAATATCATTCTTTTTAATTGCTGAATAATATTCCATTATATGTGCACACCACATTTTGTTTATCCATTTATTTGTTAGTGGACAAATTGGTTGTATCTAACTATTGACTATTGTGACATATGAATTAATTTTATATTTTAAAAAGTAAGTTTTATTAAAGCTATTAAAAGCCTTAAGGGATAATGAAAATCTTTCTCAGAGCTTCCTCTATCTCAATGTGATGTGTTTAAATAACTCTGAGTCAAGTAGATGGACAGGCAATGTTCATTCAACACAGAATCATGTAGTAAGCGACATAAAATAAAATGTGGCAGATATAAATAAGTACAAAATAAAGATCTTGTCATCAAGAAACTTATACCAAATTCTGGGAAATGAAAGTCAAAAGTTCAGCATTTAATCAAAGCAAGGCTGCATTGCCTCTCAGTCAAAAACAGCCGCATTTAGATTGCCCATTCAGGGCTTCTCTTAAAACAATAAGTAGAGTGCATCACATCTGCCTGATTAAACAGCTTCCAAAAAAAAAACAAAACAACTCTATGATTCGCAGAAAAAAACTGAAACCTTTATCCAAAGACAAATCATATTTTCCAACACTGAAAGCTACAAAAGTTCAGAAATATTGGAGTCCCTCCTCTAGCGCCTCCTCATAACACATGTAAGATAACTAGCTCGGCCTTCCCATGTTTAGTCAGTGTTCTCTTGTTTTAGGTCCTCTGAGGTTTTGAGACTACATCAGTAAATTCTTGTTCCAACAGCTGGAGGAAGCTGGCTTACAAAACCTTGTGCTGGCATCATCTCAGCACATCAGGAGAGATGAGAAATGGAAGCAGACATGAAGGCACCTTCAGACTTCTCTCTCCTTTGGGAGGAACTTAGACAGCCAAAGCCTGACCCAAAGCCAGAGGAGAAATAGAGAGGTGGCCTGAGTAAGACGGGGAGGTTAAGAGCAGTCAGAGACTCAAGATTCCTAGGTGGATTCTCTGGCTCAACAGGTTCATTCCCTCTTCCAGAACTTACCAGACTTTTCTTCCTTTGCCCTCACTCAAATTACCTGCCTTGCCTTTACTTCTACTGCCCATGAACTAAAACTATATGTGTTTTTCCTTAAGACTTAGTGTAGATCCTACATTCTCCAAAGAAGCTTTTCAGAGTATCTTCCTTCCTGTGATAAAATAAAGGGGATGGCTTCCTTCTTTGGACTTTATCTCATCCTACGTATTACAATTGTTGAATATTCTAGTTATTCCTGGTTTTGTGTCTAACTCTCTGCAAACCTATGGACCATAGCCCACCAGGCTCTTCTGCCCATGGGATTCTCCAGGAAAGAATACTGGAGTGGATTGCCATGCACTCGTCCAGGGGATCTTCCTGACTCAGTAATCAAACCCGTGTCTCCTATGTCTCCTGCATTGGCAGGTGGGTTCTTTACTATTAGTACCACCTGGGAAGCCCATGTATTATAATTGCTGAATATTCTAGTTATTCGTGGGTTTGTGTTGGCACTTGCTATGCATATACTATCACAATTCAGCAGACATAATACAACTCCAAAAAGTTGTCTCTTCATGATAACAACTACCTTCCACTTGTTTCTAAGTGCCTGCATCCTTTTGTTTACTCTGCCACATGCTCATAACAAGTTGACCAGTGTCATCCATAGGTTTAATACTTTAGAAAAAGTACAGTGTTGAATGGGTGAGTGGATAATTATTTTTAGGCCCCAATTTCACGAGCAAAGTCTTTTAAAATTAAAAATACTTGAATAGCAGAATAGTGATATTTACCTGCCTGCTGCAAGCTACAAGTAATTGATTGAATCTGTGTATTATCTAGGTAGATAGAGCATCTTTTTTTTTTTTTTTTTTTTAAGAATTTGTCTTTTAGGGTATAAAAGAGAGAATTTAGCTCACTCTTCCCTGGATATGTGAAGGTATTTCCTTCATTTCCTTTTTTCATTAACCACTATTTTTCTACACTTAATTTCTCAATTTAATTCTCTACATCAAATCATACAAACTTTTCCATGTTACTATTTTGATAATTTTATAATTATTCCAAACATTCCAATTGGTTATACAATAGAATAAGTTCCATCTTAATGTGAAAAGTCGGAAAAAAGCAAGCTCTTATGGAGAAATTAACCAAAACATTAATATCCTTAACCAACAACACCTGGGTATATTGCTAGTGTTGCTATGAATTATGTGCTGACTTTTTATGTTGCTCCAATTGCAGTATAGCTGTCAACACTTCACTTTATTAACTCACTTATTCCTTCCATAAATATTTATTGGGTATGATGTCTGAGATACTGAGATAAGTACAGTACTGTGTACTGGCTCATTTTTCTCCTAACTCTGACAGTTGTTGTTTACTTTTGCAGCCACAAGTTTCCCACCATCCCTGAGAAACTGGTGGCCTGTGGGGACTTGTTCTTGAATCTCCTCCTTCGATTACCGGGGATGGCTAACATCTGTCCCAGGTAGTCACTCACATCTCCAGAACCAATGGTAGATCCTGCCCATAATTAATGGCACTCTTTCCACCATACCTGAAGTGAAGTCGCTCAGTCGTGTCCGACTCTTTGCGACCCCATGGACTGTAGCCCGCCAGGCTCCTCTGTCCATGGGATCTCCAGGCAAGAATACTGGAGTGGGTTGCCATTTCTTCTCCAGGGGATCTTCCCAACCCAGAGATCGAATCCAGGTCTCCCGCATTGCAGACGGATGCTTTACCATACCTGAAGGTGACCTCAAATTGTTTCTCAATGCAACACCTCAGAAAGCTCTGTCATTTGGATGATATGCAACAGGAAATCTACTTCCTTTTCACCTCTCTCCTGAATGATTTTGTCTCCTCCTACAACTTCAACATTCACACCTATGAAGATGGTTCCAAAACTTTACCTGACATTTTTCCTGAGTTTGAGTTTTGTATTTCCAATAACCTAAAGTCATTGTTCACTTAGTATTTCAAGCTCAGCTTGTTCAAAATCAAACTTACTATATTTTCCAAAAACCTACTCTTGGGAATTACTTGGGAATCATTCAGCCTAGAGATTTTAGGCTTATCTCTTTTTCTTATCTCTCACTGCTCATTTCCATAAGAGTTTGATCATTAAGTTACATTAATTCTACTTCTTAAATGTCTCTTAAATATGTGACTTCTTACCCTTAACCACCTTTCTAGGTAGGACCATCAGGGACCGCCTACTGGATTCTTACAATAACATCTAGCCAGGAATGAATTACTTACTTCCCCAAATCATTCTCCTCCTTGCCATCAATTATATTCCTGAAGCATTGATCTGACCATATGAGTGGTTTCCCTCGTCTCCATCAAAATCCTTAAAATTTAAAAATTTTTAATGGATCCTTAAAATCTTTCAGTGTCACCAATAGAACTATAAATTCCTTCCTGTCCTCCTTATCTCCCTATCTCTCCCCTCCTCAGCACAGCCTCCACTATTGGTGCATGTTTCTGTGTTGTGTGATGATTAGTTGAATCTGTCCCACTAGGCTGTTGAAACCTAGAGTAGTTTTATTCATTTTTGTATCTATAATATGAATAACTGAGTCCCTAATACATAGCAAAGGATTAGTGAGTGTTCTTGGCATAGGCCAAAGCAAAGCATACCCCATCTTCTACATCAGTTTCCTCTTTAAAGAGTTGGTTGGGTACCTACAACAGTCAAATTTAAAGAGTCAAAGAGTATATTGGTGGATGCCAGAGGCTGGAGGGAGGGGAGGAAGGAGCGGGGAATGGGGAGTTAGTGTTTAATGGGGACAGAGTTGCAGTTTAGTGAGGTGAAAGATTCAGGAGGTGGAGGATGGTGAAAGTTGCACAACAATATGAATGTACTTAGTGCCACTGAACTGTATAGTTAAAAATGGGTAAAAAGTATGTTTTATATTATGTGACTTTTACCATAATAAGAAAACATTAAAAAAAAAAAAAAAAAGAGTAGCTGGTTGGTAAAAGAAGATGATTCATTTTGGCTTATATTTGAATCTTATCACATGAACTTGAATTGGAAATTGTTGAGTTGCCAGTATTTTTTTCAGGTCTTCAGTGAAATTTCCTTGGAAAGTTATGCAGTGAGATGATTCATCCAGACTTTGTGAAACAAAATTGTCCCTTCATTTTCTTGTTTTAGAAACAAACAAAAAAAGCCATCATGGCTTGACTGACATCAGTGAAAAAACCCTTTTGTTTCCTATAATCCAGTGTTTTCATTAAGTAATTTGCAATGTAGCAGGGAGGAGAAGAGTGTTTGTAGGGGATTCCAGAGGCATTCTGCCTAAGAAAATCTGATTAATTTGAATAGTGGAGTTGGAGCCTTCCTTTGCACTAATAGGCTACTTCTACTTCTGGGTAGAAATCCCATTTTGTGCAGCCAGCAAGCCCCTGGAAGACATGACATTTTCAGACTGAAATACAATTAAAAGAGGGAAACCGGCTTATGGCAGTGGTTGGGCATAATAATATGATGAAATCAAATGTTGGCCTCTGTAATGACATAACTCTTTACTATAAAATTGAAAATATTAGAAGGCATATCAGAGAGTTAATGCAACTAGACCTTAAAATTAAAGCTAAAGTAGTACTGTGGATGACAGGTCTCCCCTAAACTGATCTAATAGTATTTTCCTGGATTAAACTGTGTTTAATAAGGCAAATGGATTAATGTATTACAATGTAGTTTATGACCAAATGAAGGCCTCCAGTCCAGATATTGCTGCCAGCAGTTCACAGTGTAATTCTTTCATGAACTGTGGGAGTTGATTTTAATTATGCAGTCTAAAATGTATGTGAGAGCCTTAAGAAAGGAACCAAGACAGGGAAATGTACCAAAAAAATCCCACAAAGCTAGGATACCAGTAAGTGAATCTTTCCTTCAAAGAAAAAAATGCCAGATTACAAATGAGTGCTGTCTTTAGTTAGTGGGCTAAATTAGTGTGCAGGCCTAGATAAAGGGAACAATGGACACCTCCTGACACCAGGCTGTGCGTCTGGTGAGCATCCCTCAGTGCAAATGTTAGTACTGTGTGAGTATTTATTGTGTTTCTATAAAGTCCTAATGAGCTCCTTGGGTGAGAGTAAAACCCTTTGCTTTTTCACACTGTGCTCAAGACCCCTAAACGTCACGGGGTCAAATCTAAAGAAAGGGTAATGGACCATGAGGTCCAGCTTAATAGACCTGATATTAACACAGCAGCAAGAATGTCACCAAATGCAAAGTTTAGGGCAAGCAATGAATGAAGTATTTGTTACACTTAAAGAATATACAAAGGTTATAACAGAGTAGCAGCACTACATCAATGTCATCATTGCAGGACTTTGAAAATCTGCCATGTATGAAATAACCCTGTAACACATCTTTAAGTTGGTTACAATACATGAATTTGCTTCCCAACCACAAAGAATATTAGAATAGAAAATTATGCAACTGCAATGACTACCTATAATTTTTAGACATTGACAATCTCTTGCCCATAGAAATAAACAGGATACTCTCAGTATCTAATATTCATTGAATGGGAATAAAATGTACTTACTTTTTGTGTTGCTTATACAGTTCATACACTTAAATATATACTTTCTCTAAGTGAAACAGAAGATTTTTTTCTCCTCTAGTGGTCTGGTTTCTGAAAAATAAAACTGGTGTCCCTTGGTTTGAAATAAGTAAAACATAACCACACTGAGTATGATGTCATGAAGAGAACAACTTGTGTAAATATAGGACACTTTAAGCAGACTCGTTGGTCCATGTAGTTGCTGGCTCATCACAACAAACCTGGTCTGTTATTACAATGAACTTCAGTTCAAATGATGCAATGTAAGCCACAGACCTGAGGCCTAAGAGCACCACACTCCATGCTTTTGTTCATAAGTTAACATTTAAAAGCATCATCACTCTCTCACATGGGTAAAAATGGAAGATCTGAAGGTATGAGCCAGTAAAAATATTTATGTGTTTATGCACCTTCCATGTTTTTATTCTCTGCTGGGTAAAATAGTTTTCTTTGAATCTGACTCACATAGGCTATAAATCATTTGAAGACAAGGACTCTATCTTTGGGCCTCCAAGGTGGCACTAGTGGTACAGAATCTGCCTGCCAAGGCAGGAGACTCAAGAGATGGTGAGTTCGATCCCTGGGTCGGGAAGATCCCTTGGACTAGGAAATGGCAATCCACTCTAGTGTTCTTACCTGGAAAATTTCATGTGCAGAGGAGCTTAGCAGGCTACGGTCCATAGGGTCACAAAGAGTCGGACATGACTGAGCACACACACACACACACACACACACACACTCTACTTCTGTTGCTTCATGTTACTATTCCCAATACCAAAGATAAAGCCATGCTATTGTTGATAGATACCAACAACTCATTACTTACCAACTCCTCTTTTTTCCATGACTTGATTACCACAAAAGTAGCAAATCGTGTTTATTCAGGAAGTTCAGGCAGTATCAGTTCATTTCAGTCACTCAGTAATGTCCGATTCAGGCAGTATATTGTCAGACTATTAATAACTAGATCAGAAGACACATATGCCATCATGTACTTTCAACAGCTTATATATTTTTTACTTTTTACTTCATATTATTTATTTATTTTTATTTTGACTGTGCTGGATCTTGCTTGCAGCATGTGGGCTTATATCTAGCATGGCACAATGCCTCGAGGCATGTGGGGTCTTAGTTCCCCGACCAAGGATCAAACGCACATCTGCTGCATCGAAAGGTAGGTTCTTGACCACTGGACCACAAAGCAAGTCACTTTCAGCAGATAGTAACTCTGCTCCCCCATTTTACTTTACTTTATTGATCTGATTTTCAGTCCTCTTCCCCATCCACTAATTTCCAAAGGTTACTTGAATGTCACTTTCATATTTGTAAAATCAGACCAGGTTCAATTAAACGAAAAACCTCTTAGGCTTCAGATAACTAGTTTCAATGTTCAAGGCCATAAAGAATGGACATTTATAGACTGGAAATACTCCTGGACTCTTTAAGATACATAGTTAATTGCTGTCACAGCTCTTCGACTGTTTTCTTTGACTAACAGGAAGGGAAAGAATGACATACTCATTTTACTTTCACTTGTTGCTATTTTTAAAGGCAATGCAGAGAAATTTAGAAGTAGAAACCAACTAACATTTATTAATAAAGAGAAATCTGGAAGCATGTATCTGTTTATGGGTTTGACCCTAAAGAAGGGATAGTACAAGCCAGCCAAATGTGTGTGATGCAGGAACATCAAAACTCTGACCTACCTAAAATATCACTTCCACGAACCTGCCAAAATACCTAGAATTTCCATCATTGGAGTCATTTCTGTGCACAAAACATTCACAGAAGGCCCATTAAAATGCACACACAGTATATTTACCCAATAATATCCATTCTCTCTCCAGTATATATTAGTCAAAAAAAAAAAAAAAAACAGGACACAGTCCAGAGCAGATTGTTTGAACTGAAAGTGTGCAGACTGGAGTAAAGTAGGATGTGAAAGGAATTGTGGAGATTCAGGTCATCCTAAGGCACTGTACAGAGAGAGAAATAAGGCACCTCTGAGTGGGGTTTGTTCATAGTGATGCTTTCTAAGGCACACTTGACTTCACATTCCAGGATGTCTGGCTCTAGGTGAGTGATCACACCATCATGATTATCTTGGTCATGAAGATCTTTTTTGTACAGTTCTTCTGTGTATTCTTGCCACCTCTTCTTAAAATCTTCTGCTTCTGTTAGGTCCATACCATTTCTGTCCTTTATCGAGCCCATCTTTGCATGAAATGTTCCCTTGGTATCTCTGATTTTCTTGAAGAGATCTCCATTCTTTCCCATTCTGTTGTTTTCCTCTATTTCTTTGCATTGATCGCTGAGGAAGGCTTTCTTATCTCTTCTTGCTATTCTTTGGAACTCTGCATCAGGAGAAATGCTGGACTGAAAGAAACGCAAGCGGGAATCAAGATTGCCGGGAGAAATATCAATAACCTCAGATATCCAGATGACACCACCCTTATGGCAGAAAGTGAAGAGGAACTAAAAAGCCTCTTGATTAAAGTGAAAGAGAAGAGTGAAAAAGTTGGCTTAAAACTCAACATTCAGAAAACGAAGATCATGGCATCTGGTCCCATCACTTCATGGCAAATAGATGGGGAAACAGTGAAAACAGTGTCAAACTTTATATTTTTGGGCTCCAAAATCACTGCAGATGGTGATTGCAGCCATGAAATTAAAAGATACTTACTCCTTGGAAGGAAAGTTATGACCAACCTAGATAGCATATTGAAAAGCAGAGATATTACTTTGCCAACAAAGGTCCATTTAGTCAAGGCTATGGCTTTTCCTGTGGTCGTGTATGGATGTGAGAGTTGGACTGTGACAAAAGCTAAGTGCCAAAGACTTGATGCTTTTGAACTGTGGTGTTGGAGAAGACTCTTGAGAGTCCCTTGGACTGCAAGGAGATCCAACCAGTCCATTCTAAAGGAGATCAATCCTGGATGTTCTTTGGAAGGAATGATGCTAAAGCTGAAACTCCAGTACTTTGGAGTTTGGAGAAGAGGTAACTCATTGGAAAAGACTGATGCTGGGAGGGATTGGGGGCAGGAGGAGAAGGGGACGACAGAGGATGAGATGCCTGGATGGCATCACTGACTTGATGGACGTGAGTTTGAGTGAACTCCGGGAGTTGGTGATGGACAGGGAGGCCTGGCGTGCTGCAATTCATGGGGTCGCAAAGAGTCGGACATGACTGAGTGACTGAACTGAACTGAACTGAGTGGGGGTTGGGGGTGATGCTCAAGGCTGCCTTTTATGAAACTGGGGACAAAGCCTACTTATGGCTATTAGTGAAGTGTTTTTAAATGTTTCCTTAAATTAATGGCTCTTAGAGAAATTTGCATTTATACTCTCTGGCTTAAAACATATAAAGTGTAATTTTTACACTAAAGTAAGTGTAATTTGTTTCTTCGGATCTAATTTTAGAAGTGAGACCAACACAGATGTTGGAAAAGAGACACTTTCACTTCCAGCTAAGATGAAGTAACAGGGGCCAGATTAACCCTCCCATCATAAATATATATGATTGAAACAGTGATTTTCTAGACACTGAACATTAGGAGATTAAGGACAGTGATGCTCAAAACAATGATTTTTTTAAAAAATAGAGTTTATTCTTAGAGTAGTCTTAGGTTCACAGCAAAATTGGGTGGAAAGCACAGAGTTCCTATATATCCTCATCTTCCTCCATTCACACAGCCTCCCACTAGCAACATCCCACCCCAGAGTGATATGATTGTTACAGCTGATGAGCCTACATCAGTTGGTTCGCTGATGTAGCTAACCAACATCAGCTAACACCCAAAGTCCATTGCTTACATTTTCACTCCTGGTGTTGTACATTCTGTGGGTCTTAACCCATGTGTAATGACATGTATCCATAACAGTAGTATCATAAAAAACAGCTTCACTACCTTAAATTCCTCTATGCTCTGCCTATTCCTCTATCCCTTCCTGTTAACCCCCGAAAACCAATCATTTTTCACTGTCTCCATGGTTTTTCCACAACATCATATATTTCAATTCAGTTGAAATCAAATACTATGTTGCTTTTTCAGGTTGGCTTCTTTCATTTAACAATATGCATTTAAGAAGGGGACATTTCATACAAAGATGGGCTCGATAAAGGACAGAAATGGTATGGACCTAACAGAAACAGAAGATATCAAGAAGAGGTGGCAAGAATACACAGAAGAACTGTACAAAAAAGATCTTCATGACCCAGATAATCATGATGGTGTGATCACTGACCTAGAGCCAGACGTCCTGGAATGTGAAGTCAAGTGGGCCTTAGAAAGCATCACTACGAACAAAGCTAGTGGAGGTGATGGAATTCCAGATGAGCTATTTCAAATCCTGAAAGATGATGCTGTGAAAGTGTTACACTCAATATGCCAGCAAATTTGGAAAACTCAGCAGTGGCCACAGGACTGGAAAAGGTCAGTTTTCATTCCAAACCCAAAGAAAGGCAATGCCAAAGAATGCTCAAACTACTGCACAATTGCACTCATCTCACATGCTAGTAAAGTAATGCTCAAAATTCTCCAAGCCAGGCTTCAGCAATACATGAACCATGAACTTCCTGATGTTCAAGCTGGTTTTAGTAAAGGCAGAGGAACCAGAGAGCAAATTGCCAACATCTGCTGGATCATGGAAAAAAGCAAGAGAGTTCTAGAAAAACATCTACTTCTGCTTTATTGACTATGCAAAAGCCTTTGACTGTGTGGATCACAATAAACTGTGGAAAATTCTGAAAGAGATGGGAATACCAGACCACCTAACCTGCCTCTTGAGAAATCTGTATGCAGGTCAGGAAGCAACAGTTAGAACTGGACATGAAACAACAGACTGGTTCCAAATAGGAAAAAGAGTACGTCAAGGCTGTATATTGTCACCCTGCTTATTTAACTTATGTGCAGAGTACATCATGAGAAACACTGGACTGGAAGAAACACAAGCTGGAATCAAGATTGCCAGGAGAAATATCAATAAGCTCAGATATGCAGATGACACCACCCTTATGGCAGAAAGTAAAGAGGAACTCAAAAGCCTCTTGAGGAAAGTGAAAGTAGAGAGTGAAAAAGTTGGTTTAAAGCTCAACATTCAGAAAACAAAGATCATGGCATCCGGCCCCATCACTTCATGGGAAATAGATGGGGAAACAGTGGAAACAGTGTCAGACTTTATTTTTCTGGGCTCCAAAATCACTGCAGATGGTGACTGCAGCCATGAAATTAAAAGACACTTACTCCTTGGAAGGGAAGTTATGACCAACCTAGATAGCATATTCAAAAGCAGAGCCATTACTTTGCCAACAAAGGTCCATCTAGTCAAGGCTATGGTTTTCCCAGTGGTCATGTATGGATGTGAGAGTTGGACTGTGAAGAAGGCTGAGCGCCGAAGAATTGATGCTTTTGAACTGTGGTGTTGGAGAAGACTCTTGAGAGTCCCTTGGACTGCAAGGAGATCCAACCAGTCCATTCTGAAGGAGATCAGCCCTGGGATTTCTTTGGAGGGAATGATGCTGAAGCTGAAACTCCAGTACTTTGGCCACCTCATGTGAAGAGTTGACTCATTGGAAAAGACCCTGATGCTGGGAGGGATTGGGGGCAGGAGGAGAAGGGGATGACAGAGGATGAGATGGCTGGGTGGCATCACCAACTCAATGGACGTGAGTCTGAGTGAACTCCAGGAGTTGGTGATGGACAGGGAGGCCTGGCGTGCTGGGATTCATGGGGTCGCAAAGAGTTGGACACGACTGAGTGACTGAACTGAACTGAACTGAAGATTCCTCCATATCTTTTCATAACTTGATAGCTCATTCCTGCTTAGCAGTGAATTATAATCTATTGTTGAGATGTACCACAGTTCATTTATCTATTCACCTACTAAAGGATGTTTTGGTTAAGTCCAAGTTTGGGGCAATTATAAATAAAACTGCTATAAATATCCATGTGTAGGTTTCTGTGTGAACATAAGTTTTCAATTCAATTGGATAAATATCAAAGAACACAATTGCAGGCTCATATGGTGAGAATATGTTTAGAGTTGTTGGAAACTGCCAAAATGTCTCACAAAGTGGCTGTAACATTTTATATTTCTATCAACAACGAATGAGAGTTCCTGTTGCTCTACATCCTCACCAGCATTTGGTGTTTCAATGATTTGGATTTTCACCATTCTAGTAGGTGTGTAGTGGTACCACATTATTATTTTAATTATGCATTCCTCTAATGCCATATGATGTTGAGCATCTTTTCATGTGCTTATCATATATATATATCTTTGGTGAAGCATCTGTTCAGGTCTTCTGCCCATTTTTCAATCGGGTTATTTGTTTTCTTACTCTTGAGTCTCAATGGTTCTTTGTATATTTGGATAGTGATCCTTTCTTTACTTAGTACGTCTTTTGCCAATATTTTCTCCTAATATGCGGCTTGATTTCTCATTCTTTTGACATTGCCTTTTGTGAAGCAGATGTTTTTAATTTTAATGAAATCTAGCTTGTTGATTATTTCTTCACAGATTGAGCCTCTGACATTGTATCTAAAAAGTTATCACCTTGCTCAAGTCCATCTAGATTTTTTTCTATGCTATCTCCCAGGAGATTTACAGTTTTGCACTTTGTATTTAATTCTACATTCCATTTCAAGTTCATTTTTTTTGAAGAATGTAAGGTCTGTGTCTAGATCCATTTTTTTGCATGTGGATATCCAGTTGTTTTAGCACCATTTCTTGACAACCTATCTTCTGTCCATTGTACTTTTGTTAGTCCGTCATCAAATATCAGTTGACTAAATGTCTGGATCTATTTCTAGGCTGTCTGTTCTGTTACATTGACCTGTCTTTTGTCAGTACCACACTGTCTTAATTACTATAGCTTTATGGTAAGTCTTTAAATCAGGTAGCATTAGTTCTCCAATTTTTTTTTTTTTTTTTTTGCCCTCAACATTGTGTTGTCTATTCTGGATCTTTTGTTTCACTGTATAAACTTTAGAATCAGTTTATCAATATCCACAAATGACTTGTTGGGATTTTGATTGAGATTACATTGCATCTATAGATCACATTGGGAAAAACTGACACTTTGACGATATTGAATCTTCCTATCTATGAACATGGCTGAGATGATTACATTTTTAATGTTTTGCATATGTATTTATCTAAAGATAAATAAGAGATACTTTAATTTGGAAATGTACTGATATCACTATTAGAAAATAATAATAAAATCAATGTTTTTTAAAAAAACACATTCTGATGCTCATGGTTCTCTAATTCCTCTTCCAGATTTAATTTTCTTCGGTGGACTCATCCTTTCCTGACATATGTTAGAAATTAATTTTTTATTGCCTGTCTCCCCAACTAGATTGCAAGCTCTGTAAATAATAACCCTTTCTCCTTTCTTCTCTGGGTCACTGCTGGGCAGTGTGTGATGTGCGTATTGGGGTAAGAAAGGGAGGATTGGCTAGAAAGAAGGACATACAGGGATTGCAGAAAAATTAACCAATTTACTGTTGCCTGGGGATATGTCTGACAAATACCACAAAGTATAAGTGTTTTCCAGATTTTTATGTACATATTAAAATTAAATACTAAAACTAGGGAAATCTTATATAATTTTAATTTGGGAGCAGAGAAATAAAAAGTATTTGCTGACAGATTTCTTCAGTTTTCTGTGATTAGAACATGAGGGAAACCTCTGAAGGTCTTTTTCACCTTCTGCGGTCCACCTCAGCTTGTTTCCTTGAATGAGAATATAAGCACATTACTAAAATCAGGCCCTTATCCTTTCAAATATATTTATACAAAAATATCATTTGCTAAATAATAAAATGTTAAATTTTAAAGATAAGTTTATTGTTCTAGCCCAATAAGACTGAAATGGAAAAACAATTGGCTAGATAACTACAATCTGAACACAAACCAAAAAGAAAATGGTTTTATTGGTGAAGAATTCTCATAAATATAAGGCTACTGTGTTTCCTGGTCTTTTTCTTTTTTTTTCTTTTTCCATTCCTTTAATCTCTTTATCTCAAACAATTACTTGTAGACTATACCAGTAAAAATGTACATACAGGAAGTCATTGTAAAAATAAAGTTACTATACCATGACTGAAGTAAAAAATATATACTTTCCTTAGAATAGCAGCAAAGGAGAAGAAATGCAGGACTTATCCCATTAAAAGCATGATTAATTACACTTCACTTACACCATCGACCTCACTAGGTCAGCAGTTTAGCTGAAACAGCTCCTGACAGTGATCAGCCTCATCAAAGTTTGGCTCCTTTTCTCTATTGAAATGTTTCTCCACTAAATTGTTTGTGTGAGCCTATGCTTCAAAGCATTTCTTTTCTCTCTTCTTTTTAAACTCTAAAACGTATGCCTTCCCTATAGAAGTTACATACAGTCTTTTCAGCAGTTAGAAATTGACTCTTTGAGTGGCAGTAATGATGATCAGTTAACTGATATAAACACTCAGTAGTTATCCAACATGTCTGCATCAAACGTTAAGTAAAAAATATGAGATTTCATGTTGTATTCTAAAGGCTTAGACTCTTCTGTAAACAGACATCAAGAATTAATAGTGTTTTGTGACTTCCTGGGGAAATTCTGTCACCTTGAATTTAAATATAGGAAGCTACAGTTAGAAAAATTAAGTAGACCTAGTTTTAGAAGGAAAACACATTGTTCAAGTCTATACACCATTACCTATGGAGAAAAGAAGAAAGGAGGAAAGCAAACCTTAGGATTTAGGACAGAAATTATGTAAAGTTCACAAAGCAATTTCACTTCAAGTTTGAATAGTTCTCAAGGTACAAAATTGCAAACAGCTAGTAATCATAGCTCTAGATCTGTCTTAGATACAACCTCCACTTATGTGTGGAGTATGTTTTACTTAATAAGCCTTTATTACAGTACTATGTGTCAGGAAATGTGATATCCACTGAAGAGGGAAAATTTGGTTCACATTCTACTGGGGAAGAGCTACCTTTAAAAAAGATACATCTAATGCCCAAAAGAATTGAAAGCAGGATCTCAAAGAGATGGCTGTACACCCATGCCCATAGTAGCAATATTCACAAGAGCTAAATGTGGAAGCAACTTGGACATCTGTGGGCAGATGAATGGATGAGCAACATGTGGTATATACATACAATGTATATATTCAGTCCCAAAAAGGAAGAAGATTCTAGCACATCCTACAGTATGGAAGAAGCTTGAATACATTATACTAATTAAAATACATCAATCACACCAAGAAAACTAATACTGTGTGAGTCTACTTGTATGAGGTATCTAAACACTCAAAATCCTAGAGGCAGAAAGTAGGATGACGGTTGCCATGGTCTGGGAAAAGAGGAAATGGGAGTTATTGTTGAATAGGCACAGAGTTTTGGTTTTGCAAGATGGAAAAAGTTCTGGATATGGATGGTAACAGTGGCTGACTTTATTTGGAGGGGGGGCCCTCCAAAATCACTGCAGATGGTGACTGCAGCCATGAAATTAAAAGACACTTACTCCTTGGAAGAAAAGTTATGACCAACCTAGACAGCATATTAAAAAGCAGAGACATTACTTTGTCAACAAAGGTCCATCTAGTCAAGGCTATAGTTTTTCCAGTAGTCATGTATGAATGTGAGAGCTGGACCATAAAGAAAGCTGAGTGCTGAAGGATTCATCCTTTTGAACTGTGGTGTTGGAGAAGACTCTTGAGAGTCCCTTGGACTGCAAGGAGATCCAACCAGTCCATCCTAAAGGAGATCAGTTCATTGGAAGGACTGATGTTGAAGCTGAAACTCCAGTATTTTGGCCACTTGATGGGAAGAGCTGACTCACTGGAAAAGACCCTGATGTTGGGAAAGATTGAACGTAGGAGAAGAAGGGACAACAGAGGATAAGATGGTTAGATGGCATTACAGACTTGATGGACATGAGTTTGGGTAAACTCTGAGACTTGGTGATGGACAGGGAGCCCTGGCGTGCTGTGGTTCATGGAGTCACAAAGAGTCGGACACAACTGAGCGACTGAACTGAACTGAACTGATGGTAATGATGGTTGCACAACAAAGTGAACATACTTACTGCCACAGAACTGTAGACTTAAAAATAATTAAATGGTAAATTTATACTGCATGTATTTTATCACCATAAACAATTGAGAAAAGTATATTTTAAATTATAAGTATATACTGCTGCTGCTAAGTCCCTTCAGTCGTCTCTGACTCTGTGTGACCCCATAGACGGCAGCCCACCAGGCACCCCCATCCCTGGGATTCTCAAGGCAAGAACACTGGAGTGGGTTGCCATTTCTTTCTCCAATGCATGAAAGTAAAAAGTGAAAGTGAAGTTGCTCAGTCGTGTCTGACTCTTAGTGACCCCATGGACTGCAGCCTACCAGGCTCCTCCATCCATGGGGTTTTCCAGGCAAGAGTACTGGAGTGGGGTGCCATTGCCTTCTCCGATAAGTATATAATAGAAACATAAACAATGTACTGTAGTCACAGAAGAAGTGACCACCTCTGTGTGTGGTGGAGAGACTCCCAGAGAAGGCTTGCAGAGGAGGAAATAGTTGAGTGAGGCTTCAGAAGATACAGAACACATTAGCACTTGCTCAACCACCTCCACTCAACACCAGATTTACTGACACTCCCTCCCATTCCCTTTGTAAACATACTTCCTGATGATCATGGCTACAGGTTGCTGGTGGCAGTAACCGCCCTCTAGAATGTGCCAGCCTTGCCCTCTCACTTGATGACTTAAGTGCTTATCAAAAGTCAGGGGCATTTATTCTCCAGTGTTTATGCCAATTATACTTATTACTGTAATTACTGAATTGAATTAAATATTAAACATTCTATTTTTGCATGATAAGGAAGAGAATGATTTGTCTATAAAAATGATTGCTTTGGAAAGGCTTCATAAATTAGTCACTATAAAAAATGAAATTGGTGTTGCATTAGGTGTAGGTAAGACACCTATAAATCACTGGAAGAACACTCTAAAATGCCAGTCCAGGTTCGATGCACGATACTGGATGCTTGGGGCTAGTGCACTGGGACGACCCAGAGGGATGGTATGGGGAGGGAGGAGGGAGGAGGGTTCAGGATGTGGAACACATGTATACCTGTGGCGGATTCATTTTGATATATGGCAAAACTAATACAATTATGTAAAGTTTAAAAATAAAATAAAATTAAAAAAAAAAACATCTAGATGGATTTTAAGCCTAGATTCCTTTGCAAATGCGCTTAAATTTCTCTTCCTGTTTAATGAAACCAAAACTAAAATTATAGAACAATGCAGAAGGAACAGAGATAATGCAAGATGAACCAGCAGAAACTTGAATCAGCAGCATCATTCTCAAAGAAAAAGTCTTGGCCCTGTACTAAAGTTTGGCAACTAAATGAGGCATTTATATGTTTTAACATAAACAGCTATAGATAGATAGGTAGATAGGAGATGCGGGAGACACAGGTTCAGTCCCTGGGTCAGGAAAATCCCCTGCGGTAGGAAGTGGCAACCCACTCCAGTATTCTTGCCTGAGGAATTTCACGCACAGAGTAGCCTGGTGAGCTGCAGACCATGGGGCCACAAACAGTCGGATATGACTGAGCACAGATAGATAGGAAGAAAGAATGTTATCCCCCTTTTCTACCACATTACAATTACAGGTATGATATTCCTGGTAAAGACGTAGTGCTTTAGAGCACAGACTCTGGAACCAGATTGACTGAGTTGAATTATAGGTTTGTCATTTAGGAGTTACATGACTGCAGGCAAGTTAATCAGGCAGGTATTGATACTTTTGTTTTATCACCTATTTTTAATGAGGCTAGTAATAGTGCCTACCAAAGAGATTTTTTCTAAGAGTTAAGTTATTTAGCACAGGTAAACCACCTAGGAAAGGCAATGCCAAAGAATGCTCAAACTACCGCACAATTG
This sequence comes from Bos indicus x Bos taurus, assembly GCF_003369695.1. Lineage (NCBI taxonomy): Eukaryota > Metazoa > Chordata > Mammalia > Artiodactyla > Bovidae > Bos > Bos indicus x Bos taurus. The sequence goes on from NC_040080.1 coordinate 85,033,107, forward strand.
CCCTCATCTCACACACTAGTAAAGTAATGCTCAAAATTCTCCAAGCCCAGGCTTCAACAATATGTGAACCATGAATTCCAGATGTTCAAGCTGGTTTTAGTAAAGGCAGAGGAACCAGAGGTCAAATTGCCAACATCTGCTGGATCATCAAAAAAGCAAGAGAGTTCCAGAAAAACATCTATTTCTGCTTTATTGACTATGCCAAAGCTTTTGACTGTGTGGATCACAATAAACTGTGGCCAATTCTGAAAGAGATGGGAACATCAGACCACCTGACATGCCTCTTGAGAAACCTGTATGCAGGTCTTGAAGCAACAGTTAGAACTGGACATGGAACAACAAACAGACTGGTTCCAAATAGGAAAAGGAGTACGTCAAGGCTGTATATTGTCACCCTGCTTGTTTAACTTATATGCAGGGTACATCATGAGAAACGCTGGGCTGGATGAAGCACAAGCTGGAATCAAGATTGCCGGGAGAAATATCAATGACCTCAGATATGCAGATGACACCACCCTTATGGTAGAAAGTGAAGAAGAACTAAAGGGCCTCTTGATGAAAGTGAAAGAGGAGAGTGAAAAAGTTGGCTTCAAACTCAACATTCATAAAACAAACATCATGGCATCCGGTCCCATCACTTCATGGCAAATAGATGGGGAAACAGTGAAAACAGTGGCTGACTTTATTTTTCTGGGTTCCAAAATCACTGCAGATGGTGACTGCAGCCATGAAATTAAAAGACACTTACTCCTTGGAAGGAAAGTTATGACCAACCTAGATAGCATATTAAAAAGCAGAGACATCACTTTGCCAACAAAGGTCCATCTAGTCAAGGCTATGGTTTTCCCAGTGGTCATGTATGGATATGAGAGTTGGACTATAAAGAAAGCTGAGTGCTGAAGGATTCATCCTTTTGAACTGTGGTGTTGGAGAAGACGCAACAGTCCTTTGGACTGCAAGGAGATCCAACCAGTCCATCCTAAAGGAGATTAGTCCTTGGTGTTCATTGGAAGGACTGATGTTGAAGCTGAAACTCCAATACTTTGGCCACCTGATGCGAAGAACTGACTCATTTGAAAAGACCCTGATGCTGGGAAAGATTGAGGACAGGAGGATAAGGGGATGACAGAGGATAAGATGGTTGTATAGCATCACCGACTCAATGGACATGGCTTTGGGTGAATTCTGGGAGTTGGTGATGGACAGGGAGGCCTTACGTGGTGTGGTTCATGGGGTCACAAAGAGTCAGACACGACTGAGCGACTGAACTGAACTGAACTGAACTGAAACCACTTAGGACAATGCCAGACACAATGCATGCTATGTGTTAGTATTACCAGTATTAGTAATGGTACTGATATTACTACTAATAACTGTTTTTGCCACAGAGAAAGGAGACAAAAGAAGAAAGGAAAAAGTACATTCTGAGGAGGGAATGCAAACTACTGAGCTGTGATCATGCCAACTGAAGGTGAAGTACATGTGATAAATGAACGATGAAGGCCCAGGTAGTGAAGACGCTTGTCCACCATCTCATTCCTGACCCGTCCTGTACCTTTAATTCCCTCTGCTCTCGTGGTCACTTCTTACATGAAAGTTTTTAAAATGCTAATAAACATAGAGATTGAGTGGCCTCAAACCCTAATGAATTTGTAATTTAGCAAGAGATTCTGATATATAAATAATACAAGAGAATTCATGTCATTGAGAACACATTACATACTCTGTATCTAAAAATGTGTTTCTTCGACCCAATCAAAAAATGGGCCAAAGAACTAAATAGACATTTCTCCAAGGAAGACATACAGAGGGCTAACAAACACATGAAAAGATGCTCAACATCACTCATTATCAGAGAAATGCAAATCAAAACCACTATGAGGTACCATTTCACACCAGTCAGAATGGCTGCGATCCAAAAGTCTACAAATAATAAATGCTGGAGAGGGTGTGGAGAAAAGGGAACCCTCTTACACTGTTGGTGGGAATGCAAACTAGTACAGCCACTATGGAGAACAGTGTGGAGATTCCTTAAAAAACTGGAAATAGAACTGCCTTATGATCCAGCAATCCCACTGCTGGGCATACACACTGAGGAAACCAGAAGGGAAAGAGACACGTGTACCCCAATGTTCATCGCAGCACTGTTTATAATAGCCAGGACGTGGAAGCAACCTAGATGTCCATCAGCAGATGAATGGATAAGAAAGCTGTGGTACATATACACAATGGAGTATTACTCAGCCATTAAAAAGAATACATTTGAATCAGTTCTAATGAGGTGGATGAAACTGGAGCCTATTATACAGAGTGAAGTAAGCCAGAAGGAAAAACATAAATACAGTATACTAACGCATATATATGGAATTTAGAAAGATGGTAACAATAACCCGGGGTACGAGACAGCAAAAGAGACACTGATGTATAGAACAGTCTTATGGACTCTGTGGGAGAGGGAGAGGGTGGGAAGATTTGGGAGAATGGCAATGAAACATGTAAAATATCATGTAGGAAACGAGTTGCCAGTCCAGGTTCGATGCATGATGCTGGATGCTTGGGGCTGGTGCACTGGGATGGCCCAGAGGGATGGTATGGGGAGGGGGGGAGGGAGGGGGGTTCGGGGTGGGGGGCACATGTGTACCTGTGGCGGATTCATTTTGATGTTTGGCAGAGCTAATACAATTATGTAAAGTTTAAAAATAAAATAAAATTAGAGAAAAAAATAAAAAATAAAAAAATAAAAATGTGTTTCTTGTGCAAAGAGGTGGGTACAACTAATTGACCAGAGAGAGTAGGACAGAAAGTGATAATTGAGCTGGATGTTAAGGGTGAATTAAATGTTTCTCTATAAATGATACAATAAAACAATAAGCATCTAAACATGGATAATTACTATCACTAGAACTGACAGATAAGATAATCAAAGTTCCCTTCCTAAGCAATTAGAGCAACAAAGAAATCCTACACTAAAAGATATGGAAAGTATAATGTCTGTATCACAAGGTCATGGATGTTTTCTCTTTGATTTATCCTTGATAAAACTCTGAAACATGTCATTGAGCCAAACATATATCTGTGATTAAGTCTTACGATTTGTGAAATATTCCTTTCTTCCAGTCTCCTGGATTTTAAGCTCTCCAGTTTATATACCTAGCAAGATAAAAATGAACATGAAATGTTGAGAACAACCAAGAAAAGCCTATGACCATTGTTCACTGTCTTTCCCTTCAAGATGATACAATAAAGCGAGATGCCCTAAAATCATTCCACTTGGGTATCATTTATTATGGGCAATGTCATTCTGACATTTTTATTCTGCAATTCATGTTGACATTATAGAGATGCGAAGGGGAGAACTAATTTTTCCCTGAACGCTCACCTTAGATTTGAAATGGGCAATGAAGAGATCAAACACTCAGCAGTGGGATTCAGCAGAGAAAAGCGACTGTTCCCCAGGCACTTGAAGTCAGCTGGACTCCTACCCACAAATGTATTCACTATGTGACTCTGAAAAAGTTACTGAGCTTCTATAAAATGTGGTCACTATATCTTTTCCTTCAACATTTCTAAAAAATTAAGTAAAAGAATTAATATGGAATACCTTTATTTTTTTATTTTTTTATTTTATTTTTAAACTTTACAATATTGTATTAGATCCATACAATCTATGTATTAGAATCCATGATTCTCCAAATGGAATACCTTTAATAAGTGTTTTTTAAATGAATAAACTTTTTATTCCTTGCCTTTTCAAAAATACTATATTGGGTTTTGTTTTTTTTTTTAAGCTTCTGTGCTTTTTTGTTTTCTATTTCTTTTATCTTTGGCTGTGTTGAGTCTTTGCTGCTGTGCACGGGCTTTCTCTAGCTGTGGCAAGCAGGGTCTACTCTCTAACTGCGGTGCCTTGTGGAATGCAAGCTCGAGGCGCGCAGGCTTTAGCAGTTGTGGTGCACAGGTTTAGCTGCCCTGCGACATGCGGAACCTTACCGGACCAGGGGTCAAACCCACGTCCCTTGCGTTGGCAGGCAGATTCTTTTCAACAGATTTTTAATTTTTATTTTTATTTATTTTTGGCTGCTCTGGGTCTTCACTGCTACACATGGACTTTCTCTAGTTGTGGAGAGTGGGGGCTACTCTGCACTGCAGTGCGCAGGCTTCTCATTGCTGCGGCTTCTCTTGTTGCAGAGCACAGGCTTTAGGCACGCAGGTTTCAGTAGATGCACATGTGGGCTCAGTAATTGTGGCTTGAGGGCCCTGGAGCACAGGTTCAGTAGTTGTGGCACATTGGGCTTAGTTGCTCCACGGCATGTGAAATCTTCCTGGACCAGAGACTGCACCCATGTTTCCTGCTGCTGCTGCTAAGTCGCTTCAGTTGTGTCTGACTCTGTGTGACCCCATAGACGGCAGCCCACCAGGCTCCCCCATCCCTGGGATTCTCCAGGCAAGAACACTGGAGTGGGTTGCCATTTCCTTCTCCAATGCATGAAAGTGAAAAGTGAAAGGGAAGTCGCTCAGTCATGTCCGACTCTTAGCGACCCCATGGACTGCAGCCTACCAGGCTCCTCTGTCCATGGGATTTTCCAGGCAAGAGTACTGGAGTGGGGTGCCATTGCCTTCTCCGCCCATGTTTCCTACAGATTCTTAACCAATGGACCACCAGAGAAGTCCTACTGTATTGGTTTTTAATTTGCACAGCAATTATCTTCATCTGCCAGGGCTACCATGACAATGTGGCTTAAACAACAGAAATTTATTGTCTCATGAGTCTAGAGGCTAGAAGTTTGAGATCAAGGTGCTGGCAGCAACAGTTGGCCCTTGCTGAGGCTGTGAGGAAAAGATGACTTTCAAGCCTCTCTCTTCAGCATACAGATAACCATCTTCTCCCTGTATCTCTTCACATTGTCTTTTCTCTTATGCCTGGCTGTTTCTGTATCTAAATTTCCCCTTTTTATAAGGACAGCAGTGATAAGGACACCTATTCAAATATGATCTCATCTTAGCTTAACCAATTTACATCTGTAACTAATTCCAAATAATATCACACTCTGAGTACTGGGAGTTATGACTTCAACTTATGAATTTGGAGAGGGGACACAATTCAAATCATAAGTCATAAAGCTTCGTGTACTCATTCAAGCAACATGGAAATAAAAAAAAAAAAAAATTAGTGGTCTCTCCCTGTAATCCAATTCCATTCCTCTGCTTTTAACATTTGTAATGTATCCTTACATAAGTTTTTCGATGTCTTCACACACATGAACATACTCACACTCACTCACACATGCTCATACACACCACATATTCATCTTATGTTTAGACACACACATATATAGTCTTTTTCTGTTATAAAAATCCAATCATACTACACATACTGCTTAGCCCCTTGGTTTTTTCATTTTGTAATAAATCATGGAAATTTTTGTAAACTATAAACCTATGTAAATATTTGCACAATATTCTATAGTATGTATGAATAATAATCTATGCAAACACTTGTCAATATTGGTGAATATTCAGGGTATTCCCAGGGTTTGAAAATGTCCATTTTTAAAAGCAGCAATATGAAGTTTCACTCAGCTTTTTCGTTAAAACTGCTGATTTGATTTATGTAAGTTAGCTTCCTAGAAATGCATTTCTAGGTCAGAGATAAGCACATTTAAATTCATGTTACCAGATGATTTTCAAAAATGTTTTAACAATTCACACATTCACCAAGAGTGCTTAAGAGATATCAATTTTCTCCACCCTTTTGCCAAAGTCAATTTGAAAAGTTTTTTCTTTAATTCTATCTCCCTGATACCTAAAAAATAATGTATCTTTTATTTATTTAATATTAATATCCTTAACTACCATTGAGGTACAGTATCTTTTCAAAATATTTATTGGGTATTTGTATCCTTCTTTTGAGATTTGCTAGATCATCTTGAGGACCTATTTTTAAATTATATTTCTTGTTTTTTATCCATTCACAGGAGTTCTTATATATGAGGGAAATTAACACCTTGTTATAAATGCTGCAAATATTATTTTCTAGTCTATCATTTGCCTCTCAACTTTGTAATAGTATATTTTACCGTTCAGAAATTTTAGGTTTTTATGGAGTCAAGTCTGTCCATTTTTTATGAATTATGAATTTTTGTCTTGCCCATAAATCCCTCAACCCTACCCTAAAGATTCATAATCACCTTCATTATATTCTAACATTCTCTTTATACTTGTTGTAAGATACAAATATATTTTGTTTCCCTTCCAGGTGAATATTCCTTTACTTTAACACTGTTTATAAGGTAATTCTCCCTCTTCTCACTAAAGTAAAATGTTAGCATCCCCATACACTAAGTTTTTACTTTAAAGAATACTTGAATCAGTTTCTGCACTCTCTGTCTCATAGATCAATTCATTCATTCCTGAGCCAATATTCATAATTTCTGATTGTATTACTCTTACAGGAAGTTTTACTGGCTGATATGACAGGTTCCCCTTCACTATTTGTATCTTTCTTAATTTTCTTGAGAATATTTGTACACTTTCTCTTCCATATTAACTTTAGAATTATTTTGATGAGTTAAAAACAACAATAACAATAATGGCACTCTGATGCAAATTACTTCAAATTTAAACACATACTTGAGAATTTTAGCAATTTTCCCTGTCCAGGAATCACACACATCAACTATATGAGGTGAATATCAAAGCTGTAGGTTAGAAAGTTTCTGAAACTTGCCCAAGGCCATACACTCAGCAAAAAACAGAAACTTCCCTTGATATATCTCTGGTGCAAATTCTACAACATTAGTCACCTCTTTTGTTCATATCAGAGAAGGAAGGTGATAAATTAAATTACTGAGATTCTCTTCACTAAACTACAAGTGTGCTTAACCATTTACAAGGCTGTCAGGCCCAAGTAGAACTTGACCAAGTATGGTGCCGGTGTATAGGCAAACTGTTAGCTTTTATCGCAACAAATTGTCTCTCATTCTTTAAAAGATCTAGATAGAATAAGAATGAGAATAAACCTCCACTTAATAAGAACCTGAAGATTCCTGGCTTAAACACGTCTTTACTGATATGAACTTCTGTCATTACAGCTTTATTTTTTGGTTTAAAAACGTATTCTTCTAAAATGTTAATACCCTTATAAAGATTACTGCAGTTGTTGTTATGAATTGGTTTAATTGCTACTCTTTTAACAACCAGGTAGCAAAATCTCTATCAAAATAAATTTTTGATCTTGAGACAAGGATATGGAAATGGTTTCGGAAAATGGGACACCACCTCGGAGTAGTCAAGGTTAAGTAGAGCATTAGAGGCCAGGAGAAGTTTGGAAAGGTGGACAGATTGAAAAGCAAATAGTGCTAGAAGACTCAAGAACTGGGAGACAGGGCAGAGCAAGAGGCAAGGGGCCATGTAGATACTCCACACTTTCCTTTGGGTTAAGAACTACTGTCCAGAGGGCTTCCCAGGTGGCACTAATGGTAAATAATCTGCCTGCCAATGCAGGAGACACAAGAGACACAGGTTCAATCCCTGGGTCAGGAAGATCCCCTGCAGTAGGAAATGGCACTCCACTTCACTGTTCTTGCCTAGAAAATTCCATGGGCAGAGGAATCTGATGGGCTACAGTCCGTGAGGCTACAGAGTTGGACTCAACTGAGGAACTGAGCACACACCCAGACACTAGATGACAAAGGAAGCAAATTACCTGTGAGAAATTGGCTGGCTGCCTCCCTACATCAGTGGCACTGATATACTTCCTAGTCCCAGAGCAGCTACTATTTTTCTTAACAGGAAACCTGGTCACAGTTCTCAACTCTGCTGCTCAAAAACAAAGCCCTTTTTTGAAAAGAAAGCCATTTCAGAAAAAAATATATGGAACAACAGAAGAAGGTTAGTTTCAAGGAAAAAAACCTAGTCTGAAGCTAATTGATAAGAGATGGACCAATCAGGCAGCAAATAGGAAAACAAATTATGAACTAAACCAGCCAAATTAATAACTTATCAAAGTCAATTAACTGATCAGTCAGTACTATTGAGCACCAGCTACATGAAAAATAAGTTACACCAGATTTGTTTAAAGCACTCAATTTAATGACTGATCTTGGATGCAAATCACCAGTGTTTGGTGCTTTTGCACACCTCCACCCCCTTTTGTTCTCAACAGAATAAAATTAGATTCTGTCCCTCTTGTAAAATTAAAGTGGTGGTGCTGAGGGCAAATTTTCTACTCGTTCTTTTTGTGTGTTATGCTTATTTCTTTAAACTATTGGATCAAAGACATGCTTATACTATTTCCTCAAAAAAAAAAAAAAAATCCAGGGGCCTGGCATAAATTGATAAGCCAATAATTTTCATTACACATAGAAGTAATGTCAAATTATTACTCCAGAATATAAAATAAAATACCAGTAAAATGTTCATTAACATACTAAGAAGATTGGTATCTCCTAAATTTTCCATACAGCGTGTTATAGATTTGCTTAAAACATATTCAAATAAAAGGGAAGTAACTTTAAAATATGTTACAATACGTCCATTATTTAAGAGTTTAAATGATATATCTCAATATTCTGCTAAATGCACAGTATTTTAATATAGCCAGGGGTTCAAAACAATTTTATGTTATTTTTAATAGACATATGCCTCTACTAAAAAAAGCCCAACAGACTAAAAACAAAAAACACCTCATAGGAATGGAGTTTTGTGAAAGGGGTGCTGAATTAGAAGTTACACGTTCGATACTATGCTGTGTTTCTTGTGCTATAGAATATTACACATTGTCAGTAGAAGATGTGAGATAAGAACTAGTCACAAGCTTTGAGAACTTAAAAAATCCTATCAAATGCAAAATGTTCTATTATCACAAAATATTTTATTATCATACAGTACTCTGTAGAATGACTAAGTAAAAATTTTATCAGTATAAAAAATGTATATTTGATAAAAAAAAAAAACTCACTAGTTGAAGATTTTGCAATGTTTTTGTAATGTAAATTTGTTTTTTCGGATTTAATTCATTTGGTTTTCTTAAAATGAAGTTGCTTTACTGTACATATAAGGTAGTTTCATTTTTGTTCTTCTGATTCGTTCAAAACATTCTGTACTCAAAGCTCCCCTGCATGTTTAGTATGATTGTTCTCAATGCAAGCCCTCCTTGTACGGACAAAGAAAACAAAGGCAGTGCTGCCACCAACAGGAAAATGCAAGTTCCCGTGCCTCCACTTAAACCAAAATTCTCCATTTCCTCTACTTGGAATTCTTAGGAAATAAACTAAAGCACAATATGGACAACAGGAAAAAATGGAAGAGAGCTCCTTAGATGAATGAAACTTAAAAAAAAAATAAAACTGCATCTTATAATAGAAAAAAGAAAAAAAGAGGAGGCCTCCTGGGATAATAGACACAAAGGTATATGCTCTGGGTATAGGCACAGTATGGGCTTCGCCTGTAGTGACTGGTCACTATTGTTAACAAGTATTTAGTAAGGAATCTCTATGAAAATATTCTTCCTTATCTGCATGACTAAAATACAAAGAAAAAGACAAAGAAAGTACTAGCATGCATTTAGTAAATAATTTGTTTGGTATAATATAAATTTCATGACTGTACTATGGTGTAAGGATACAAGGTGCATAATTTGCACTCTACTTGCTGAAAAGTTTTGCTTTTATTGCAAAAATAAAGGCTTCATATTACAAAGCATCGCTCAAAATGACCAAGGAAAATGAAATACTAGTATTTAAAAAGTATATAATGTGATTTTTTTCCCTAAAGCTAAAGGATTTATATAATTATAAATTACAATTACATAGTGATATATATATTGATTATTATTTGATTATATTTAAAATTTGGATGCAATGAAGAGGTAGGTGCATGAATCCATTTAAGCTTTTCTAGCTCTTATATTCAAAGGTTCTCACAGTCCTTGATCCAGAATCATCTTTGTGAACATTAGAAAAAATTAGAAAGTGTTCTTTCTGTAGTCACAGTTATGAGAAGAAAATTGCAGGGTGCAATTAAACCCCCAGCTCTTCCCATCCATTTTTTAAACTATTCAACCCTTCTCATTTCAAATAGCTCAGAATTACAAAAGACCAAATTCTTCACTCAGTTACACCCACACGATTCCCACTGCTTTTTTGTAAACTGTATTAAACACTTCAAAAGCTGTATTTATCATCAATGAATATGGTATTTATTTATTTTACTTCCAATTAATATTTTATTTGGTGTTAAATAAGTTTTTTAGAATTTTCATGAAGATCATCAAAGGTCCTAGAAAATCAGTTCTAGTCAATGTGTTTTTAATTCTTGATTTTCAACCACCTATTAAGCACTTACTATATAGCAGTCCCTGTCTGAGGTTCTGAGTGTGCTAAAATGAACATAATACAGTCTTCTTGATTCAAAACTAAGAATTAACAAAGGAATAATTTTCAGCTCTAACCTATGAATATATGAATTTGATGCTTTTGAACTGTGGTGTTGGAGAAAACTCTTGAGAGTCCCTTGGATTGCAAGGAGATCACACCAGTCAATGCTAAAGGAAATCAGTCCTGAATATTCATTGGAAGGACTAATGCTGAAGCTGAAACTCCAATACTTTGGCCACCTGCTGCGAAGAACTGACTTATTGGAAAAGACCCTGATGCTGGGAAAGATTGAAGGCAGGAGGAGAAGGGGACGACGGAGGATGAGATGGTTGGATGACATCACCAATTCAATGGACATGAGTTTGAGCAAGCTCCAGGAGTTGGTGATGAACAAGGAAGCCTGGCATGCTGCAGTTCATGGGGTTGCAAACAGTCAGACACAACTGAGTGACTGAACTAAACTGATGAATACATGTACTTCATGAAGATACTCCATGTAGAATTCATGGAGTAATATGAATAACTATGAGAAGACATAATAACAAGTTTTGGTGAAATATGACACCATAATTTTCTAGTAATTTTTCTACCTGGTTTCATCCATCTTTTAGGTATTCATGGGTCAGCACTCAGTGTTTCAGTGTTGAATAGCAAGACTTTTACCCTCTATCAGATTACGTTATTGAGACCACAGCCTTCTAAGTATGCGATTCTTTAAAACTGAATATGACATGATTTAACAATTCTTAAAAGGATGGAGAGCACAAATGGGTTCCAGATTTCTCCACCCCCATTTCTTCTTTCTCAGTAAACATTCAATCCACAGCACACAGCTGTAAGAAGGTGTGCCATGTTGGGTTTGGAGTTGGGGCCAGGCCACCATGCTTCCTAGTCTGCATTTGCACAATAGCCTCTTAGCTAGAATTTTGCTTCCAGACTCACCCACATGTCAATCCATTAAACCCTTCAGTGTGGTCTTAAAACCATCAGTATAAAATCCAAACTTCTTGAAGTGCCCTATAAGGATTTGACTTTTCCTTAACTTCATGATCTGACACTTTCTTAACTCCAGCTGTACCAACTTCTTGCTATTTCCTTAATCTATCCTGTTCTCTTTCGTGTCCTTTACATATTTTAGCCCCTCCACTTGAATTCCCTTCTTCCCTTGGGTTTCCTTATTGTGGCTATCCTTTATGAGTCCTTCGATGCTCTGCTTAGTTATCTTCTTCTCCGGAGGTTTTACTTGACTTCCATAAAAGAGTCAAGTAACTATCATAGAATAGATTAGGAGCCTACTAAAAATTGTACTGTTAGGCTTCCCTGTTAGATCAGACAGTAAAGCATCTGCCTACAATGCAGGAGACCTGGGTTTGATCCCTGGGTCGGGAAGATCCCCTGGAGAAGGAAATGGCAACCCACTCCAGTATTCATGCCTGGAAAATCCCATGGACCAAGGAGCCTGGTGGGCTACAGTCCATGGGGTCGCAAAGAGTCAGACACGACTAAGCAACTTCACTTCAAAAATTGTACTGTAGAACTTTGTGCTCACCCCCATTCTATCTTAGTGCACATCATTTTTTGGTGATCATGTTTTCCCCAAAGCAGAGAGACAGCTTTATTCATCTTTGAACCATCAGTCCGTAAATGTGCTCAATAACAATATACTGACTAAAGAATTGAGGAGTAAATTTGTTGTTCCTAAAATGACAATGGTAGGCTTGTCTGCTCACATAATCACATAATCTGCTCACATAATCTACCAAACTGAGCATTCATGGAGGATGGATAACTCACAGGAGGAGATTCTCTTGCTATGAATTATGCCAATAGAAATCTGTATGAGGATAACTGCAAACCATTTTCTTTTGCCTTAGCATTAAGAATCAACTTGCATCTGATTTTCAGTTCACTGATGAGCAGGATGATACAACATGGAAAAGAGATGGAGAGCTGAATGTAGACTGAGGGGTCATAGGCCATGTCTATTTGTCCCAAGGCCCGATTAGGGAGGGGTGATTAATAAGCCATAATCAGTTGTCTAATCACCTTTCAGGCTGGGTCAAGTGGACAACTATCCTCCCTAGATGACACCCTTGTCATCTCCCAACCATAGCACCTCTCTACACATGAGTGTCCAGATTTAGATTCAGTACTCACATAACAAAAGAGAAGTCAATTCAGGCTGACTAAAGGCCCAGTCATGAAAGGAAGTCTGGTCATGATGTATTCCCACAACTGCCACTGATACCAAATTTTCTTCTCACCAGATAGGTACATTTAGACTGGGAAATCCTTTGCAGTACCAGCAGCCTAGGATTCCATTCATGTTCTTAACATTTCTGTTTTTCTTTATTCTTGTGCTGCTGTTGCTTTTAATTAGTATAACTTTTTACACTTTAAAAAAAAAACTGAATTCAGCTAACGTCAAAAATATTTCACAGGGATTAAAACCAAGAAGATTAATAACCTGTTCCCAGAAACTATTTCTGCTGCTGGTAACATGTCTCTTCTTCACCTGTTAGAGCAAATTTCCTTTAGCTCTCCAGGATTTTCACCTTAAATGCAGGGGGGAAAAATACTAAAAATATTTTTTAAATTTCAAGAGCTCCAAGTAAGAGTACACAAAATTTCATATTAGGGGTGAGCTTTGCCATCAAAATAAGCAGTGTAGGTATCTTGATAGCATCTTCTTTATTCTCATGTTTAAGAAAATGTCTATGTAAGATTTTTTTGTTGTTGTTTTCCTGTTAGGTTAAGCAGCATCACTGATAAAGGCAATATATTGGAATTTACTACAGGGTAGTTTTCACTCTTCCAGGATTTGATTAACATTTTTTCCAACTGTTATTTCCCTTAGCTACAGGATGATAAATGGCATATATAAAAGTTAGCCTAGGGCACAGTAAGAGTATGTGACTTGTGAATCATCAAAGAGTAATTAAATAATGGCTAATCCTGGTCTAAGACTTAAGTGTGTTTTATGATGTCTGATAGCCACAAAATAGCAAGAGGATCCCAGACGCTGAGTCTCAGTCCTGTTCATGCAACTCTAGGTTTAAAATTTAGGGCAAGTCAGTTCACCATCCCTGCCTTCCTCCCTTCATTCATTCACTGGGTAAGGCAGTGGAAATATAAAGATGACTTAGTAAAGGCCTCACAAGAAGCCTCTGACTGTTTCTTTATCTATTAAATCAGGCTTTTAAAATTTTTATTTTATTGAAGTACAATAGATTTATTGAGTTGGCCAAAACGTTCATTCAGGTTTTTTCTTAAGATCTTATGGAAGATGTTGTTTTCATTTCTGTTGTTACAGAAAAGTGATTCAGTTATTCACATGCATATACATATATATACACACACACACATTCTTTTTCATTATGGTTTATCACAGAGTAGTGAATATAGTTCCCTATGCTACACAGTTAGGCCTTGTTTCTATCCATTCTGTATATAATAGTTTGCATCTGCTAACCCCTAACTCCCAATACGTATCTTCTCTTACCTCCACCTTGACAATCACAAGTCGGTTCTCTATGTCTGTGAGTCCAGGGTTTCTGTTTCTTAGATAAGTTCATATAAGTGATATCATATATATTTGTCTTTTTCTTTCTAACTTACTTCACTTAGTATGATAATCTGTAGTTGCATCCATGTTGCTCCAAATGGCATTTAAAATGGCACTTTCTTAATGAAGATTAAATAAATAAAATGTGTGAAAGTACTCTGTAAATGGTTAGGAGCCATGCAGATGTTTAGTTTTATAATAACTGAAAATAATGATGAGAATGAATGGAAGACTTCATTAAAATATTTGTCTCACTTTTTAAAAATTGTTGTTATTTGGAAATAAATTCAAACTTACAGAAAAGTTGCACAAATAAGAATAGCACAGAGAATATACATATATTTTCACCCAGATTACCTATTTATAACATTTTTTCAGAATGATTTGAGGAATATTAAATAGTGCCAAAGAATTGATGCTTTCGAACCGTGGTGCTGAAGAAGACTCTTCAGAGTCCCTCAAGGAGATCAAAACAGTCAATCCTAAAGGAAATCAACCCTGAATATTCATTGGAAGGACTGATGCTGAAGCTGAAGCTCCAGTACTTTGGCCACCTGATGTGAAAAACTGACTCATTGGAAAAGACCCTGATGCTGGGAAAGATTGAGGGCAGGAGGAGAAGGGGATGACAGAGGATGAGATGATTGGATGGCATCACTGACTCAATGGACATGAGTTTGAGCAAACTCCGGGAGATAGTGAAGGACAGGGAAGCCTGGTGTGCTGCAGTCCATGGGGTTGCAAAGAGTTGGACATGACTGAGGGACTGAATAACAACAACTTCAAACCTTATTTCACTTGAACCTTAGAATAACTAAACATATTCAGGTAATTGACTACTATCATTTTGCAGATAATACAACAAAGACTTAGACACATTAAGTGATTTTCCCCATAATCAGGTGCTTAGAGGCATGAAATACAAGGTTTCTGGTTTCTTGTCCAATACACTTCCCTACTACACTACTGTAAAGAGGCAGTTTTAGAAAAATTAAATATTAAATCAACCAAATACTTTTTTAAAGAAAGAAAACTCATTATTTGGGACTTTACTGAAAAAAATACAGGTAAGAGATCTTTAGCCTCTGGAGAGTAGGAGAGAGTAAGGCATCTTAGAGTTATCTAATTTCTTTAAGGATTTTCTCAAATTGGGCAGTCAGCTGAGGCTTGAGATATCTGTGACAATCATATCCATTTCAAGTTAATTTTTGTATGTGCTGCAGGGTACGACTTGAGATTCAGGTTTTTTTGCATACAGGTGTCCAGTTCTTCCTGCACCATTTGTTTGCTGTTCTGAATAATAAGATAGTCTAACTCCAGAAAATCTTAAACATCAAAACTGTACATAGGCAACGGGCATCAGTTAGGGACTGATTCCTTATGTAGGGTTTCATGATTCTTAAACATGTGGTCATAGCCTTTAAATAGACCTCTCTAGGAGATATAGTGTTTAAAAGTTCTCCCCCAAATCATGAGGATCTGATTTTTTCCCCAAAATATAGTAAAATAAAAGGTAAGCACACACGATATTGTATGCCATGACACTTTCGTTAGGAATTTTCTTAAAGAAATCAAGCAGAAGTTAAAGAAAATAAAATTTCAAGAAGTTTAAGTAAGTCAGTTTTCAGAATTCATCAAAAATTCAAGGCATACTAATGCAGAGAATAAAAGCTGCAGTTCCCTAAATGTGCTGGCCACCCGTGCTCCAACTCCAAATTGACTTGCCAGTTCACGATGAGTTGAGTTGTTTGAAAACAGTCCACTTGGTGGCACCATGGTGCTGCCGCAGGAATGAGCCTGTTGATTTGGGTAAAGGTTCATCTAGGGACTGATCTCTCATGTAGGGTTTCATGATTCTTAAACATGTGGTCATACCACAATGTGTGCCAACAACAGAAAATTGCCCTAGTCATTTGCGCAAGGGAAGAAAAAGAAAAGAGCATTTGTAGGTTGTTCAAGCAGAGAACAGGCAGGATTTAAGAGGACTTGTAGGGCAAGCTGAACAAGTAGATGGGTGAGGGCCAACTCAACTTGGCTTTTATCTACATTCTCAGACAGAAGGGCCTCTGCAGGTTTTTTTCTATCTCTCTCTTTTTATGCCTTGATGCTGAGCAGAAAAATGGCCACTAAAAACTTCAGCCCAAATGAAAATTCAAATTGAACTCCGTTTGCTCCTTAATAAATATTTATTGAGCACCTGCTTGCCATCATTATTGAGTACAGGTAGTTACATGGCAGAAAACGAAACATGGTTTCTATCTTGATGTAGCTGCAGTCTACCTAGGAAGACAAGATATATGTGCGAAACAGTGGCTAAATTGTGTGCTAAAGAGACTACCAACTGGGGGGCTTCCCTGGTGGTCCAGTGGTTAAGAATCTCCTTCCAGTGCAGAGGACAAGGGTTCAGTTTCTGGTCAGGGAAATAAGATCCCACACATCTCAAGGCAACTTAAGCCCAAGCACTGCAACCACTGAGCCAAAGTGCCACAACTAAAGAATAGCTCCCGTGTTGCAACTGAAGAAGCAGGCACACTGCAGTGAAGATCCTGCGCGCTGCAACTAAGACCCAAGGCAGCCAAATTTTTTAAAAAGGAAAGAAAGTGAGAGTACCAACTGGAAACTGTATCTGTGAAAGCCTTCCTTGAGCAGGTGGGACTCCAGCTGACCTTAAAGAATGCCTTCATTGTGGCTGGCAGCCTGTTGCTGCACAGCTGAGCCAATCGTGCAGCAGGGAGCAGAGCCGATGGCAGTCGTTCTGGAGGCAAGGCTGGGGAAGGGAGGTCAGGGCCTCCTGCTCTGCAGGAGTCAGCTGGGGAGCAGCCATTCCAACTAGATTTTCCTACCCCTCCATCCAGCTGAGCCATTACGCCACGTAACTGTTGGCCACTGATCCACTGGTTTAAATTATGCAGACTTTTTTTCCTCATAGATTTTGAAGTAAACACAACCGATGGATTCATTTAAATTATTTTATATAGTTGAGTTGGAAATTTGAACACCAAATGCATGGGGTGTTTACAAAATAATTTGGTGAATCATGAACATAGAGAATAAGATCCATACTTCTTAGAGGAGTGTTGATGATGTTTAAAAACCTGAGCTCAACTCATTCTGAAGTGTGTAGGAGTGAAATGACATGAAGCCTGGGGTATTCTTTTACATATTTCAGCAAAGAAAATATATATAGCAACATTGTATAGTTTTGATAACTATTGATGCTGAATGATGGATATAGAGGGATTTATTTTACTATTCTGCCTTTGTGTATGTTTGAAATGTTCTATGATACCTTTTCATTAAAAGGTCAATTGATGGTTTGAAAAGATAATTCTGGGACTGGGCAATATGGAACCTGAAACTAAGGGAGTTGGGTCCAGATGAGAGTGTAGATGAGGAGAAAGTGAAGCTGATGTTAGCACTAAGATCTCCAGCTGGAAAGAGCACGGTTGACCAATTTATTCTACCTAAAGTGTGATGGAAATAATGTCTGTCCTCCCAGAGAGATTTACCAGTTGAAAGAAGAATCTTTAGGAAATGGACTGTTCCACTTGCTCCAACCCACTTTCCAAACTTGACAAGTGGGGATTAAAGAGATAATCAGTCAAATGTGGGTTATCAGGGACTGGGCATTGGGAAGATAACAGCACCAACTAACACGGAATGTGTGCACACTTGGACAGAATGTGTGCATGCTTAATTGTTAAAGTACTTTTGTATGGATTCTCTCAAACATATAAGAAAAGATGTTCTCGCATATGTCTGTTTTCTAGAATTACTCTGGCATTCTCTTATCTGAAGGCTAAAGAGAAAGAGGCTAGCAAGTCAAGAAATGCTGAAAAAGAAACACTTTTTAAAAATGAACCATGTTATAGCAGGCAGAGCAAAGGACTAAAAATAAAAAAAAAATTAGCTTAGAATTCTGGTTCTTCCACTTTGGAGAGTGGTTGAGAAAAAGATATTTAATTTTTCTAAAATTCAGTTTCTGCTTCTATAAAATAAGAGTGCTAATAACTCCACAGGTGGCACACGTGCTAAAGAATCCACCTGCCAATGCAGGAGATGCAAGAGATTCAGGTTCAATCCCTGAGACGGGAAGATCCCCTTGATTGGAAATGGAAATCCACTCAAGTATTTCTTGCCTGGAAAATTCCATAGGCAGAGGAGCCTGACAGGCTTTAGTCCATGGGGTTGCAAGGAGTTGGACACAACTGAGCACATATACACACATACATACAAGAACTTCACAAGCCTGCTTAAGGAATAGATTGGGTAGTGAAGTGATTTTTGTAGTGCTTGCTTGTGGTCATAATTTGCACTGTAGGTACTATCTCCTCTAACTTCCCCTGCATGCACCTCACAAGTCCTCAAGTCCAAGAAGAGGAGGATAAACACACAAGATTGCAAATGATGGTTCAATAGAGACCCAACCAGACATGAGATGAAAGGCACAGGTGAATGATAGGAAAAGCAGAAGACCCTGTTTGGGGTCCTCCAAGTGGCAGACAAGATATTAAAGCAAGCCAGAAGATTGAGAGAGAAGTAGGAAAGTATGAGAAACGACTTCAAAAGGAGAATAAGAGTGAGAAGAGGAGGGAGGATGAATTGGGAAATTTTGGGATTAACATATATACACTACTGTGAATAAACAAGATGACTAATGAGAGCCTACTGTGTAGCACAGGGGGTGGGGGAAGAAGGTACAATCTGTAGGACATATATTGTTAAGCTTAATAATGTGTTCCAACATATACTGCTGCTGCTGCATACATTAGGTGCAGACAAATACTGTTTGATTCCACTTACATAAGATACCTAAAACAGTCAAATTCAGAGTCAGAAAGTACATTGGTAGATGCCAGGGCCCGAGGAGGGAAAGGAAAAGAGGACTTGGTGCTTAACACAGGAACAGAGTTTCAGTTTAGAAAGGTGAAAAATTGGAGAGATGGATAATGGTGGGAGTTACACAGCAGTCTGAATGTACTTAGTGCCACTGAACTGTACAGTTAAATATGGTTAAAACAGTATGTTTGATATTATGTGAATTTTACCACAATTTTTAAATGCATTTTAAAAAAGAGACTAATATAAGGAAAACCTCTTTTTACTCTCAATGTTTCCTGTCCTGTGGAGGGAGTTTTCTAAAGGAACACTCCAGGCCTCTCTTTGCCCTCTCACATAACTCCCCCACCAGACTGATGGAGAAGATATCTGCTTGGTGACACAGGACAAACAAAAAATAGCCCTTTCCTCTTCCTTTCCCTTTAGCATCTGCCTGACAGTCAAGAGCAGTGTTATATTTACAATGGGTAAATATAACATGGGTCCAGACGAAAACAGGCTTTCCAATACTGAAATCCAGGATTAGATAGAATTACCCACATATTCCACGGGGCTTCCCTGGTGGCTCAGATGGTAAAGAATTTGCCTGCAGTGCAGGAGATCCAGGTTCAGTCCCTAGGTGTGGACTGAACCTAAAGAAGGGAATGGCTACCCAACTCCTGTATTCTTTCCCAGAGAATTCCATGGACAGAGGAGCCTGATGAGTTACAGTCCAAAGGGTCACAAAGAGTCAGACACAACTGAGCGATTAACACTTTCACTTTCACCCATGAATTCCATACTAAGCAAGTAACACTTCATCTTCCCTCGTGTGTGTGTGTGTGTGTGTGTGTTAGTTGCTCACTCGTGTCTGCCTCTTTGAGACCCCATATAACCCACCAGGCTCCTCTGTCCATGGAATTCTACAGGAAAGAATGCTGGAGTGGATTGCCATTCTCTTCTTCTCATCTTCCCTTGCCTCCCCATATAAACCACCTTCCATAAATTATAAAGGTCTGGTAGATGTCCTAGCTTTATCTTTACAGTCTGGGGAACCTACCGCAGTCCCTATTTCCTGTTACACACAATGAGTCTGGCACAAGTCCCCAGTAACATATGGAGCAAATGTTGCCAGATCTTGGTTGTTGTTTATTCTATCCGAGAGTATGTGAACCATCATCGGTTCAACACATTTATATTCATTTTAATTTGTGCTGTGTTCAAACTTACTCTGCTATCTTATTCTATACTTTACTGTACTTTATTTCTGATATTCTGTCTTCTACTTAGTAAAATTTTGTCTGATGTGAAAATTATGCATTCTATTTTTATTTTTCTGGTGAGTACTCATTCTTAGATTTCTTTTTCTGTAAATTTCTTAAACTTATGATCTATTTTTCCTAAATAAGACAAGTACTGTAACATACTCTAACTGTCCTTTTGTCTCTCCTACCACACCCTTATCTTGAATTGTCATGATAATACTATCTAGAATTTTAGACTTCATTAAAGGTTGTTAGATACTTTTTAAAATTTGGCTTTGTATGTAAAAAATACTTACCTAAATTATTAAATCACTCTTATTACTCAAATATTTCTATACAAAAATAAATGAATGTGGAAAAATTATGCAGCATGTATTTGAATTTAAATTTGATGGAGACTCTTCTTCAATCTAATTGCAAATCTACAGGAACAATAAACTAAAGATCGGAACCAAAACTAAGGAAAATTTTATTAATGTGCTAAGTATGCAGATTTAAAAGGCACACTACATCCCAGACAAAATAAATTAAATTAACCGTCAACTATTCTGGCAAATTTCCTGAACATCAAGGATAATGAAAAATTTCTGTAGCCTTTCACACAAACCGTTTAGTTTCCTACTGAGGAACAAAGCCAGCTTCCCTTCAAATTTCATGTACCACTAATGCCAGAAGACACTGAATCAAAGATCACAAGTTACAAGGGAGAGACTGTGAGGCTCAAGAATGTAATAACCTGATAAATTTCTTATAATTTACTTAGGCCATAGATACATTATCTCAGATATGTAAAAACTTATGTTCTAACCTACAGAGAAAAAAATCAAAATTTAGAAGAGAAAATATGTGATATAAAAAATGTGGTTGCAAAAAAAATAAAAAATGTGGTGCAACTTAAAAAGAAATTAAAAATGAAACTCATTCTAAATAATCATTGAAAATATAGTGCAAAATCAAATTGATAGGGTAAGAACAATTCAAAAGAGAAGGTTTGTAAAAATTATAATTTAATAATAAATGCAATCTGGACCCCAGATTACGTGAAAAGGAGAGAGAAGTGTATGCATATGGGTCTGGCTCTTCCTTCTTCCTGACGTGAAATTTAATGCAAAATCTATGATTCTCCTCATTACCTTCAGGTAATAATTAATATGTCAAATAATAATTAAAATTTAAACACTATTTAAAGACAACCCCCTTCCCCAACTCAGGCCTTTTACAAATTAACCCTCTGAGAAAATCTGGGCACTGTTACTGATCCTTCCCATCTTCTAATGTAGTTTTTCTTTTGAACTCAATTTTATTGAAACTTAGAGGAGGAAAGGAAATCAGCATAAAGATGAATTAACTCCATGAGTAAATTTGAAGGGATGCCAATAAATAAAAATAAAGTTGCTCAATAATTACATTCCAAGGGTTATACTTGTCCAATGTATGTAATGGTCCCACAATTGCACCCTTTGTTCTCTTTCCTGTTATCTCTCCAGTATCAAGAACTGCCAGGCCCATCATAGGAACAGGGCAAATAGTTGTAATAACGAGGAAGTATGTGATGCAAATAAGAGATGCCCTAAAACAAAATGACAAAGGTTAAAATACAAGGATGGACCAAGATATTCTAGCCAAGGGGAAATTAAAAAAGCAGAAGAAGCAGGATAAATTTTGCAAAGTTCAAGTAAAAAAGAAATAAATAACATAAAAGGCATCAGTTCACAATAAAAAAGTATCATTAACCTTTAAGCTGTAAATAAAATAGCTTTGAAATATAGAAAGTAATGAGGGGAATTCCTTGGCAATCCCATGATTAAGACTCAGTGCTTTCACTGCATAGGGCGTGGTTTCAATCCCTGGTCAGGGAACCGCAAGCTACAAGGTAGGGCCAAAAAAAAAAAAGAAGAAGAAAGAAAATAATGATTAGTAAAAATAAAAGCAGAAACAAAAAACATGTTATTCTAGAAGATCATTTTTAACCTTTTACTGATCAAGTACAAAAAAATAAACAATGACATATGGCATTTGCAATACAAGGGGAAAGTTCAGTTCAGTCGCTCTGTCGTGTCCAACTCTTTGCGACCCCATGAATCGCAGCACGCCTGGCCTCCCTGTCCATCACCATCTCTCGGAGTTCACTCAAACTCATGTCCATCGAGTCAGTGATGCCATCCAGCCAACTTATCCTCTGTCGTCCCCTTCTCCTCCTGCCCCCAATCCCTCCCAGCATCAGAGGCTTTTCCAACGAGTCAATTCTTCACATGAGGTGGCCAAAGTATCAGCTTTAGCAAGGGGAAAAGGAGCCCTATAAAAAACATGTAGTTCACTGTTGCCTTTGCAGCAACATGGATGGACCTAGAAATAATGATACTAAGTAAAATAAGTTAAGCAGAGAGAGAATATATCATATGATATCACTTATGGAATCTAAAATAATGATCCAAATGAACTATTTACAAAACATAAACAGACTCACAGGCATGCAAAACAAACTTATGGTTTCCAAGAGGGCAAGGTGGAGGGTAAATTAGGAGTTTGGGATTAACATATACACACTACTATATATAAAATAGGTAAACAGTAAAGAGCTACTGTATAGCACAGGGAACTATACTCAGTATCTTCCAATAACTTATCATGGAAAAGAATCTGAAAATTTTATTTTTAAATCAGTTTTTATTGGTGTATAGTTAGTTTACAATGTTGTATTGCTGCTGCTGCTGCTAAGTCACTTCAGTCGTGTCTGACTCTGTGCGACCCTATGGACAGCAGCCCACCAGGCTTCTCTGTCCGAGTGATTCTCTAGGCAAGAATACTGGAGTAGGTTGCCATTTCCTTCTGCCAATTTTGTGTTAGTTGCTTCTATATGACAAAGCGAATCAGTTATACATAAGCATTTGCCGTCGTCCAGTTGCTAAGTCATGTCTGAATCTTTTCAACCCCCTAGACTGTAACCCACCAGTCTCCTCTGTCCGTGGAATTTCCCAGGCAAGAATACTGGACTGGATTGCCATTTCCTTCTCCAGGGAATCTTCCCAACGAGGGATCAAACTCATGTCTCCTGCATTGCAGGTGGATTCTTTACTGCTGAGCCACTAGGGAAGCCCATATATATACATATATACACTCCTTTTAAGACTGTATTCCCCTATAGGTCAGGGCTTGCCTGGAGGATCCCATGGACAGAGGAGCCTGGCAGGCTACAGTCCATAGGGTCGTGAAGAGTCAGAAAGGACTGAGGCAACTTGGCACACATGCATGCCCATGTAGGTCATTATAGAGTATTGAGTAGAGTTTCCTGTTCTTATTATTTATCTATTTAATATATAGTAGTGAGTATATTCAGAGAAGGCAATGGCAACCCACTCCAGTGCTCTTGCCTGGAAAATCCCATGGACAGGGGAGCCTTGTGGGCTGCAGTCCATGGAGTCACTAGGAGTCAGACACAACTGAGCGACTTCACTTTCACTTTTCACTTTCATGCATTGGAGAAGGAAATGGCAACCCACACCAATGTTCTTGCCTTGAGAATCCCAGGGATGGGGGAGCCTGGTGGGCTGCCGTCTATGGGGTCACACAGAGTCCGACACAACTGAGGCGACTTAGCAGAAGCAGCAGCAGCAGCAGTGAGTATATTACTTTGTCAATAAAGGTCTGTCTAGTCAAGGCTATGGTTTTTCCTGTGGTCATGTATGGATGTGAGAGTTGGACTATAAAGAAAGCTGAGCCCCAAAGAATAGATGCTTTTGAACTGTGGTGTTGGAGAAGACTCTTGAGAATCTCTTGGACTGTAAGGAGATCCAACCAGTCCATCCTAAAGCAGATCAGTCCTGGGTGTTCATTGGAAGGACTGATATTGAAGCTGAAACTCCAATACTTTGGCCACCTGATGCGAAGAGCTGATTCATTTGAAAAGACCCTGATGCTGGGAAGGATTGAGGGCAGGAGGATAAGGGGACGACAGAGGATGAGATGGTTGGATGGCATCACCAACTCAATGGACATGGCTTTGGGTGGACTCTGGGAGTTGGTGATGGACAGGGAGGCTTAGCGTGCTGCAGTTCATGGGGTCACAAAGAGTCAGACACAACTGAGCGACTGAACTGAACTGAGTGAATATATGTAAATTCCAACCTCCCAGTTTATCCCACTCTCCCTTGGTAACCATAAGTTTGTTTTCTACATCTGTGGCTTTCTGTTTTGTAAATAGATTCATTTAATTTTTTTAGATTCCACATTTAAGATATATTATATATATATATATATATATATATATATATATATATATATATATATGATATTCCCAGTCTGGGGATCCGGCAAAGGGACTGAGAACCCCACGGAATTTGACTTTGAAGGCCAGTGGGATTTGATTACAGAACTTCCACAGGAGTGGGGAAACAAACTCTTGGAGGGCACAAACAAATCCTTGTGCCCACCAGGACCCAGGAGAAAGGAACAGTGACTTCACAAGAGACTGAACCAGACTTGCCTGTGAGTGTCCAGGAGTTTCCAACAGAGGCATGGGTTGATAGTGGCCTGCCTTTGAGTCAGGGGCACTGAATACAACAGTCCTGGGAACATAAGTCCTGGCATAAGTCCTTTTGAAGGAGTTTGTGATTATACCATTAACCCTACCATAGTTTGGCCTCAGGCCAAATTACAGAGAGGGAATGCAGCCCTACCCTTCAGCAGAAAATTGGATTAAAGATTTATTTAGCATGGTCCTGCCCACAGGAGCAAGACCCAGTTTTCCCCACAGCCAGGCCCTCCCATCAGGAAACTTCCACAAGCATCTTATCCTCATCCACCAGAGGGCAGACAGAATGAAAACCACAATCACAGAAAACTAACCAAAACTTATTAAATGGATCACAGCCTTGTCTAACACAATGAAACTATGAGCCATGTCATGTAGGGCTACCCAAGACAGATGGGTCACGGTAGAGAATTCTGAAAAAAAATATGGCTCACTGGAGAAAGGAATGGCAAATCACTTCAGCATTCTTGCCTTCAGAACCCCATGAACAGCATGAAAAGGCAAAAATATAAGACACTGGAAAATGAACTCCCCAGGTCAGGAGGTCCCCAATATTCTAGTGGAGAAGCATGGAGAAATACCTCCAGAAAGAATGAAGAGGCTGAGCCAAAGCAGAAACAATGCCCAATTGTAGGTGTATCTGGTGGTGAAAGTAAAGTCCAATGGTGTAAAGAACAATATTGCACAGGAACCTGGAATGAATCAAGGTAAATTGGAAGTGGTCAAAAAGGAGATGGCAAGAATGAACATTGACATTTTAGGAATCAGTGAACTAAAGTGGACTGGAATGGGAAAATTTAATTCAGATGACCATTATATTTACTACTGTGGGCAATAATCCCTTAGAAGAAATGGAGTAGGCCTCATAGTCAACAAGAGTCTGAAATGCAGTACTTGGGTGCAGTCTCAAAAATAACCCGGTGTACGAGACAGCAAAAGAGACACTGATGTATAGAACAGTCTTATGGACTCTGTGGGAGAGGGAGAGGGTGGGAAGATTTGGGAGAATGGCAATGAAACATGTAAAATATCATGTAGGAAACGAGTTGCCAGTCCAGATTCGATGCATGATGCTGGATGCTTGGGGCTGGTGCACTGGGTCGGCCCAGAGGGATGGTATGGGGAGGGAGGAGGGAGGAGGGTTCGGGATGGGGAACACATGTATACCTGTGGCGGATTCATTTTGATATTTGGCAAAACTAATACAATTATGTAAAGTTTAAAAAAAAAATAAAAAAAAATAAAAAAAATAAAAAAAAAAAAAAAGAGTTAAAAAAAAAAAAAAAAAAAAACAAAAACAACAGAAAGATCTCTGTTCATTTCCAAGCCAAACCATTTGATATCACAGTAATCCAAGGCTATGCCCTAACTACTAATGCTGAAGAAGCTGAAGTTGAATGGTTCTATGAAGACCTACAACACCTTTAGAAAACTAACACCAAAAAAAAAATGTCATTTTGGAATGTAAAACAGGAAGTCAAGTGATACCTGGAGTAACAGGCAAACTTGGCCTTGGAGTACAAAATGAAGCAGGGAAAAGGCTAACAAAGTTTTGCCAAGGGAACATACTGGTCATAGCAAGCACCCTCTTCCAACTACACAAGAGACAACTCTATACATGAACATTACCAGATGGTCAATACTAAGATCAGAATGATTATATTCTTTGCAGCTGAAGATGAAGAAGCTCTATACAGTCAGCAAAAACAAGACTTGGAGCTAACCGTGGCTCAGATCATGAACTCTGTATTGCAAAATTTGGACTTAAATTGGAAAAAGTAGGGGAAATCACTGGGCCATTTGGGTATGACTAAATCAAATCCCTTACAATTATTCAGTGGAAGTGACAAATAGATTAAAGGGTTTAGATCTGATAGACAGCGTGCCTGAAGAACTATGGATGGAGGTTCATAACATTGTATAGGAGGCAGTGATCAAAATCATCCACAAGAGAAAGCAATGCAAAAAGGCATATGGATGTCTGAGGAGGCCTTACAAATAGCTGAGAAAAGATGAGAAGCAAAAGACAAAGGAGAAAAGGAAAGATCTGAATGCAGAGCTCTAAAGAATAGTAACACACACACTAGCAAAGAAATGCTCAAAATTCTCCAAGATAGGCTTCAACAGTTCTTAAACTGAGAACTTCCAGATGTTCCAGCTGGATTTAGAAAAGGCAGAGGACTACTCCCCCTAAAAAGCAAATCTAGAGGGAGAGAAAATGGTGTTTTTCTTGAGTTTGAGTGTAAATGGACACAAGGGATCTTTTGGGGGTGATGGAAATATTTTAAAAGTTGACTATAGTGACATTTGTGCAACTCTGTTAACAAGCTAAAATTCATGAAATTGTAAATTTAACACAGATGACTTTCATGTTGTGTAATTATACCTCAATAAAGATGCTTAAAAACTGGGAAAAAAAAAAAAAAGAGAAAAGGCAGAGAAACCAGAGATCAAATTGTCAACATCCGTTGGATCATAGAAAAAGCAAGAGAATTCCAGAAAAACATCTATTCTGCTTCATTGATTATACTAAAGCCTTTGATTGTGTGGATCACAACAAACCATGGAAAGTTCTTAAAGATATGGGAATACCAGATCACCTCACCTGCCTCCTAAGAAACCTGTATGCAGGTCAAGAAGCAACAGTTAGAACCACACATGGAACAACTGACTGGTTCAAAACTGGGAGAGGAGTACGTCAAGGCTGTATATTGTCACCCTGCTTATTTAATTTATAGCAGACTACATCATGTGAAATGCCGGGATGGATGAAGCACAAGCTGGAATCAAGATTTCCAGGAGAAATATCAATAACCTCAGATATGCAGATGACACCACCCATATGGTAGAAAGCAAAGAAAAACTAAAGAGCCTCTTGATGAAGAGGAAAGAGGAGAGTGAAAAAGCTGACTTAAAACTCAACATTCAGAAAATGAAGGTCATGGCATCTGGCCCCATCACTTCATGGCAAATAAATGGGGAAACAGTGGAAAGAGTATCAGACTTTATTGTCTTGCTCTCCAGAATCACTGCAGATAGTGACTGCAGCCATGAAATTAAAAGACACTTGCTCCTTGGAAGAAAAGCTATGACCAACATAGACAGCATATTAAAAAGTAGAGACATTACTTTGCCAACAAAGGTCCATCCAGTCAAAGCTATGGCTTTTACAGTGTTCATGTATGGATGTGAGAGTTGGACCGTAAAGAAAGCTGAGTGCTGAGGAATTGATGCTTTTGAACTGTGGTGTTGGAGAAGACTCTTGAGAGTCCCTTGGACTGCAAGGAGATCCAATAAGTCAATCCTAAAGAAAATCAGTCCTGAATATTCATTGGAAGGACGGATGCTGAATCTGAGGCTCCAATACTTTGGCCACCTGATGCAAAGAGCTGACTTACTGAAAAAACCCTGTTGCTGGAAAAGATTGAAGGCAGGAGGAGATGAGGATGAAAAGACGAGAGAGTTGGATGGCATCACTGACTCAGTGGACATGAGTTTGAGCATGATCCAGGAGATGGTGAAGGACAAGGAAGACTTGCATGCTGCAGTACATGGGATTGCAAAGAGTCAGACATGACTAAGGGACTGAACAACAACTATATATATATATATATATATATATGCTGCCGCTAAGTCGCTTCAATCGTGTCCAACTCTATGCGACCCCATAGACAGCAGCCCACCAGGCTCCCCCATCCCTGGGATTCTCTAGGCAAGAACACTGGAAAGGGTTGCCATTTCCTTCTCCAGTGCATGAAAGTGAAAAGTGAAAGTGAAATCATTCAGTCGTGTCCAACTCTTAGCGATCCCATGGACTGCAGCCCATCAGGCTCCTCTGTCCATGGGATTCTCCAGGCAAGAGCACTGGAGTGGGGTGCAATTGCCTTCTCATATATATATATATATATATATATATATATATATATATATATAAAACTGAATCATATATATAGATATATAACTGAATCATATATATATATATATAAAAAAAACTGAATCACTTTCCTATATACCTGAAACTAACACAACATGGTAAATTATCTATATTTCCGTTTTTAAAAAAATTTTTAATTGGAAAAAAATATAGTTTTCTAATATGTTTATAAAAATTGATAGTGTACTGTATTCACTAGGTTGGCCTACCAAACAGTCATTCTGAATTTTATTACTTGAGACCAGAAACTAAACAGAAACCTATCTGTGTTCTCCCTTGTGGCTGGGGGTGCCCATGTGGTTCTGTTCTGGCCAAAGACCCAGCAGCATGAATCTCCTAGGGCTGCCTCATTGCCTCACTCTTCCTAACTGTCTAGCCCATACATGGAATGCCCAAGATGGCAGCACCATCTCTGCAGATCAGGAGAGCAGGAAGAGAGAGAGCTTTTTTCCTTCATGGTTGTCCTGAACTTCCTACTGTTCCAGGATATAAGTCAGCCCCTTGTTCTGGAACATAAGTCAACCTCTTCCTTGATTGTGTTTTCTGGTACTTGCTGCTAGGTATAACACTAACTTAAATGGCTACAAAGGAAATATCAACAAATACACCAACACAAAACCTTTCTGTACACAGTCTCTAACTAAATTCAAGAAAACTAGAAATAAATAAGAGTTTTAAAATCAATTATAAAATTTAGAGTATTCTTCTCAATGATGACTGGAAAAGCAGAAAATAAGCATGCAAATTTATACTGGGACTAAAATAAAATTAAGGTACTAAATTGAGAATTCTCAAAATATAATAAATTACCAATTCTACTCCCTAGAATTCTTTTTCTACCCTTTCTGCTTTCTTTTTTCCCTAAAATTTATCACTTTCTCATATACTACATAATCTACTCTATCTTTTACTTAATTTCCACCTTCTCCCACTAAAATGTAAATGTCACAAAGCCAGAGATTTTGTCTGTTTTATTCAGTATTAAATTCCCAGCACTTGAAATATTGCCTGGCTCACAGTAGACTTTCAATAAAATTGTTAAATGAATTAACAGTCTTATGGACTCTGTTGCAGAGGGAGAGGGTAGGAAGATTTGGGAGAATGGCATTGAAACATGTATAATATCATGTATGAAATGAGTTGCTAGTCCAGGTTCGATGCATGATACTGGATGCTTGGGGCTAGTGCACTGTGATGACCCAGAGGGATGGTATGGGGAGGGAGGAGGGAGGAGGGTTCAGGATGGGGAACACATGTATACCTGTGGCGGATTCATTTTGATATTTGGCAAAACTAATACAATTTGTAAAGTTTAAAAATAAAAAAAAAAAAAAAAAAAAAAGAACCCAGGTCCCTGAAGTGAAAAGTGCTGAGTCCTAACCACTGGACCACCAGGGAATTCCCAACTCTAAGATATTAAATGTCCTTATTTCCTACTTTTTAATGTTCATGAATTTAAAAAAAATTAAGTACAACGGAGTAAATTAAAATATTCTGTCTGAAAAAAAAAAAAATTCCTCTGAAGGCAAATGCATAATTTTAATTATTATTATTTAAACTATAAATGAAAATAAATAATCCCAACTCAAGTTGAAAGAGATAAAGTATACTCAATTATCTAATAAAATATCTAAGTAAAGAAGAGAAAAATAATAAAAATAAACAGTAATTAATGAATTTTGAAAAGTAGGTTGAACAGTTAAATGAAGAATCTCTTGGTGAAAAAATATAATGGATAAACTTCTAGAAAATCTAATCAAGAAAAGTTGAAAACCACAAAAAAACAAAACTAAGGACAAAAAAAGCTATTATAACAGCTAGAAAAAGAGTAATTAATGATGGTAGTGGTCCATTTCTAATTCCTTGCCTATAAAATTTAGTCTTAAAAAACAGACACTTTTCTGTGAAAATACAAATTTAAGAAAATCAACAAAATCTGCATAGAAGAATAATCATCTATAACCAAGAAATGGAGGGTTACCAAATCATTACTTTAAAAAATAGAAAACTTTCAGGATTTTTCCTACTAGTTCTTTCCAACTTTCAAGGAAATATAAGTCTCTTGTGCACAAAAACTATTAAGAATATAGGAAAACATGAAATTTTTGTTGAATTGCATCAAGTACCTTTTCACTATCCATTGATGTTATTTTTCTCTGAGTCTATTGATTTGATTTATAGTGTTAATAAAAATTCTAATAACATCATTGCTGCATTCTTGTGGTGTGAAAATCTTTTTTCTATACTGTTGAATTCTGTTTGCTGGCCCAACAGCACAATAGAAAATTAAACAGCCAATTAAAGAGTAGGGTCTAAAGGGATTTTTATGACATGAGAAAATGCTTATGAAATAGTGTTCTTTAATCATTTCATTTCCTGTAATTAGTTGAAAATTATACATCTTTATTCTTCCACTGCAGTATTTCTCAACCTTAAATTCCACCTTGTCTGGAATTCCACTGTCACCTAGACGTTTAATATTTCTTACAGTGTGGCTTATAGATAACTGGTGGTCTCCAGGGGTCTATCAAATTATGTTCCAGTAGCTTGACAATTTTAGATGAGAAAAATAATGAAACCATTTTGTTCACATACATTTCCCCACTTTGAAATATTATATTTAATAATGATTTTTACAGAAATCCCATCACTATCTAGAAACTGTTGTGTTTTTTTAAAGGTCATGTCAGTTCACCTCAGGTAATAATAGTATGAAATTCTTCTCTGTTAACTCATTTTCATATTAATTGCATATTTGCACATTTTCATTAATTAAAAGACCTAATCCAAAGGAGCTGGACAAGTTAGACTCCATTTTCTCCCCCATACTCAGCAGCTGGTAGGAAGCCCATCTGCCTCTAAAGTCATGACATCATCTACCTGTCTTCTCTGTGTGCTCTACTTGCGGAAGCGAGCATTTTTCCACATCACTGGCACATCATTTGCATATTTGCATTATTTGCATGCTGTTTACATTTGGCATATTTGCATTTTGTTTTTTGCTTTAGAACTCAAGTTCAACAAAATGGATGAGTGGGTCAAGAGTATTAGATTAAGGGGTAAGAAGGTTAAGACAGTAATTGACAAGCTGATTCAAAGATGTGCATGGAGATACAAACAATCTACAGAAGTCAAAACTGTCTCAGTAAAGAATAGGATTTATTTTATTAATTTTAAAATATTTTTATGATTTTGAATGATTGGTACAGTATAGGTATGTTTCTTGAATAGCCTGAACCTGACATTTTAGGACTTAAATATGTAGAAAATAAGATTTCAGACAGTAGAAACTATCTCATTGTAAAGCAACTACATTCCAATAAAAATTAATTTAAAAGAGAAAAAAGATATCAGAATTAAAAAAATAATTTATTGAAGTATAGTTGATTTACAATGTTGTGCCAGTCTCTGCTGTACAGCAAAGTGACTCATCTATACAGGTATATATATTCTTTTTAAAATTATTTGTCACTGTGATTTATCACAGAATATTCCATATAGTTTCCTGTGCTATCCATTAGGACCTTGTTGCTTTTCCATTCTAAATGTAGTAGTTTGCGTCTACCAACCCCTCCCTCCCGCCTCGCCCTTGGCAAGCACAAGCCTGTTCTCTGTGAGTCTATTTCTGTTTTGCAGATAGGTTCATTTTATATTTTAAATTCACATACCAGAATTTTTAATAAGATATCAGAAGTGAAGATATCAGAATGTTTAATATGACAAAACAAATCGCACAAAATTGTAGTACATTGGGCTCTTTCCCATTACTTGAACATTTTCTTCAGCTGTCCAAAAAAGACAATGACAATACTGGATCTGTTTAAAAACTCAACACCCAAATGCTGCAACTCTTCACCTCCTCTGAAAGGAAGAGGGGTCCAGCTTTCCGTAATGCAGGGAGTACCGGTGGCTAGTCCACTGGAAGGGGGAGTTCCCTGCACTTCTTTGGTGCTGACATCCGGCTGAATGTCCCCTCTGTCAGAAAGCCTACTGAACTCTATTAAGATTTTATGCCATGAGAACATGCCAAAGTCTCTTGTTCCCTTCCCTCTTTCCTCCCCCTAATTGTGAGTTCCAGACAACTGCAACTCTTTCTCTGTATCCACAGCTCATGCTAGACCAGCACCAAGAATTATACTCACTTTATTTCAGAAGTGGTCGGAACTGTAATCTGGAGGCCGTGAGTTTGCTTGCTGCCAACTACACAGTATGGGGGAGAGAAAAGGGGTCAGCTCCACCAGTCGCAATTAATTATCCTGATCATTGCCCTCAACACCCTGCGCACTCTTCATAGTGTCTGGACCTTTGCTGGAGCTTGTCCAAGGCTTCCTGAGGAAGGAGACTGAGTTGTATGAAGATGCTCCTTATGGGTATTTTGGGTGGTGTTTTTCCTTCTCTTTTCTGCCCTAGCAGAGGAGGAAGCAGCAGAAAAAAAGGTGAATGACAGTAATCAAAGGAAGAAATAATTTAACAAAGCAAGTTCCCTGAAGGTCTAGAAAAAATAGAATTGAGAACACAGGTAGAAAGGAATAGCATCATTTTTTCTTCTGTTAAATGGAGAGAAGTCAGGAAAGCAGGGGCCAAGGAGAGCCTTAGAGAAAAGATTACAGTGCCTTGTGTGTGATAGGAACTCAAATACTGAATTCAATAGAGGTTAACTGGGCTTCCCAGGTGGCGCTAGTGGTAAAGAACCCGCTTGCTGATGCAGGTTCACAAGAAACCCTGGATCAGGAAGATCCTCTGGAGGAGGGCATGGCAACCCACTCCAGTATTCTTGCCTGGAGAATCCCATGGACAGAGGAGCCTGGCGGGCTACAGTCCATAGAGTCACAAAGAGTCGGACACAACTGAAGTGACTTAGCACACACGTAGCTGTTAACACAACCTACCAGCTCCTAGTGAATAAGAAAAAGTGTCATTGAAACAGAATATCCAGGAATCAGCTACAGGGAAATGCAATATATCAATAGATATTTAGAACAGAACCCTGGGCTGGATCAGCCATGCGTTCACTTAATAGAGCAAATGGGACACTCAGTAGTTGCCCATTACTTGAAATATAATGATTACCAAATGCATCACACTAATCTACATTCCAGGACTAACCTGAAGCAGAAGCACAAATGCCTCCCCTCCCACCTTTAAATATTTCTAAAAGATTAAAGGAAATTAACAAAGATTGAGCTTTTCAGTGTCAGGCTTTATGCCAAATACCCTAATACACTGCAGTTTCATTTAATTCCTCACAAAAACACTATTGAAGAAAGTGACTCAGAGAAATTAAGTGCTTTGCCAAAATCATGGATCTAGAAAGCAGAGCTGGAATGCAAACTCAGCCCTGCTTCACTTAAACACATGTAACAATGCAACAATGAATAAAAAAGTTTAACTTCCAGTAAATTAATTGCATGCCAGAAAGAGACCA
This sequence comes from Bos indicus x Bos taurus, assembly GCF_003369695.1. Classification (NCBI taxonomy): domain Eukaryota; kingdom Metazoa; phylum Chordata; class Mammalia; order Artiodactyla; family Bovidae; genus Bos; species Bos indicus x Bos taurus. The sequence continues at coordinate 85,067,018 of NC_040080.1, forward strand.
TTCAGGTATCAATACCTAACAGAGACAATATCCAGCAGAAAAGTGTCACTTAACCTTACTCTTTTCTGTAGCTCTGTAAAGTGTTGTAGATTTGTGGGCATTTTCAGAAAACTGACAATTTTGTGTGAACAGAGCATAACTTTTTATCCATCTCTAGACTTCCTCTATTCCAGTGAGAAAGCAATTTTAAAACGCCTCCTATATCTCTCCCTCTGAATCTGAGGTCCTCTATTATTTTCTGTTGTCAAAACTCAGACAAACCTTATTATTTTATTAGGTCATCGGATGATTTATATGTCTCCTAGGGGAGTGACTGTGGAAGGGAGAGTGATGGGGCACGTCAGGCCCCGAGTGGACTGAGCTCACCCATTAAGTCAGCCAGTCTGCCCTGCTCTTGACAGTTATTAATGCTCCTGCCTCCTGCTGCTTCCAATACTTGTTCTTCAGGAACGCCAATTCCAGGTGTTACTGTTGCATCATGGTAGCACTTAACAGCCCAAATGTGCCAGTGGTTTAGTCTTGCTGGAACAGTTCCCTGGTTGGCCCCCTTCCAATGCATCATCTAGGAAGCCCAGAGAGACCAGCATGAGCAGTCAGCCTCTGGAACAAACCAGCACACCCTTGCTCAGGCAACTTCCAAGTTCAAATTGTTTCTCAGGAAGCAAAGCATTGTGTACTGCTTACTATCCATTTGTCCAACAGTTCTTGCTTTACCTTCACCAGCTGGGCGAGCCCTACAAGCTGACTGCCCACAATAACAGCCATTTCTTGCCACAGGCTGGGCAAATAGGGACAGTGAGAGGTGTGACTTCCTTGTATCGGTTGGGTCTGCTAGGTTAAGCTGTGGTGACAAATGAGCCCAAATCTCAGCACCTTACAACAACAGAGGTGTCATCTGTGTTATATGCCCACTGTGCATTGGCTTCATCTCTGCACCGCGTCCTCTTCACTCTAGGACCCGAGCGAATGAAGCAGTCACTCTGGGGAATATTAAGTCTGTGGCAAGGCAAATGAAGCATGACAGAGCACAAGCTCATTCTTAAAGCTTCTGTCCCCGCTCCATCAACAAAGCAATCATATGGCCACTTCCGATACCAACAGAGCGTGTGTGCACGCATGCTAAGTTGCTTCAGTCGTGTCCGACTCTGTGCGACCCTATATACTATAGCCTTCCAGACTCCTCTGTAGGTGGGATTCTCTAGGCAAGATACTAGAGTGGGTTGCCATGCCCTCCTTCAGGGGATACCAACAGCTAGGGAACATGAAACCCTCCTTCAAGGTGCAGCATCCCATAGAGGGGCAGCAAATGTTTTGAGCGTTAACACAATTTGCCACCCTCACTGTGACGGTGACCTGGTGCAACATCACCAAGTTCCCTTGGAAGAAGCATCACCTGTGAAGCCACAGTCTCAAGACATCATGAGATTCTGCCAGGACAGCAGAGACCTGCTCATCTTCTCAGTCACTCTGGCCACATTGAGTTCAGCTCCTCTGACACTGACAGATGGCACTCTTCTTAGAGAGTCCCTGAGGCGAGTCAAGGTGTTGCTCCTGGTTTTTGTAATTCCTAGGTTGTGTAAGATCCCAGTACCTAAAGAAGCAGACCTCAACCCCTGTCCAGCCCCCGGAGTCAGAGTGAGTGGCTAGAGAAATTCCTCCACCGGAGGCCGCATTTCTGCCAGTGAAGGACACTGCACTCTGAGTCAGCCTGACAGAGACCAAATTAGATCACTTTGAAGGAATACATTATGACCCATCTGTCCATTCAAATAAATCACTGACCTTTCTCTTTTTTTTTGCCCTAGTAGAAGGGTGTTCAAAACAGTTGTCTCTGTGATAAATCTTTACCAGTTTAGTAGTATAAATGTTGTTAAGCTTGACGTTTTATGCTATGATTATTTCTGCATTAAAATGTAAAGGACTTAAGAAGATAAGGCAGTCCTCAGCAACATCAGGCACATATGAAATAAAGATGATTTAATGATTTGAATTATGTTAATATACAGAAAATGCTCGTGCAGAAAATTCTTTTTCTAAATATGATTATTCAAAATTTACTAGTTTAAAACCATTTCAAAATGTTAATAATATAACAATTTTAAATATACCATTTGGGATACCATGCACATAAATTATATGTACACATATGTATAATTTATTGAGCATCATGCACTTATAACTCATATAAATCAGGGAGACAAAGAAAATTCACTCAAAAAGTGTCTCCCATGGTGATATCGGAGAAGGCACTGGTGACCCACTCCAGTACTCTCGCCTGGAAAATCCCATGGACGGAGGAGCCTGGTAGGCTGCTGTCTATGGGGTCGCACAGAGTCGGACATGACTGATGCGACTTAGTGGCAGCAGCAGAAGCACAGTGATATATTATGCTGCTGCTGCTGCTGCTAAATCACTTCAGTTGTGTCCAACATAGCCTCAAAACTGCTGGACTGTTGTAGTTGTTTTTAAACTCACATTAAAAACAACTGATATTGTTTCATTCAAGAAATCTTTACTCAGCACCAACCATGAATCAGGCACTGTTCTGGGCACCAGGGATAGAGTGAGAAGAAAGCAGATAAAAGTTCCAGCCTTAGATGCATGCTTTCAAATGTTCACTACAGCGCTATTTACAATAGCCAGGACATGGAGGCAATATAAATGTCCATCAACAGAGGAATGGATAAAGAAAATGTAGTACTTATATACAATGGAATATTACCCAGCCATAAAAAAGAAGGAACGAATTCATTTGCAGCAAATGGATGGACCTAGAGTTTGTCATACTGAGTGAAGTAAGTCAGACAAAAACAAGTATCATATGGTATCACTTATATGTGGACTCTAAGAAAAACTGGTACAAATGAACCTATTTATAGAACAAAAATAGAGTCACAGATGTAAGAAAAAAAGCTTATTGTTACTAGGGAGGAAAAGAGGGGAGGGATGAATTGGGAGACTGGGATTCACATATACACACTACTATATATAAAATAGATAACTAATGAGGTCCTAGGCTTCCCTGGTGGCTCAGATGGTAAAGAATCTGCCTGCAACACAGGAAACCTGAGTTCCATCCCTGGGTTGGGAAGATCTTCTGGAAAAGGGAATGGCGAACCACTTCAGTATTCTTGCCTGGAGAATTCCATGAACCAAGGAGCCTGGTAGGCTACAGTCCATGTGGTCACAAAGAGTCAGGCATGACTGAGCAACTTTCATAATAAGGACCTACTATATAGCACAGGAAACTCAATATAATGTAGTGACCTATATGGGAAAAGAATCTAAAAAAAGAGTGGAGATACATATATATATATATTTATATATATATGTATATGGCTGATTCACTTTGCTGTACAGCAGAAACTAACACAACATTGTAAATCAACTATACTCCAATAAAAATTTTTTTTAAAATTCCAGCCCTCACAGAACTGAGGTCCTAGTTGGAGGAGAAAGATGACAAAAAATATACAGTGTCTATTTTCTGTACACATCACCTGATCAATTCTCTAACCTTCTTCACCCCAATCTATGAGTCCGTACAGACCACACAACAGACTCACCCTCTGACCTCTGGTTGCATTTGGCCAAAGGGAGGCACTTGTGACAAAAAATGAGAGTAAAGTTGGGGCATTTATTCATTGTGGAATGGCCACATCCTTCTCTCAAAGGCAGCCCTCCTCCTGCCTCTATCCTCTCTAAATTTCTCTCTCTGTTCTAGAAATTGCTCCTTCACTTTGCCTCTCCATTCCTAGGAGTGGCAATGGCTCCCCACCACCATGACCACCATTGTGGCCCCATGACACTACAGTAACACTCACAGGTTTCTGTAAACCTTGCCCACACTTGCTTAATATTTCCTTTATTAGCTTGTCCTTGGATCACCAAGTTCAAGGGGATTGTTTCCTATTATAACCAAAACACAAAACAAAGAAATATACTATATAGTAATTTAAATGTTGGTAAGCGCTGTTGATAAAAACAAAGCAGGGAAAGTTGATGAGATGTAGTGGGTTAGGGCAGGTGGGTGCTTCTTAAATCATGTATTCAGAACAGGCTTCATCAATAAAAGTATGTAATCTATTTGCATATCTCCTAGCAGAACTTTCAAAGGAAAATTTATTAAAAAAAAAAACTTAAAATGTAAAACCTGGATTTGAGGACCATCATTGGTTGAAGCAGAGTTGGGGTGAAGGCTCAGAATTCTCCCACATTGCCTGGTCCTCCTGGGCCCCCCAAATCACACAGGGTCCTCCCACCAATGACTTCTGATGCATTGCTATTGACCCTAGAACTCTGAGATACCCAGAACTAAGGGCGACAGAAAATACTCAGTTCTTAATCCTCTCCAAGTTTTATGCCACATCATTCCTTAGAAACATAAATCTACTCATCTCACCCTCAGTAATAGCTTTTATAGAACCATGATTTAATTATGTTCTTGATTTTTCATATTTATTTGTAATATTGGCATTAAAGATCTTGTCCCTGCTTTTTCTCACTTTTTTACAAAGACCCATATTATAAATTATATCAGAAGCAGGAAAATCTTTGTCTCTCCTGATGAAATAAGCTGTTTCCTTCTGCTGGACAAGGAAACGTATGTATTCTTTCATGTCTTCCTCTTGGCATTGGCTGACAGGAAACTCAGAGCTAAGGGTCTTGCTTAACTGCTATGAATTTTTTCAAAAAAATTTTCTTAATGTAATTTTCTTTGTTTGGCTTTTGTTTTGTATGTTTTGCTTCATTGTATTTATGGTTTTCTTATGGAGATAGATAGGCTGGAAATAAACATTATGATGAAACCTAATTGAAATATTTGACTGATTTTGATTAACTTCTTCTGGCTATATCTACAACATCAAAATAATCTATCAATTATTAACATTTTTGGTCTCTATGCTAACCAAAATAAGCAGTTTGACTGATTTTTCAATATACTGTCTTTCTTCATTCATGAAAAGAGAAAGCAATACTTCTGAATAATTTATTATTGCCAAGACTGAAGGCTCAGTGTGTGTGTGTCTGCTGAGTCACTCTGGTTGTGTCCGACTCTTTGTGACCCTATGGACCATAGACCACCATGCTCTTCTCTCCTTGGGATTCCCTAGGCAAGAATACTGGACTGGGTGTCCATTCCCTTCTCCAGGGGATCTTCCCAACCCAGGGATCAACTCCACTTCTCTTAAGTCTCCTGCATTGGCAGGCAAGCTCTTTACCACTAGTGCCACCTGGGAAGTCCTGAATGCTCAGTACTGAGGACTTAAAGGTGAGTATTTCCTCATACTCAAGGTATGTCCTGTCCTCAAGGAATTTGTTGTCTAGAATTAGTTATTTTATTCTTTCAAACTTCTCATTCAGAACCAGTATTTATTTGTAGTTGAAAACTAATTTTCAAAAGAATGCATTCATTTTTTAATTTTATTGGAGTACAGTTGGTTTATGATGTGCTATTTTCAGGTGTACAGCAAAGTGATTCAGTTATACATATGTTCCTTCATCTTCAGATTCTTTTCTCATATAGGTTATAACAGAAAATCGAGTAGAATTCCCTGTGTTACACACTATATCCTTATTGGTTATATGTCTTATATATAGTAGTAGTGTGTGTGTTAATCTTGAATGTGTTAATCCATTTTTGAAAGAAAAATTAGTTTTCCCATTCTCTCATGCCAAAAGATACAGAGAGAAAAGAAATAAAAATTCTAAACATCCTACAACTGTAGATTGCCCTCAAACAAGCATAAGATTTTTGAAAAATGCTTCCTACAGTAAGCATTTGTGGAGGCCAGCCAAGGCTCTGACAAGTCACTGGGGCCATGTGCTTTTGCTCTTGGGTCCTCCTACTCTCTTAACATCAAATCCTCCTAAAACATTTAAAATCAATATTTGGCTTAAAAAACCTGAAATTTATTCCCCTATCAGGCCAAGCTACCTTTTTACATCAGTCATAATTCCTAGCAAGTTTTGTAGCTTTCCAAGTTTGATAAATTATTTCATGCCATTGACTGTGTTAAAACTATCCATCAAGGTGTTTTAAGATCTCCAGCTTACAGATATGATGAGCCCCAGTGAATCTCCAGCTTCTATACTGTTCGTTCATTTGACAAATATTTGCTAAGCATCTGTAGTGTTCCATGCTCAATACCATGTGCTGGGATATAAAATGGTAAATGAGACAGATATGTTCTCTGCCATAGAGCTGCATCTAACAGAGAACACAAACAGAAATGACTCGATACTTATTGTATCCAAACAAGCCAACTTAAACTCCTCTGCATAATTCTGAGAATACCCAGAAAATGCTCACACTCCACTGTGGTTGTCCTCTTATGCAAACTTCTGCTCCCCTAATTTCCCTAATCATTTCTGGCAGCAGCAGCATCACTTTTATATGCCTACCCAACAGTTCACAGGTGCACATTGCCCCCAAACGCAGACCCCCTTTATTCCACAAAGCACAAATGAGGATTCAAGAACAGAGGAGATTTGCAGGGCAGAGAGACAGAGCTTCAACTGGGTTATCAACTCTCACTGTTATCATATCCTGGAAGTAGGGTCCTCTCTTGGCAGGCTCTCCATAGGCCCCCAGCCAGCTGCTGTGTTGCTGGAACCAACGTCAGTTCAAATGAGGGTCTGGCTCTTGCCCAACCTCTCCCTCCATGTCCACAGCCCACACATTCCTTTCCCTTAAGCCCAACCAGTAGGGGCTACACCAGGGAGCCCCATAATAATCTGTAAAAGTTGACAAGCTACATGGAATGACAGCAGCTATTTACACTCCTAGAGGAAGGAGTTTAACCTTCTGAGTTTCAGCCTTTCCCTTCCAGACTGGCCCCTGGGATTTACTTAACGTAGCAAACCAAGAGGCCCACTGCAATGATTTCTTCCAAATTAAAAAGTAATCTTCCTTTGAAAGATAATTCTGCTACATGCCCAGACATGAGGGAAGTTTTTGAAATAACATTTTTATTCGCTTTATAGATGTACAAATATATATGATGGGGAGAAAGTTATACATACACCCACACAGCATTTCTCAATTTTCCAAAGTAATTATTCCTAACAAGCAAGAATTCCAGGAGGAACTGGGCATGTTATCTCAAAGCAGCCTATGCCAAGCATATTATTTCTTTGAAGTCTTGAATTTTGTCTTCTAAAACTCACATATATTTTTGCATTCCACTTCGTAACATGCCCATTTATTTCAGTATGTCACAGCTGAATGAAATACACTAAAACTCAGCCATAGTGCTCTAAATGGGATCCACAAAATTCTACCATATAAAATACAGAATTCCATCATCCCAAGATAGTTAAAATGACTGCGGCATCCTAAAGACTTTGGAGTTTTGGGGATCCCCAAGTTATATATACCTCACATTACAAAGTCATTTGCATTATTGTGGGCATGATGTATCCTCATACTTTATACAAACAATGTAGTAGGTGATTTATACCCCCCAAATGTGCTGAGGAAAAAATATAAACTAATTAAGTGCCACTGTGATATGGATTATTGGTACTTTTTAGTGTTCACTCACTTCTAAATGACTTGATCCCATCCATCACCTTTGAGAAGCCCACCATCTTTGAGAAGCTCACCACCTTTGAGAAGCTTATGCTTTATCCTCTTGCCTTGACAAAATTAAAAATCAGTGCATGCAATGAAAACTTTGTGTCACTGTCAAGGAGTTGAAACCTTAAACATTGTCTTCACCCACATCTTCTAGGAAACAAGAATCTAAAGCACAGATTAAGATGCTAATTTTTTATACAAGAGGAACAAGCCACGAGCCACAAGGGTGATAGAAAAGGGAAAGTCAGGCAAAGCTGAAAGCATTATCTCAAAATCAGGATGATAATCTTAAAGAGGTTATTGGATGGATCTGCTCAGCACATGCAAACTCTCTGGAAGGGTAACAGTGAGAAACCATACTTTAGAGTAGTTCATGGGCGAGCATATCCATCCTGATTCCAAAGTGAATGAACTTCACATAAAGCCTACATTATTATTCCTCTAAATTGAATTCTCTAATCTATGCAATTTTATAGCAGTTATTAGTTGGTAACCTCCAAACGTACTATTTAATAAATAGTATTTTATATTTTCTCTACAGTTTTCTATGTTTGTGCATTACTGGTCCCTCTCATCATGTTGTTAACTGCTGTAAGTCAGGGACCAAAATAATATCGTGGTTAAGAACATGGGCATCAGACAACTTACGAACCATTGTAAGTCTCGGTTTCTTAATAAATGCACTCTTTTAATAAAGAATCAGTGAGATAATTCTTGAAAAATACTTTGTAAATGCTTTGCATATAGCACTTAAGAAATATTTTATATTGTTAATGTTCATAATTGTTATTAAAATTATTTTCATACCACAAATTATGAATAAAATACAAATGTTCCAAAAATGTCCAACAAAAAATTTTGTTTAGTGATTGACCCATGTAGGCTATGATTTCATAAATAATGCATCTAATAAGAGAGAATAAAATACTTCTCTAGGTCTTTTTTAATTTATTTGTCAAGTGAAGGAGTTAGACTAAGTTATCTCAAAAACATAAAATTATTTGCTATTTGTTAAATGTATCTATTGAAATATCCACTCGCAATTTCTTCTAGTTACTAGAAATATAAGTACAACATGTACTATTATTGGAGAAATTATGAAAATAAACACGGGGTGATTAAAATGTGATTCATAAGGATGACATAGATGATGTTTGACTTAGATATCAAACTGTCCTACTGAAATTAAATATGTACAAAACTAAATTCATCATCTTGCCCCTTAAAGATCTTCTTTTCTATCACAATGAGAAGTATGTCCATCCACCCAGGAGTTTATGACGAAGACAAGAGTGTTGGTCTTGACATTTCCTGTACTCTAAGCACATCTTATTATAACTACAATCTATATCCATATATTATGTGAATCCATCACATCCATCTCCATTAGCACCACCTAGCTCAAGTCACCATTGTATGTCTCTTATAATAACATGATAATCTCCTAATTTGTTTTCTTACAGTTATTCCTGAAGCCTCTAATCCGTTCTCCACACTCCCTAATATGCCCATTTTAAAAACAAATCTGTTTACTCCACTTCCAGGTTATAGTTGTTGTGTCCTGTATAGGAGATTATATTATTTTTAAAAAAATCCTCACTCCCTCTCCTATCACCTCCTTCAGAAGATTACATTTTGTGCCCCCTTGATGTTGAGCACGACCATGTGATTTACTCTAACCAATGAAATATTAGTCATGTGACAGCCAAATTTTTGCCTATTGTTTGCTTCCAGGCTTGCTCTTTTGTGCTTCTGCCATCACCATGAAGAGAACTTCCTCAGTCGCTGACCCTTAGACCACTGCTCTAGAACAATCCATATGAAGCAGAGCCTCTTAGCTGACCATCAGACCTGCAGCCTCTAGCCAAACCAACCCAACTCAAATGATATGTGTAAACAAGAAATAAACACTTCCTGTCTCAAGCTCCTGAGATTCAGTGGTTGTTTGTTATGCAGCAATAGCTAACTGATACAGTGACAGTAAAATCAACTTAAAAATTTTAATATGCCCTTATACCATGCTCCCTCTTTTTCCTCCCCACACTATGCTGTAATCACTCTTTCAGTTCTTCAAATCTGCCAAACCCCTTTTCCAGCCTGGAGTCTCTACACATGTTGTTTTCTTGAATGGGATATTATTTCTCTTTCTTGGTCTAGCCAACCTTTGCTTACCTTCAGTCTATCTTTATATGTCCCTGCCTCAGAAACACCAGCCCTAAAATGCTTCCGCATTCAAACACCAGACTAGGAATCATCCCCGTATTACATATTTCCACCTCACACTGTGCGTTTCTTTCATGACATTCATACAAATTGTAATTTGTTACTTGGGGAATGTGTATTTAATGTTTCTTACACTAAATAGCTCCATCATATCAAGGACAATGTCAGTCTTATTTACTTCTGTTCCTTCATGACTAGTACATGCTAAATATGGTAAATACTTGAATAGACAACTTGAGCCACTCACAGTTCTTTGATTAGAGAAGACTAAAAGAGTAGTTACGCAGTATTTATTTATAGCAAATAAAGTCAATAAAGTTGTATTTTAAAGTCCTTCAATTGCAGGTTGTTTTGCTCAAATAGACAATATTCATGTCTTTCTAGAATTCAATTTATTTCTCCTATCCTTGTCACTACAATACATCTAAAGATGTCACGAGTCTGAAATGACAGTTAACAATCTACCTTTTCCTTTTTGTATTTCTAGCAATAACATTTGACAAGTTGAGTTATGATTTCCCATATGTAAATAAAATATTAAAAGAAGTCATATCACACCAGAGCTTATTTTTTAATGTTAAAGAAATTTTTTAATTAAAATATTGCTAAGGGAGAAAAGTAAAGTGAAAATACCTTGAGTCTAGAATTGTGATAGGGGAAGAAGGGGCATACCAGGTAGCATTTAAAAAAAAAATCAACCTATTATCCCATATTTGCAATAAATGGTAATTGCAAGAAAAGAAGGGGGAGGAATGGAAAGTGGAAGGAGGCAAAGAAGGAAACAAGGGGAAGAAAAAAGGAAGGAAATAAGAATTTTCCTTTTCATCAGCTCCTCTGGTCGAAACTGAACTGGAACAGGAATGCCTGTCTATAAAATAAGTAACCCTTATTAGATTTCTAACTCACTGATAAGGGGTTAACAAACTGTCTGAAGGCTGGAGCTCAGTCTGGCCACTCTCTGCTAAAGCAACTGTAAGCAACAGACTCTGTAACCTTCAGAGAAACTGCTAAGAACAGCAGAGAATGGGTCAGCCCATATGGGAAAAAAAGGTCAAATCAGCATTTTTGCACAGAAAATTTCAAGGTAAACCTTCTTACAGTGTTTTTTGATAGTACTTGCTATATCATCTAAAATCTGTTCTTCCATCACTGCAAACCACTAGCAAATAAGACCAGGTAGGGTAGATTTTATCAGACTTCTCTTCCAGAATGACCCACATAGAGGGGCCCCAAAGCACCTGTATTTTTATACCTGAAGACAAAACAATTTGATAATAAGCTGAGTTGAATCCTAAGGATTGTTTGCATATGTGGTTGGATTCTCTGAAGTAATATGCGTAAGATACTTAGCATTACATCTAAGTAAGAAATGAAGTTCAGATCCACTCAAAATAATACCTCTTTTTGGAATTAGGCACATGATTAAAAAAGAAATTGCCATTTTCTTACAAACCCCAACTAGTCAGCACCATTGATTGACTGACAGATGCTTATCAGACAGAAAGTGTATCCCACACCCTGCATGCAATTTACTGGTCTGGGATGGGTAAAATGATATCTGTTAAGGTCATTCAAACTTTTCCTTAGGCTATAGTTTTTGTTTGTTTGTTTATTAACTTGGGACTAGAGAGCATCTTGGCCCCTCCTCAATGGTACATTGGCAAGAATGAGGAGAAAAGCTATTGACATGTTTCCCACTGTGTCATGAAAGCCAGCAATATGCAGAGAAGAGCAGAAAGAAGATAGAACAAACTAGTGACTGCCAAGTCCGTGTTCCCATCACTCTAAAACCAGCTGGAGTCCCAGCTTCTGTAACTTGCAACCCAAAGCTCTGGCTCATATACACTGACATCAAGTAACAATTCAACACATGATAAATTGTACTGTTGAGTGTATTGACCATGATTGAGAGATCCCAAATCAAGACTTAGCCTGATAAAGGATTTCCCATGTTTGTGATTCTTCTATATCAAATTCTTACAAATGTATAAACGCTTGGTGATACTTTGTCAAATATTTAATGTTTCATTGTTTTACAAAAGAATGCAATTGTATGATGGTGAGGATAACCTTCCTGGAAAAACCCAGGAAGTATGGGTGCCCTAATCTCGGGTGCTGAAAGCAATAGATATCGTATAGAAAAACACATAATTGGACTTCTCCTCCATAAATGAAAATAATTCTGAATTGGAAAAGAATGAGTTAAACTGCAATGCCTAAAATCTACATTAAGATTGTTATTATATTCCCATGGGTACCAGAACAAATATGTTATCTGACTATTCCTATGGAGGATTTTGTATACAAAACTATGAAAAGAGAATATATTTATGATATTAAAATGCATCCAAATGCTATCAAGCTCCAAGCAAAATAGATTAGGTGGCTCAGCGGTAAAGAATCTGCCTGCCAATGCAGGAGACGCAGGGTCTAGCTCTGGGTTGGGGAGATCCCCTGGAGGAGGAAATGGCAACCCACTCCAGTATTCTTGCCTGAAGAATCCTATGGACAGAGGAGCCCGGTGGGCTACAGTCCATGAGGTTACAAAGAGTCAGACATGAGTGAGTGACTGAGTACTCATGCACAGCTGGTCGTCCAAGACCATTCCTCCACCCAGGATGGAGTAAATCAAAAGCATGAAGGAGACAAAACTTGTTTCCCATGTTTTTGTCATGAGTGCTAGATATCATATATCATGTATCATATATATAATATATCATATATATATTATATATATGATATATCACATATCATATATATATATATATCATAGCACTTTACATCTCCTAAACTGTGAACATATTTCTTAGAGAACTCTCTTGGCAAAATTCAATGCTTTTTTTGCTCTGGATTCCTATAAGATTTTGCTTCAGGTTGAATCTCTCATACTGTGTATGGTACAATATAAGATTTCCTTGCTACAATTTAAGATTTTCAAGGGCAAAGGTTGTTTTGAAAAACAAAAAGTATTAACCAAATCCATTGTTCTTGCCTCAGAAGACCTGAATTGAAGAAGTGAGTTAAAATTCAATCACTAAAGATTACATTAAGATAAGCTTGCATTTCTGTCACTCAAGGACAGAAGCTGTGACTGTTTTTCGACCATTACCCAAAGTAAGAAATACATTATACTTTGTAACCCAGTACATATGTACACAGATACATAAAACCAAAGGAGAAATTTCACAAAACAGTATTTATTCTAGAAACAGGCGACAAACTCTGACATATAATCTGTTTTCTTTTCATTTTATTAATAATGGTTGTGATACATTAAATCAATTTCATGACCCCTGATGGCTCGGAGAAGGCAATGGCAACCCACTCCAGTACTCTTGCCTGGAAAATCCCATGGGTGGAGGAGCCTGGTAGGCTGCAGTCCATGGGGTCGCTGAGGGTCGGACACGACTGAGCAACTTCACTTTCACTTTTCACTTTCATGCATTGGAGAAGGAAATGCCAACCCACTCCAGTGTTCTTGCCTGGAGAATCCCAGGGACAGCGGAGCCTGGTGGGCTGCTGTCTATGGGGTCGCACAGAGTCGGACACGACTGAAGCAACTTAGCAGCAGCAGCAGATGGGTCATGACTCGTAGTTTGAAAACATTGTTCTAATGAGAACCTGTGGTTTAGTACATGCTTATCAAATAAGATAGGAAAACAGAGGAATCTGCAAACCAGGTGAAGTGTCAAATGGCCATTATGCCTACATATGTATTTAACTTATACAGAAGCATAAACTTATAGAAATATTATATTTCTATATAATAGAAACTCTATGTATAATATAATAGAGGCAAAACTTAGGATACTCATTCTCTCACTCTAGGATATTATTCATCTACAGATTACAAAATCTGCATTACGTAAGGGAAACAAAATCCTGAAGGATTTGTTCATTCCTTTAATGATTTACTGAGCACTGCATTCTAGATGCTTGCACTACAGAAGTGAATAAAATATACAAAATTCCTGTCCTCATAGAATTTACCTTCTAGTGAGGATATAGAGAAAAAAACAGATAAGTAAAATACAGTGTCAGGCAGTGATAAATTTTTCAAAAGAAAAATGAAACATAGTAAGGGGCTAGAAAGTGGTGAGAGGAAAGGGCTGTTGCAGACAGGGTGGTCCCTAAAGTCTTCTCTGTGAAGATGTATCAAGAAGGCTTTGTGCTTAGTGAAATAAGTCAGACAGAGAAGGGTAAATACTGCATGTTCTCACTCTCATGAGGAATCTTAAAAATGAAACAAACATGAACATAACAAAACAGAAACAGACTCACGGATACAGAGAACAAACCAGTGGTTTACCAGCCGGGAGAGGAAAAGGGGAGGGGCAAGACAGGGAAAGTGACTGACAGGTACAAATTACTCTGTATACAGATAACCAATAGGTCATCTGAAAGGGGCTCAACATCACTTATTATTAGTGATATGCAAATAAAAACTACAATGAGTTACCAACTCACACAGCCAGAATGGCCATCACTAAAAAGTCTACAAATAATAAATGTTGACGAGAGTGTGGCGAAAAGGGAACATTCCTACATTGTTGGTAGGAATGCAAATTGGCGAAGCCACTATGAAAAACAGTATGGAGGTTCTTCAAAAAACTAAAATTAGAGTTGTCATATGATCCTGCAGTCCCACTCCTGGGTGTAAATCTGAAGAAAACTATAATTTGAAAAGATACATTCACCTCAATGTTCATAGCAGCACTATTTATAATAGCCAAGACATGGAAGCAACCTACATATCCATCAACAGAGAAATGAATAAAGATGTGGTATACACAACACACACACACACACAATGGAATACTATTCAGCCATTAAAAAGAGTGAAATAATGTTATTTGCAGTAACGTAGATATATCTGGCGGAGAAGGTGATGGCACCCCACTCCAGTACTCTTGCCTGGAAAATCCCATGGATGGAGGAGCCTGGTGGGCTGCAGTCCACGGGGTCACAAAGAGTCTGACACAACTGAGCGACTTGACTTTCACATTTCACTTTCATACATTGGAGAAGGAAATGGCAACCCACACCAGTGTTCTTGCCTGGAGAATCCCAGGGACAGGGGAACCTGGTGGACTGCCATCTCTGGGGTCGCACAGAGTCGGACGCAACTGAAGCGACTTAGCAGCAGCAGCAGATATATCTGGAGATTAACATGCTAAGTGAAGTGATAAGCAAAAAGACAAATGCCATAGAATATCACTTATATGTGGAATCTAAAATGTGATGAACTTATTTATGAGGCAGAAAGAGACGCACAGGCATAGAAAACAAACTTATGGTTACCAGAAGGGAAAGAGGATGGCAGAGGGATAAATTAGGAGTTTTAGATTAGCAGGTACAAGCTATTTTATTAATAAAATAAATGACAAGGTACTACTGTGTACCATAGGGAACTATATTCAATATTCTATTAAAAAAAAACTAGAAAAAGCAAGAGAGTTCCAGAAAAACATCTATTTCTGCTTTATTGACTATGCCAAAGCCTTTGACTGTGTGGATCACAATAAACTGTGGAAAATTCTTCAAGAGATGGGAATACCAGACCACCTGATCTGCCTCTTGAGAAATTTGTATGCAGGTCAGGAAGCAACAGTTAGAACTGGTCATGGAACAACAGACTGGTTCCAATAGGGAAAGGAGTTCGTTAAGGCTGTATATTGTCACTCCGTTTATTTAACTTACATGCAGAGTACATCATGAGAAACGCTGGACTAGAAGAAACACAAACTGGAATCAAGATTGCCGGGAGAAATATCAATAACCTCAAATATGCAGATGACACCACCCTTATGGCAGAAAGTGAAGAGGAACTCAAAGGCCTCTTGATGAAAGTGAAAGTGGAGAGTGAAAAAGTTGGCTTAAAGCTCAACATTCAGAAAACTAAGATCATGACATCTGGTCCCACCACTTCATGGGAAATAGATGGGGAAACAGTGGAAACAGTGTCAGACTTTATTTTTCTGGGCTCCAAAATCACTACAGATGGTGACTGCAGCCATGAAATTAAAAGACGTTTACTCCTTGGAAGGAAGGTTATGACCAACCTAGATAGCATATTCAAAAGCAGAGATGTTACTTTGCCAACAAAGGTCTGTCTAGTCAAGGCTATGGTTTTTCCTGTGATCAGGTATGGATGTGAGAGTTGGACTGTGAAGAAGGCTGAGCGCCGAAGAATTGCTGCTTTTGAACTGTGGTGTTGGAGAAGACTCTTGAGAGTCCCTTGGACTGCAAGGAGATCTAACCAGTCCATTCTGAAGGAGATCAGCCCTGGGATTTCTTTGGAAGGACTGATGCTGAAGCTGAAACTCCAGTACTTTGGCCACCTCATGTGAAGAGTTGACTCTTTGGAAAAGACTCTGATGCTGGGAGGAATTGGGGGCAGGAGGAGAAGAGGACAACAGAGGATGAGATGGCTGGATGGCATCACTGACTCGATGGACATGAGTCTCAGTGAACTCCGGGAGTTGGTAATGGACAGGGAGGCCTGGCATGCTGCAATTCATGGGGTCGCAAAGAGTCAGACACGACTGAGTGACTGAACTGAACTGAACTGAACTGAATATAATACTATAAATCATGCTTCAATAAAAATAAATAAATAAAACAAATGACTCAATAATTAAAAAAAGAAAAGAAGAGAAAGCAGCAAGTACTGCAAATATGTTTGTGTGAGAGAAAGGGGAGATGTTAGGCAGATGGCAGGATTGATAGCTTTAGCCATCACATCAGTGGTGTAGATGGGTCCAACCCCATCCCTTCCAAGGGAACCACCTTGAACATAATCACTAACCATCTGGAAGATATAGGCAGTCATGATGGCAATATCTTCTATCTCCTCTTCCAGCATGCCAGCCTCAACATGTGGACCAGATATGGACATTTGACCCAAGGTATCCTAGATTTGGGGTTGATTTCAATAACTGCATAGAAAATAGCAACTATATCTTGCTATGGATTGAATTGTGTCCCCTCCAGTTTCATTTGCTGAGGCCCTAACACCTAATACCTCAAAATGTGACCTTATTTGAAAATAGGGTCATTGAAGATGTAATAAGCTAAGATGAGGTCCTATTGGAGTAGGTTGGGCCTCTAATCCAATATGACTGATATCCTTACATAAGGGGCAAATTTGGACATAGACAGGCATTCAGGGAGAACACCATATGAACATGAAAATGATCACCTACAAACCAAGCAGAGAGACCTGGAATAGCTCTTTCTCTCATAACTTTACAAAGGAACCAATCCTACCAACACTTTGAGCTTAGGCTTCCAGGCTCCAGAATTGCTAGACAATATACTTTTAGTGTTTAAACTGCCCAGCCTGTGGCACGTTTTTATGACAGCCCTCACAAGCTAATACATCTCCCCTGGGGAGAAGTTGAGTGTATTCTATGTGCAGCAGGATGGCTAATAAACAGGTGAATTGTGGCACCTGTGGCAGGCTGCTAGTTGATCTATCTCATATTAAACACATCCTCACTTTTTAGCTGAGCCAAGTAATATACATTTCTCACTCTCCAGTGCAGCTACATTTGGCCAGGTCACTAAGTTCTGGCCAATGAGCCATAATCAGATGTATCTGGTGGCAGCTTCCAGTGGTATTCCTTAGTAGACAGCTGAGAGCTGTCCTTTGCCCCTTTTTTTCTGCATTCTTTCCTGCTATCTGGTGACTGAAATGCAGATGTGATGAGTGTATTTAAGCCAAGAGTGACATCAGGAGTGGCTGCCATGAGGGATGAAGAACCAGAGTAAAAGGAGTGAGTAATCAAAAGCTTGGAGGAGCAGAGACATTACACAACAGTGGACTGCTCATATCTGGACTTAAACATAAGAAAGAAGTGGTATTTTATCCTGTCTAAACCACTGTCTTTGGGCGGGGGAAGGGGGGGGCATTACTATTACTTGCTGTTGAATCTAATCTTAAACAATACAAGAACAGTGAGTGGAAATAGAAGATGCAGCAGCAGAACCGAAGAGAGGATTTTAGCTACAGAGGTGGGGGAATCAGACTGAGAATGAATAATCGAAGAGATAGGAAGAAAACCAGGAGAAAATTTTATCTGAAAAGCTAAAGAAATAACTAAAAGAAGGGAGAAACAATGCACTAGGTATTACTTGATCAACTGCTGTAAGAACCAAGAAATATCACATGGTAGGCCTGTGCTTCTCCAATTTTAACATGTGAAGGAATCACTCAGTGTCTTGTTAACATGCAGAATCTGATTCAAGAGGTCTGGGGTGCGGCAGTTTTAAAAAGCCCCTCGGTAGTGTCAATGCTGATGGTACACTTGAAAGGCAAAGATTGAGGCCAGAATGCTTCTCAAAGTGTGTTTCTTGAACCAGAAGCATCATCATTACCAGGTAACTTGCTTAAAATGAACTTTCTTACCCCCCACCCCAGACCTCCTGAATCAGAAACCCTAGGAGTGGGACACAGACATCTGTTTTAACAAACCTACCATGCAATTCTTTTTAAAAAACTTTTATTAGATTATGTAGTGCATTTACAATGTTGTATTAGTTTCAGCTGCAGAGCTAACTTAATTAGTTATATATTTATATACACACATATCCACTCTTTTTTAGATTCTTCCCCATGTAAGTCATTGGAGTATTGAGTAGATTCGCCTATGTATAGTAGGTTGTTATTGGTTGTCTATTTCATTTATAGTAGTGTGTATATGTCAGTCCCAATCTCCCAATTTATCCCTCCCCTCCCTCTTTCCCCTTTGGTAACCAGAAGTTAGTTTTCTACATCTGAGACTCTATTTCTGTTTTGTAAATAGGTTCATTTGTACCATATCTTTTAGATGCCACATATAAGCATCAAGGGAAATGCAAACCAAAAAACTACAGAAGATATACACACAAAAGAAAAAGCAACCCAAACTCAATTCTAAAGATGGTCATCAAACCACAAGAGAAGAGAACAAATGTGGAATGGAAGAAAAAAGGCCTATATAAACCCAAAACAATTAAGAAAATGGCAATAGGAAAATACATATCAATAATCACCATAAATGTAAGTGGATTAAATGCTCCAAACAAAAGGCATAGATTAGCTGAATGGATACAGAAACAAGATCCATACATATACTGTCTACAAGGGACCCACTTCAGACCTAGGGACACAAACAGACTGAAGGTGAGGGGATGGAAAAAAAGTATTCCATGCAAATAGAAATCAAAAGAAAGGTATCATGAGATTCTGATATGCACTGCAATCTGACACCCACTGATGTGAGCAGTTATAGGAACATCATGATGATGACCACAGAAGCTGATCACCAACCGTGGGCTGTGCCACTGGACACTTTTCTTACATCATTTCATTTGGTCCTCACAACAATCCATTTTATCAATGAAGAAACTGGGATTGAGAGACATTAAATACATAGCCAAGGTCACACAACCAGCGAGTGGTAGATCTGAGAAACCACATTTGTCTGACACCATAGCCCATTCTCAGACCACTTTACCAACTCACCTTCAAGGGTCATCAGTGATATAATCATAAACAATTTCAGCAGGATATCAAGACAGAAGCCAGCCTGCAGTGGCTTTGGAAGTGAGAAAGTAGGGAAAATGAGTGCAAATATTTTTTCAAAAACTTGAATAAAGAAGAGAAATAGAAAGAAAGCTAGAAGGTAATGGAGATTGAGCATGTGCTTGTTTATTTTTAAAAGAAAAAAACAGAGAAAACAAAAATTCAGTTCAGTTCATTTCAGTTGCTCAGTCATGTCCAACTCTTTGAGACTCCAAGGACTGCAGCACGCCAGACCTCCCTGTCCATCATCAACTCCCATGCTTACTCAAATTCATGTCCATTGAGTCGGTGATGCCATCCAACCATCTCATCCACTGTCATCCCTTTCTCCTCCTGCCTTCAATCTTTCCCAGCATCAGGGTCTTTTCAAATGAGTCAGTTCTTCACATCAGGTGGCCAGAGTATTGGAGCTTCAGCTTAAGCATCAGTCCTTCCAATGAACACCCAGGACTGATCTCCTTTATAATGGGCTGGTTGGATCACCTTGCTATCCAAGGGACGCTCAAGAGTCTTCTCCAACACCATAGTTCAAAAGCATCAATTTTTTGGCACTCAGCTTTCGTTATAGGCCAACTCTCACATCCATACATGACTACTGGAAAAACCATAGCTTTGACTAGACAGATCTTTTTTGGCAAAGTAATGTCTCTGCTTTTTAATATGCATCTAGGTTGGTCATAGCTTTTCTTCCAAGGAGCAAGCGTCTTTATATTTCATGGCTGCAGTCACCATCTGCAGTGATTTTGGAGCCTCCCCAAAATAAAGTCTCTCACTACTCCCATTGTTTCCTCATCTATTTGCCATGAAGTGATGGGACAAGGTGCCATGATCTTAGTTGTCTGAATGTTGAGTTTTAAGCCAACTTTTTCACTCTCCTCCTTCACCTTCATCAAGAGGCTCTTCAGTTCTTCTTTGCTGTTTGCCACAAGGGTGGTGTCATCTGCATATCTGAGGTTATTGATATTTCTCCTGGCAATCTTGATTCCAGCTTGTGCTTCATCCATTTCAGCATTTCTCATCATGTACCCTGCATATAAGTTAAATAAGCAGGGTGACAATATACAGCCTTGATGTACTCCTTTTCCTATTTGGAACCAGTCTGTAGTTCCATGTCCAGTCCTAACTGTTGCTTCCTGACCTGCATATAAGTTTCTCAAGGGGCAGATCAGGTGGTCTGGTATTCCCATCTCTTTCAGAATTTTCCACAGTTTCTTGTGATCCACACAGTCAAAGGCTTTGGCATAGTCAATAAAGCAGAAATAGATGTTTTTCTGGAACTCCCTTGCTTTTTCGATGAGCCAGCGGATGTTGGCAATTTGATCTCTGGTTCCTCTGCCTTTTCTAAATCCAGCTTCAAATCTGGAAGTTCACGGTTCATATATTGTTGAACCCTGGCTTGGACAATTTTGAGCATTACTTTGCTATCGTGTGAGATGAATGCATTGTGCAGCAGTTTGAGCATTCTTTGGCGTTGCCTTTCTTTGGGATTGGAATGAAAACTGACCTTTTCCAGTCCTGTGGCCACTGCTGAGTTTTCCAAATTTGCTGGCATATTGACTGCAACACTTTCACAGTATCATCTTTCAGGATTTGGAATAGCTCAACTGGAATTCCATCACCTCCACTAGCTTTGTTCATAGTGATGCTTCCTAAGGCCCACTTGACTTCACATACCAGGATGTCTGGCTCTAGATGAGTGATCACACCATCGTGATTATCTGGGTCGTGAAGATCTTTTTTGTACAGTTCTGCTTTGTATTCTTGCCATCTCTTCTTAATATCTTCTGCTTCTGTTTGGTCCATACCATTTCTGTCCTTTATCGAGCCCATCTTTGCATGAAATGTTCCCTTGGTATCCCTAATGTTCTTGAAGAGCTCTCCAGTCTTTCCCATTCTATTGTTTTCCTCTATTTCTTTGCATTGATTGCTGAAGGAGGCTTTCTTATCTCTCCTTGCTATTCTTTGGAACTCTGCATTCAAATGGGAATATCCTTCCTTTTCTCCTTTGCTTTTCACTTCTCTTCTTTTCACAGCTATTTGTAAGGCCTCCTCAGACAGGCATTTTGCTTTTTTTGCATTTCTTTTCCATGGGGATGGTCTTGATCCCTGTCTCCTGTACAATGTCACGAACCTCATTCCACAGCTCATCAGGCAGTCTATCCATCAGATCTAGGCCCTTAAATCTATTTCACACTTCCACTGTATAATCATAAGGGATTTGATTTAGGTCATACCTGAATGGTTTAGTGGTTTTCCCTACTTTCTTCAATTTAAGTCTGAATTTGGCAATAAAGGGTTCATGATCTGAGCCACTCAGCTCCTGGTCTTGTTTTTGCTGACTGTATAGAGCTTCCCCATCTTTGGCTGCAAAGAATATAATCAGTCTGATTTCGGTGTCAACCATTTGGTGATGTCCATGTGTAGAGTCTTCTCTTGTGTTGTTGGAAGAGGGTGTTTGCTATGACCAGTGCGTTCTCTTGGCAAAACTCTATTAGCCTTTAGTCCTGCTTCATTCCATATTCCAAAGCCAAATTTGCCTGTTACTCCAGGTGTTTCTTGACTTCCTACTTTTGCATTCCAGTCCCCTATAATGAAAAGGACATTTTTGGGGGTGTGTTATTTCTAAAAGGTCTTGTAGGTCTTCATAGAACTGTTCAACTTCAGCTTCTTCAGCATTACTGGTTGGGGCATAGGCTTGGATCACCGTGATACTGAATGGTTTGCCTTGGAAACGAACAGAGATTATTCTGTCGTTTTTGAGATTGCACCCAAGTACTGCATTTCAGACTCTTTTGTTGACTATTATGTCTACTCCATTTCTTCTAAGGGATTCCTGCCTGCAGTGGTAGATATAACTGTCATCTGAGTTAAATTCACCCATTCCAATCCATTTTAGTTCACTGATTCCTAGAATGCTGACATTCACTCTTGCCATCTCCTGTTTGACCACTTCCAATTTGCCTTGATTCACACACCTAACATTCCAGGTTCCTATGCAATATTGCTCTTTACAGCATTGGACCTTGCTTCTATGACCAGTCACATCCACAACTGGGTATTGTTTCTGCTTTGGCTCCTTCCCTTCATTCTTTCTGGAGTTATTTCTCCACTGATCTCCAGTAGCATATTGGGCACCTACCCCCCTGGGGGGTTCCTCTTTCAGTATCTTATCATTTTGCCTTTTCATACTGTTCATGGGGTTCTCAAGGCAAGAATACTGAAGTAGCCATGAAGAGATACCCCATGGTCAAGGTAAGAGAAACCCAGGTGAAATAGTAGATGTTGCAAGAGGGCATCAGAGGGCAGACACACTGAAACCATAATCACAGAAAACTGGCCAATCTGATCACATGGACCACAGCCTGTCTAACTCAATGAAACTAAGCCATGCCGTGTGAGGCCACCCAAGACAGGTGGGTCATGGTGGAGAGGTCTGACAGAATGTGGTCCACTGGAGAAGGGAATGGCAAACCACTTCAGTATTCTTGCCTTGAGAACCCCATGAACAGTATGAAAAGGCAAATACATTAGAGATTTCAAACATTAAATTTGAACGCAATCAGGAAAGGATGGGTAAGAAAAAAATTATTGATTAAATCATGGATCCTTCGAGAAAATAGGGTATTTATCCAGGAAGGAGGAGAGAGTTGGGTTAAATATATTGATAATGGTGAACTTTGAGTATCTAGTGGATTATTTTACAGAAGGGAAACAAATCTTATTCTTATAGCTCCAGAGAGAATACCAAGGAATGGAAATTTCCAGGGATAGATTTCACCTTACAATGAGAAAGAATAGCCTAATGATTCAAGTTATTTGAAAACAGAATGACATGCCCTTTAAGATAGTGATTTTCTTATTACTGAAAGCATTTAGGGAAAAGCTATTTGACATCCATGAAGCAAGTTGTATAAGGGATTCCTGCAAACTCACTAGGCATTTTAACTATGCGAAAATTCTGTGCTGTGTCCCTGCACTGCCTGTTCCTTTAGTAAATCAATGAAGTATAGTACTGCTTATGGTAAGAAAGATTTTCTTTGTGTAGTTCATATCCTGAAGCCTCCCTGCTATAATCTGTAAGTAATGGGTATGCAAAATAGGTGCTTGTCTACATCTTGAAATTATTAAAACAATTCATGTATTTAAAATCATTTAAGTCACCATTCAGACATCAAATCAGGGATTCTAAATTCTCACTTTTTAAATAAATCCTGTTTTTAAGCCTCTACTCACTTTCCTCGAGATTATTTTGACCATTTAGACAAATGACCTGGATTTTTCTATCATGTTAAATTGGAGCTTCATTATCATATATTTTCAGCACTCCTCCTTTTAGCAGATTTTGCTCAGAGCATTCTGCAAACGTCACCATGACTGAATAGGTAAAAAGTCTCCCATCCCATATGACAGACATCAATATTTCCAAAGCAGAGGAAATTACATTCCAACGAGTTTATAAAACAAAAACAAAAACACACAAAACCCAGCCCATCTCAACAGATCCCAAATCAACACTGCAGAGAATGCTGTATTCTTTTCTCTCTTAGCCTAGAGAGAGCAGCATGACCTCAACACTTCCTGGCTGCTTCACTGTGGACCACCAAGCCACTGAAAATGGAGACAAAAGTAAAGTCTTCTGCCCTCCAAGATGAACACAATTCACCAAACTAAGTGGTGGCTTTTTGCCCACTGATTAAAAGGGAGAAGGAAATGGAAACCCACACCAAGATTCTTGCCTGGGAAATCCCATGGACAGAGGAGCCTGGGGGTGTTCACAAAAGAGTCAGACATTACTTAGTGACCAAACAACAACAACAGTAAAAGGGCAGAACAAAGGCATCTTGGGGACTGCCGGAGGGCGACACCATCTGTTGCACCTGTTGTGAACAACAGTCGATCCCAGACCATATTGTAGATTGCAATCAAGAGTTGGCATTTACAGAATTGCTATTTCCTCATGGGTTCAAATTTATTGCTGTAGCAAGTGTTTTGTGAAACTTGATTTAAACCTCAATTTTGCCAAGTTTTAAGTGATCAGAACCCTCTGTCTCTTAGGATAAACTGAAGAAACAAGGCACTGATAATTTGTTCTTGGCTTGTGAAGTTGGAAAGGTTACACTCAAGTTTTTAACCCGAATCACAATATGTGGATTTGCTTTTGAGCAGTATATTTTCCCCCTCACATACCTGTGTAATGTTTTGTAGAATACAGTAATTAATATATAATCAGATATACACACATAGATACGTGTGAGTATATGTGTGTATATATAGATATATGTAAGATTTTGGACACATTACTGAAACTTCAGATTGAAAGTGCCAATTCTACTGAACATACTGTCACATGGTATTTGCAAGCACATACATTATTAGGAACATATCAGGAGAGAATGAAAAGAATACGTACCAAATGCAGTCCATTCCTCTGAAACAGTTTAAAGAGAAACAATATTTTTATTTGGCATTTTATGTACCAATATTTGCTTCCTTCTCACAGACTTCAAAGTCGATAAAAATTCACAAACAGTATAGTCTATAAAGGCAGAATTCTAAGATTCTAGCCTATCCCTTGAAAATAATTTGTGGGGGGCACACACAACAATGTGTTTCAAAAGCCAGTATCCTAACTGTTCTGACCTTTTAAAGCACCAGTTCACTTCAGTGGCTCAGTCGTGTCCGACCGACTCTTTGCGACCCCATGAATCGCAGCACGCCAGGCCTCCCTGTCCATCACCAACTCCTGGAGTTCACTCAGACTCACGTCCATCGAGTCAGTGATGCCATCCAGCCATCTCATCCTCTGTCGTCCCCTTCTCCTTCTGTCCCCAATCCCTCCCAGCATCAGGGTCTTTTCCAATGAGTCAACTCGTCGCATGAGGTGGCCAAAGTACTGGAGTTTCAGCTTTAGCATCAGTCCTTCTAAAGAACACCCAGGACCGATCTCCTTTAAAGCACCAAATAATCCTCAAATGAGCCTTTTAAATTTATTTGTAAAGCAGTCATGCCATTTTAGTTAAATCAGAAGAATTTTTGATAGGGTCTTCATTTCTATTAAAATTAGGAGATTTCTTTCTGATCCAACTCCTGCGCTGTTCTGTGAATCCGTTCATTTATTCTAGTTCTTCTGAGGGAAAGGAAAAGAGGAAGGGAAGAACACTGCTGTTCTTTACCATGGGTAAGAGGGCTATTAACATTAGACCACTAGGCGACAGCACAGAACTGGGAATCAGGACCCTGGGGTTTGGTCCTGCTCTTCATTAACTCATCAATGCTCCTTAATCGTCATCTAAACAAGGAGCTTCTGTTTCCTTATCAGAGCCATGCCAGAATTTTTATATATCGATTGCTGTTTTTGGAGAAGGCAATGGCACCCCACTCCAGTACTCTTCCCTGGAAAATCCCATGGACAGAGGTGCCTGGTAGGCTGCAGTCCATGGGGTCGCGAAGAATCGGACATGACTGAGCGACTTCACTTTCACTTTTCATTTTCATGCATTGGAGAAGGAAATGGCAACCCACTCCAGTGTTCTTGCCTGGATAATCCCAGGGACGGGGGGAGCCTGGTGGCTGTCTATGGGGTCTCATGGAGTCGGACACAACTGAAGCTACTTAGCAGCAGCAGCAGCAGCATTGTTATTTCAGGATGTTGTTGAGACAGTGATCCACTTGGAGAGCCTGACATGCTGGGGGACATGGGCTGGAATATACACCAGTGTATATTTGAGGAAAGATGGAAGCTCCTGAGGAGGCTCCATTCCGAGGCTCAGTGTCTGGGTCCAAGGACATTGAGAAGATGGGAAAGGGAGTGACTTTGAGTACAGCCAAGGGTGTGCTACTTTCCCTTACATCTAAAGCTGGATATGTGGCCAATTTTATCTGCAGGGCATTTGCAAATAAATATCAGTCTGATAATTTATAAGAAGACTTGGACATCTCAGGGATCAAAACACTCATTTCTCCATGGTCAGAGCATTCTCTTCCTTTAGGCAGGCTGACAGGAAAAGCAAGCAGCAACCAGAACATCATAAGGTGACAACTGTTGCATAGCATCTGGGTATGATGCATCTGTCTTCCACAAACAGACTTGGTGGGACCAGAACATTTGACGTCTGACAGCTAAAGCCCACTGTCTGCTCTTGGTATGGCATACGCACTGCCCACAAGTGCTGTTTTTTGACATTAATTTTTTCCCACAGGCCTTGGAAAACAGTGATTACATGTCTTAAAAAGAATCTGAATTAATGATCCCTGACTTCCCTTCTGAATTAGTATTTATGAGTTTGTATCACCAAGACTTTGCACAGCTGAATGGTGAACGTGTTCTGGCCAGACTGCCTGGTGTCAGATCTTGCTGCTGTGGCTTGCTATACCTGCTGATTAAATTACTTAATATCTCTGTGACTCCACCTTCTTCATCTCTAAAATGGGAAGAATAATAGTATCTATGTTCCAAAATTGTCATCAAGATTAGATGAGTTAACACATGAAGCATTTGACATGGTGCCAGCCACATAGCATGTCCCTCAATTTTAACTGTTTTGAGATTGCACTTACCTGTTTTCTTTGTAATTTTTTTTGTGTGTGTGAACTTAATAAGTCTAAAATTTAGACTATATTTCAAAACAAGGTGTGCTATAACACAATTTAGTCTTAATATTTACATGCTGATTAATCAGTTGACATAGCCAGTTTTTTAGTAGGAAGTATTTTATATCCATAAGGCTTCCCTTGTGGCTCAGCTGGTAAAGAATCCCCCTGCAACGTGGGAGACCTGGGTTTCATCCCTAGATCAGGAAGGTCCCCTGGAGAAGGAAAAGGCTACCCACTCCAGTATTCTGGCCTAGAGAAGTCCGTGGACTGTGTAGTCCAAGGGGTTGCAAAAAGTGGGACACGACTGAGTGACTTTCACTTTCAAGCTGATTACCTGGTTGACATAGTTAATTTTTTAACAGTAATATTAATATTAATATTAGCATTGTGCACTTCCCAGGTGGTGCTAGGGGCAAATGAAAGGAGATATAAAGTGACGTGAGTTTGATCCCTGGGTGGGCAAGATCCCCTGGGGGAGGGCATGGTAACCCATTCCAATATTCTTGCTTGGAGAATCCCTTGGACAGAGAAGCCTGGCAGGCTATAGTTCATAGAGTCACAAAGAGTTGGGCGTGACTGAAGCAACGTAGCAGCACTAAAATAAAACTTCTTTTTAAATTAATGAGCATGTATTCCTCAGGCACAAAGAAAATAGATAGCTACTCCTGGCTGAAGTCTTTTTCAACTAGAACCATGGCCTTCAAAGGGAGACAATCTATTGATCACTTCCAGAATTGTGCCAGAGAGAAAAAGAGACCAGAAAAAAGAAAGCCCTTGAAGGCTCTTTTGCATGCATTAACCAAGTCCAAGGTGAGCTTTCTGCAGAAATGTGTCAGGGTTTGTTTGTGCTCTTATTCCTATTCCCACTGTAGGGTCAGAGTAATTAAGGAAGACTAATCATTCCTAAGTACTGGATAAAAGTTGTCAAATAAGAATAGAGAAGAGTTTTAAACCACATAGATGGAACTCATTTTGCAATTCTTCAGTTCAGTTCAGTCACTCAGTTGTGTCCGGCTCTTTGCAACCCCATGGACTGCTGCACATGAGGCCTCCCTGTCCATCACCAACTCCCAGAGATACTCAGACTCATGTCCATTGAGTCATTGGTGCCATCCAATGATCTCATTCTCTGTCATCCCCTTCTCCTCCTGCCTTCAATCTTACCCAGCATCAGGGTCTTTTCAAATGGTCAGTTCTTCACATCAGGTGGCCAAAGTACTGGAGTTTCAGCTTCAGTATCAGTCCTTCCAATGAATATTCAGGACTGATTTCCTTTAGGATGGACTGGTTGGATCTCCTTGTGGTCCAAGGGACTCTCAAGAGTTTTCTCCAACACCACAGTTCAAAAGCATCAATTCTTTGACACTCAGCTTTCTTTATAGTGCAACTCTCATATCCATAAATGAGTACTGGAAAAACCATAGCCTTGACTAAATTAATCAGTCTAATCACATGGACCACAGCCTTGTCTAACTCAATGAAACTATGAGCCATGCTGTGTAGGGCCACCCAAGACAGACAGGTCGTGATGGAGAGTTCTGACAAAATACGGTCCACTGCAGAAGGGAATGGCAAACCACTTCAGTATTCTTACCCTGAGAACCCCATGAAAAGGCAAAAATATAGGACACTGAAAGATGAACTCCCCAGGTCAGTAGGTGCCCAATATGCTACTGGAGATCAGTGGAGAAATAACTCCAGAAAGAATAGAGACGGAGCTAAAGCAAAAACAACACCCAGTTGGGGATGTGACTGGTGACAGAAGCAAGGTCCGATGCTGTAAGAGCAATATTGCATAGGAACTTGGAATGTTAGGTCCATGAATCAAGGCAAATTGGAAGTAGTCAAACAGGAGATGGCAAGAGTGAATGTTGACATTTTAGGCATCAGAGAGTTAAAATGGACTGGAATGGGTGAATTTAACTCAGATGACCATTATATCTACTACTGTGGGCAAGAATCCCTTGGAAGAAATGGAATAGCCATCATAGTCAACAAAAGAGTCCAAAATGCAATAATTGGATGCAATCTCAAAAATGACAGAATGATGTCTGTTAATTTCCAAGGCAAAACATTCAATATTACAGTTATCCTAGTCTATGCCCCAACTATTAATGCTGAGGAAGCTGAAGTTGAACGGTTCTATGAAGACCTTCTAGAACTAACAAGACCTTCTAGAACTAACACCCAAAAAAGATGTCCTTTTCATTATAGGGGACTGGAATGCAAAAATACCAAGTCAAGAAACACCTGGGATAACAGGCAAATTTGGCCTTGGAGTACAGAATGAAACAGGACAGAGGCTAATAGAGTTTTGCCAAGAGAATACACTGGTCATAGCAAACACCCTCTTCCAACAACACAAGAGAAGACTCTACACATGGACATTACTAGATGGTCAACACCAAAATCAGATCAATTATATTCTTCACAGCCAAAGATGGAGAAGCTCTATACAGTCAGCAAAATCAAGACCAGGAGCTGACTGCGGCTCAGATCATGAACTCCTTATTGCCAAATTAAGACTTAAATTGAAGAAAGTAGGGAAAATCACTAGGCCATTCAAATATGACCTAAATCAAATCCCTAACAATTATACAGTGGACGTGAGAAATAGATTTAAGGGACTAGATCTGATAGACAGAGTCCCTGAGGAAGTTCATGACATTGTACAGGAGACAGGGAGCAAGACCATTCCCAAGAAAAAGAAATTCAAAAAAGCAAAATGGCTGTCTGAGGAGGCCTTACAAATAACTATGAAAAGAAGAGAGGCCAAAAGCAAAGGAGAAAAGGAAAGATATACCCATTTGAATGCAGAGTTCCAAAGAATAGCAAGGAGAGATAAGAAAGCCTTCCTCAGCAATCAATGCAAAGAAACAGAGGAAAACAACAGAATGAGAAAGACTAGAGATCTCTCCAAGAAAATTAGAGATACCAAGGGAACATTTCATGCAAAGATGGGCTCGATAAAGGACAGAAATGGTATGGATCTAACAGAAGCAGAAGATAGTAAGAAGAGGTGGCAAGAATACAAAGAACTGTACAAAAATCTTCACGACCCAGATAATCACGATGGTGTGATCACTCA